>NC_074723.1:30274208-30630875 GCF_947242115.1 Biomphalaria glabrata
GCAAACTTCAACAGAATTTTGTTTACAAGTCTTCTTGTAAATTACCCTCCTGCTGGTTTGGACTAAATCCTCCTTCTCCGTGGTCGACACCTCCTTCTCTCCTTTCTTCCCCCCCCCCTCTCTCCTTCCTACTCCTGTGATCGAAGAGTCTTTCTCGTAATCTTAGTTAGTAATAAGAGAAAATCCTTGACACTTTCCCCATCAAGCAGACAACGTATTAAAGACTAATCGCTCATGTCTGTTAGCTTCTCTTGTTTCTCTAGTCCTAAGACAATATCGAAACACGCAAAAAGCAGTTACTTTGGGTTAACAAAAAAAAATGTGTAGCTTCTAGCTTAAAAAAAGAAGTAAAAGTTTCCCTTTCAGATCTTGCAATTTACGGGAATGATGATAAGGTCATCTGTTTCTATAACCAACGGTTACCGAACATTCTGTCAAGTTGCAAGCCCAACGACCAACTGCCTTTACTTTCCCCAACTAAAGTCAGGTTGAATGTAGTGTTGGGTGGACTCAAGGGTGCCATAAAAATCACGAAATTCAAAGTCCCAGTCTTCACCGAGATTCGAACCCAGGATCCCAGATTCGGTAGCCAAGCGCTTAGTTTGCATGAGCTTCTAAAGACTGAAAAAAAAAAGGAAGTTCCTAGGCGGATTGAATTTGCGGATTTCTAAATTGTTATTGGAGATTTTTTAGGCAATAAATAAACAATGTCACTGAAGCTAAATTAAACTTAAATATTAAAATTCTCTTTTCAGGCCTTGAGATCTATATGGTAGATGATGTTAAGTTCATCTCTTTATTTGGCCTACGGTTGACGAGGGTGTCATGTGGCCAGCACAACGACCAACCGCCTATACTTTTCCCCAACTAATTCCAGGTAACCATTAGAGCTGGGTGGACTCAGAGGCGCCCGAAGATTCCGGACCTCGGCTTGGAAGTCAATCGCTTTACCGCTCAGCCACCGCGCCTCCGTATTTCCTTTCAATAAATAGAATCTCAATCTGTATAACTGACTGTCTATATTTATTTTACTTATGTCTTCTATTAAAAAGCTTAGACTTAAAGCTGTAGGATGTTATCTTCATGCACAGTAAAGATATTATCTTCCCTTCGACGGCTAGAGACAATCCAGAATTAACCAGGAGTTAACAAGGCTTTGAGTTTTCATGACACAAAATCAAATTTAGAATATTTTTTTATTCTTTAGATTTAGACCATTTTCATTATCTGAGTTTATGATCCATGCACCCAGCAATCATTGATCTGGAAGTTTTATTATTTTATCTGATTCTTTGGTAGGGTCAGTCTTTTTACCAAGCTTATATCAAACTCACTCCATCTGTCTGTCCGGTCTGATACAAATGCTATACACACTATTTTCCCATCTTTCCGTTCTCGGATCAAGTTGAAACTTTGCGCCATTATTCATTGTCCCTAACGACGTATGAGGCAATACAAAAAATTATCAATTATTTTATCACTAAGTCGTTAATTTTTAATATTTATGTATCAAAAGGGAATTCAATCTTGCAGTATTGAGAAGTATGGCAGTGTTTTTGCGTTACTTTCCTTTACATAAGTTTTTTTTTTTAGTATTTTAATATTTTACTTGTTTCTTTTTTTACTTCTGCTGTATTGATGGTAAATGTACACAGATTGAAAGCACCGTCTAGGCCCTTTGATTTTATCCCATGTATATATTTTTACAAAGCTTATATTAACTCACTCTGTCTTTCTGTCTTTCTCTCTGTCTATCTGTCTATCTGTCTGTCTGTCTTTCTATCTGTCTGACTGTCTATAGTCTGTCTGCCTGTCTGTCTGTCTGGTAAAAGTTTGTACACGTTATATCTCTCAAACCCTATCTGGGAAGATACAGAAACTTTGAACAACTATTTATTGACATAGACAAGACATTAACGAAAAACAAAGTCACCAATTTGTCAATTAATAATTAGTAATTAATTATTTTGTTTAATATCAAAAAATGAAAATAACTTCTACATTATTGAGCGATGTAGTTGTAATTGCGAAGTTCTTTCCCTTAGATAAGCTTTGTTTATTTTAAAAAGGATTTTTTTTTTATCTTTCGCTTGTTTATTTACGATGGAAACCTTTAAGCTTCTTTTCTTTTAGTGCCAATGAAACGGCCACTCATTGATTAATTTCCTAACACACTTTCAGCCCATAATATATTAAAAATTTAATGTCCATTCTTATACTAAAACCTATTCTCTCTTTCATAGATCCTCTTCTTCTTTATATATATATATATTCCACTTCATGACGAGAAAGGTATGTATCGAAATAGAAATATCTGATTTCTAAAAAAAATGCAATTCTAAATACTGTTACACAATTATCAAAGGTGATATATTAATGGCAAGTGGCGGACTGGCTATAAGGGCATTCGGTCTAATGCCCGGAGGTCCGGTACCCAAAATGGGCTGGTAGGACCACCTAAAGATCTTCATGAATGACACCACGTTAAAGGCTTTATGATATTCTCTCATGTAAGCAGCGATCTGAGCGTCATGTAAAAAAAAAAATCTTTTACAGACTCTACTGTGTGATACTTATTTAATCTGATATATTTGATTTTTTTTTTTTTTTTGGTACATCGGCACAATTTAGGTCATGTCGTGCCCATAATCCCTCATGGGTTACTTCCCCCTTTATAGCTCAAGTGCTAAACGTTTTACGACTTCGATAGTCAAAATTTATATAATTTAATAAAAAGGTCTTGTAAATATGTATATATTTACAATTACTTTGCCCAATCTCAAATCAAATTTTTGTAGTCAACCCCACCTCCTGGATAAAGCTCAGTATTTTCCGAAGATCAGCATGATCAGTGTTTTTAAGTCATCTGCTCCAAAATAGTTCCCTCTGATATCCTGGTATCTGGGGCAATCAAGGAGGATATGTAACAGTCTTCATCCGTAGACAGTGCTACCAGCAGGCTTCGTCCTATTAGCGATGAAAAGGCGATAAAAAAGCAACATAAGGGCTATATCAACATAGGGGCTAAATCAACATAGGGGCTATATCAACATAGGGGCTATATCAACATAGGGGCTATATCAACATAGGGACTATATCAACATAGGGGCTATATCAACATAAGGGCTATATCAACATAGGGGCTATATCAACATAGGGGCTATATCAACATAGGGGCTATATCAACATAGGGGCTATATCAACATAGGGACTATATCAACATAGGGGCTATATCAACATAAGGGCTATATCAACATAGGGGCTATATCAACATAGGGGCTATATCAACATAGGGGCTATATCAACATAGGGGCTATATCAACATAAGGGCTATATCAACATAAGGGCTATATCAACATAAGGACTATATCAACATAAAGGCTATTTCAACATAAGGGCTATAACAACATAAGGGCTATATCAACTAAAGGGCTATATCAACATAAGGGCTGTATCAACATAAGGGCTATATCAACATAAGGGTTGTATCAACATAAGGGCTGTATCAACATAAGGGCTATATCAACATAAGGGCTGTATCAACATAAGGGCTGTATCAACATAAAGGCTATATCAACATAAGGGCCATATTTCTTTAAAGATATAGAACAAACGTACAGTTGTCGAAGCATTATAAAAAAGTAAAGTTCCCCTTTTATTCCTTGTGGTCTATAGGGCAGATGATGTAAAGGTCATCTGTTTCTGTGGCCAACGGTTAACGAGGGTGTCATGTGGCCAGCACAACGACCAACCGCCTTTACTTTTTCCTAACTAATGTCAGGTACATATTAGAGCTGGGTGGACTCAGAGGTGCCCAAAGATCCCGAAATTAAAAATCCCTATCTTCACCAGGATTCGAAGCCGGGATTTCGGTTCGGAAGCCAAGCGCTTTACCTCTCAGCCACCGCGCCTCCATCGACGCATTAATATAAATAAATGTTTTTTTAGCCTTTGTCTCATGCTAACAAATTTAATAAAGAAAATCATTGTCGCAATATATTTACCAGGCAATGTCTCCTAACACAATCAACTCTTTTGTATTGCCACGTTGTTTTTCATTGGCATATCTCCCATGGCTTAGATAAATCTTATAACAAGCCTCTATAGTGCGTTTCTATTTTTTAATTTTTCTGAACACTAGAATGACTTGTATTATGATTTATACACTAGGCTTAACCCGTTTATATAAGAGCAGGTCAAAGCAATAAGAGCGAACGTGTTTTTAAACAGATATTATGAGCATTCTTGGTAGGTCAGTGACGCACAAATTACGGCCCGCGGACCGATTCCGGAACGTAAAACGGTAATATTTGTCCTCGAAACTTCTGCACAAGGTGCATTATGCAGTCCCTGAGACTGGGGTTTTGAATTTTGTTATATTTAGGGCTCCCCTGAGTCCCCCCTAACCCAATGTGAAAACGTTAAGGTGGTTAGTTGTAGGGCTGGCTACATCATACCTTCATTAAACGTGGGCCACAGAGAAAGATAACATTTACTTACATTATGCTTTACATTGATTGTAGCAAGATTTTAAATTGATGTGAACTTTATTTTAAACCGTTCGACATCTTGCTATTTCATTGTGTTCTACATTGAAATTTAGTTTTACCTTTACTAACTTCACCTATCCTTTAAGTCCGTTGGGGCAACACACGTGATCTGTCAACATTCTTTCACCATTCTTCTCTGTCTTTTGCCCTAGTTAGAATCTTTTTCAATCCGTTTTTTTTGTTGTTGTCTTCTCATCGCTCCGTCAGCCTCTACTTCTTTTTTTTTGGTACTGTTCCCCAAAGGAAGGTCATTCTAGCCCTGAGAACTTCGTCATATGGCCTTAAAGTTTTCGTTTGCTTTTTGTTCCAGTGGTCAGCAGGTCAACATAGGGCCCAATAGCAGTTGTGATCTCCTCGTTTGTGATGCAGTCTTTGTAAGTGATACCTTCTATAGCAGTGATGCCCAAAATACGGCCCGCGGGCCATTTGTACGTTTATGAAATGGGAGAGTTGAATCAACTTCAAGTGGAATTTAGAATCTACCAGAAATAGTGAACAGGTCTTTTGGAAGATAATAAGTCAACATATTTGATATGTAAAGAAAAGAGACTGTTTTCTTTTTTAAATCACATATAAACGGCTTTATAAAACAAATAGGCCTATTACGCATTCTTGGTTTGAGCCGCGAATAAAATTGTTTTAGGTCTATTTCATTTCGTTTTTCTACCTTTTCGGTCATGTGGCCCTCGACACGAATGTTGGAAATTAAATTGGCCCGCAGGTTGAATTAGGTTGGGAATCACTGTTCTATAGAATCTCTAATCCATTGTTAGGATTTTCTTTAGTTTTGCTCCGAGTAGTTCCATTTCGAGTTTCGTTGAAAGCTAAAATATTGGACTTTGACTTTTCTAAGACGCCAAAAATCTAAAGAGAATCTGACATACTTTTCTAAGACGCCCCAAATCTAAAGACAATCTGACATACTTTTCTAAGACGCCCCAACTCTAAAGAGAATCTGACATACTTTTCTAAGACGCCCCAACTTTAAAGAGAATCTGACATACTTTTCTAAGACGCCCCAAATCTAAAGACAATCTGACATACTTTTCTAAGACACCCCAAATCTAAAGACAATCTGACATACTTTTCTAAGACGCCCCAACTCTAAAGAGAATCTGAAGCGTTGGGGGAAATACAGGCTGTCTGTCGTTGTGCTTCTCACAAGAAACCCTTGTTAACCGTTTTCCAAATAAACAGTTGAGATTCAAACCGTCTACTCCCAAAGATCGCAACGTCTAACAGAGCTACCTTTACCTACACCTAGCCCCCTTGCGCCCCTCCGCTTCCAGCCTCTTTTCGATGTCACTTTACCAAAAAAAAAACAACAGCGTTTGACGTTGTCCTGGACTAAAAGAGTTGCCATCGAGCCAACTGGCTTACTGTCATTGTCAAATACTTTCAATTCATCATGTCAGATAACGATACAAATGTACTTGTTAATATTAATCCCTATAGACATTCCCGTTTCACTGCCAGTACAGCATAAAGGGGGAGGGTGTGTGCGTGTGAAGGTCAAGGAAAGATTTGTAAAAATCCTGGGCAAAAGAAAAGATGAATTTAGGTCAAGGCAAATTAACAGAAAGGAAAAAAAAAGCAACTTACCCAAATTCTGGCCTAATCGAATTAAAAATATAAAAATGTTCTTATAAAAAGATTTTTTTTAGAGGCCTATTTAAAAAATCAATCGAAAAAATCAATGGCTTCATTTTTTGTTACGTTGGATTAGGTAAATTAAATTTATATTAAAAGTGATTACTTGGATAGTTGTGCTCATTTTCTGTTCTTTTTGTCACTTCCTCTCGCTTTTCTCTCTTTCTCTCTCTATCACTCTCTTTCTCACTTTCTCACTCTTTCTCTCTATTTTCCTCTCTATTTTTCTCTCTTTCTTTCTTTCTCTCTTTCTCTCTCTCTTTCTCTATCTCTCTTTCTCTGTTTCTCTCTCTTTCTTTCTTTCTCTCTCTTTCTCTCTCTCTTTGTCTCGTCTCTCTCGCTTTGTCTCTCTCTCTCTCTTTCTCTCTCTCTTTCTCTCTCTCTCTCTCTCTTTCTGTCTCTCTCTTTCTCTCTCTCTCTTTGTTTCTCTTACTTTCTCTCTCTTTATCTCTTTCCTCAAGCTTAAAGCCTCGTTTAAGACTTTTGTTTCATTTGAAATGTTTCAATAAAAACTTATAATTTACAAAATTACAGAAATCATAAATCCAAACTTGTACAAAATAACTTCTGGCCCAAACAAAATGCACGGGTGCCTTGTTGTCTGAAAGAGCATTTCAAAAGGCTCCCTTATTCAAACCCAAACATCCTGACGTCTTGCGGGACGTTTCAGCTAGGAAGTAGTAATCATATTATTTTTTGTTCCTTATAATATAAACATAGACCTATATATAGACTATGAGGCGCGGTGGCTGACTGGTAAAGCGCTTGGCTTCCGAACCATGGATCCCGGGTTCGAATTCTAGTGAAGACTGGGATTTTTAATTTCGGGATCTTTGGGCGCCTCTAAATCTACCTAGCTCTAATGGGTACCTGACATTTTACTTGGGAAAAAGTAAAGGTCGTTGTGATGGCCACGCGACACCCTCATTAACCGTAGGCCACTGAAACAGATGACCTTTACATCATCTGCCCCCATAGACCACAGTGTCTGAAAAGGGGAACTTAAAATAAAAATGCCTACAGACAGGTCCAAAGTATAGATTTTGTCTCTCTCAAAGTTTTGGCAGATAGAGTTTTGTATTATACAACGACTACCAGTAGTATAAAATAGTCATTGCCTACATCTATATTTTAAGCTCAATATTTTTTCTGTAGATCTAAAATTTACTATTATGGCAGGCGGTCATTATAACCATTTTTGTTGTAAAATTGTTTTGAGTTAAGCTTATTTAGGTGTTCTAATAAAAAGGAGTATTCCTAGAATCTCCAACAATTGGAAGTGATGAAACGTCGGACATAGATCTGGGAAACTGTTCTACAAAAATAGATCTATATCAAGATTGAGTGAATAAATTCATTTTCAAAATTGAAGATCATATTTTTATACACAGAAAAATGTGTCTTTCATCCAATGAAATCAATTCCTGACAGCCAGTCTATATAGTTCTATGTTTACGGGCACAAAGAATTCAGTGTCGTAAATAAAAGTGTTTCTGCGACTAGAGATTTGTTTTTGTTTCCAATTACCTGGCTCTTTCTTTAGAGCAAACATCTCGGATGTCGATAACATCGCATGTTGAATGATTGGATGTTACAATCTTAAGTCGTCATCTCTCTGCTTTGTCTGACCACACGATTACTTCGCACTCTTACGCTCAGAGGGATGTGTGCGTGTGTGGTGTGTGTGTGAGTGTGTGTGTGTGGGGAAAGTTGCGGTCTAGAGATTCTCAGAGACAGATTGTGTTATTAAATTTATTTGAAAGATGTCTGTCAAGGCTTTGTGAGGTTTTCAACTCGCTGACAAGGCGTAGTGCCGATAGCCTGGTTTTGGTCAATAGATGATAAGTAAGATTTTAGTAAACATCCATTCAGAGGCGAGGCCCGGACATTCTTTATAATTTTTATTATTATTTTTTTTTTATTACAAATCTTATATCAACTCACTCTGTCTGTTTGTCTGTCTGGTAAAAAAAAATTACACGTTATTTCTACCACACCCTATCTCGGATTAAGCGGAAATTTCGCACAATTATTTCTTTAACCTGACAATACACAAATAAACATTCACCCAGATACCCTCTTCTTCCCTTCCCCTTTCCCAACTGGTTTAGACAAGTGATAGGATCATTTCTGTCGCACAGATTTATATCTAGGTTATCACACATGAATGCTAAATATCAGCTTTTTTAAAATAGTTATTTTATTTTGTGTTTTTTTATGTCTTTATTGTTTTTCAAATTAATTTTACTTTGCAGACGACAGACCACACACACGCACACATACAACCATACACAGCTCACTACTGACATTGACATTTGCACAAGTGATTTTTGATTGAAATGACATATCGCAAAAATAGATTTCTTTGATTTGAGAGTGTTATCACATGAATAGGTTTGGCACTTGGCCTATTGGGTTACAGTGTAAGCCAATTATCTCCTCTTGAAATATTACGGTTACTATAAAAATAAAGATTTTCTCCAAGCCCGAAGATTAATGAGATGTACGGAGTTTCACGTTGCACTCAGTCCCAGCTTCGACCTAAATATTTTGCCACTTCCAGCGCACACAAAACCGTTGTCCAACGATGGTCGATTTGGGTTCTCTTTTTTTCGTCTTTTTCTGTCATCGGCAGCGGATTTTCTTTTAGTTTCAAATGTGTATCCCGAGGCCAGCTGTCTCCTTCGGAAGCCGGATGTCAGGTGCTCTCTTCTATGTCCGTTAAAGCAAGTTGGTGCCTAAGCTGGTCTTCAAATCATTTCTTGGGTCACCTCTGTTACGCCGACCACCTTTCATCTCACCAAAAAAGATTTCCTTTGGCATACGGTCGTCCCCCAAACGGTATACGTGGCCTGTTCACCAAAGCAGTCCCTCTAAACTGGGGACACGACAATTCGTTCGCTGACATTTCGTTCACCGACAAATCATTCACGACTTTTCGTTCACGCGACTATTCGTTCACCAGACATTGTTCACCGAATTGTTAGTGAACGATTTGTCGCGTGAACGATTTGTCGTGAACCAACTGTCGGTGAACAAGTTGTCTGTGAGCGAATAGTCCGTGAGCGAATAGTCGCGTTAACGAATTGTCGGGTGAACGAAATGTCTGGTGAACGAATTGTCGTGGAACCCTCTAAACTGTCCATGCCTGTATTCGCAAGAACAGCGCTATTTGTGATGCTTTCTTACCATCGTATGTCCTTGATGGAGCGCGGACAACTTTGGTGAAAGCGTACAAGACGTTGTAGTTGTCTTCTGTTTATTATCCATTTCTCAAGTAGAAAGGTTGAGAGAACCACTACTTGGTAGATTTTTGTGGGCAGGTGGACCCATTTATATGGCCACTCGAATTCAGTTCTTAATAGTTTTAGTGTTCAACACAGACATTCACCCACAGCGGCACAACGGTTTGTGTATGGGCTTGAACAGGCTGTGGGGGCTTTAGCTCTTGTGTTCGAATTCAGGTCCTTCACCTTTTTTTTTTAAAATAAATGCATTTAAAAAGTGATCACCCCAAACTCCTATTTCCTCCACCCTTTTCCCAACTGGTCCAGACACGTGATAGGATCATAGCGTATTGAGAAAGTTAAAAGCATAAAATTGCGCTAAACAAAAACATTTGGTAACAAATATTTGTAATCGCACAGATTTATTATTGTTTACATCAATTACAAATTTCATTACATGACTGATCCAAATAAATTGACGCAACGACGCTTAAAATAAGTCATTTTTAGATGTAATTTTTAGTGTTTTTTTATTTTTATTCCTTTATGACCAACGCATAGTCGAGACTAAACAAAAAAAAATATAAGCAACAATCAATTGACTCCATTGAGTTTTTCGTTCTCACGAGCTACTTTGAAAAGAAAAATTCGCTTCGTCTGAAAAATACTTTTCTTAGTGTTGTAATTTTATAGCCAAGAAATTTACTGTCATGTTTCATTATTTAGATTTTAAATGACTTATACAGTTATTGTATAATTGATCATTATTTAAGTCAAGTTCCCCGCCTTTACTTTTCCACAACTAATGTCAGGTATCCATGAGAGCTGGGTTGACTCAGAGGCGCCTAAAGGTTCTAAACTTAAAAATCCCGAAATTGAAAATCCCAGTCTTTACCAGGACTCGAACCCGGAAGCCCTGGTTCGGGAGCCAAGCGCTTTACCGCTCACCACCGCGCCTCCGATCATTATTTTAAATACGTCTTAATTACATAGTATTTTGTGTATAATTAGTTTCTAAAGACTTTCTCTCTCTTCGTGGGTTCCAAAAGTTAGAAAGACAATGTTATTATAATTAGAAAGCGGCTCTAGCGATTTTCACTGACATTTGTCAGTTTATGTAGAACACAGTTAACGTGAAAACTTTGGTCAGAACATTAGAATGTTTTCAGATTTTTTTTTTACCTTTATTGTGTCTATTGGACCGTTGCGGCACCATGCAAAGCTCTTCGGCCGTCTTTCTCCATTTCTCTCTGTCTTATGCCTTGGTTAGAACCTATTTCAATGGCAGGCCCGTTCATTCTTTTATGTTGTCCTCCTATCGCTTTCTCCGTCGGCCTCATTTAAACGTGGGCCACAGAGAAAGATGACACTAACTTACATTATTCCTCACATTGATCGTGTAAAGTCTGAAAGGGGCACCACACTTGATATGTCGACCGTCTTTCTCCCTTCTTCTCTTTCTTTTGTCTCAGAATCTCCTTCAATGACAGACCCATTCATTCTTTTATGTTGTCTTCTCATCGCTTTCTCTGCCTCGTCTTCTTTTTCCTGGTACTGTTCTCTGAAGGAAGGTCTATGCGAGCCCCGAAGACATTATAATATGGTCATAGAGTTTTATTTTTGCGTTTTTTTTTTAATAGTTTGTAGATTGGACCCCACGATGTCTTGCTAAGTATGTTAAGAAATAATAAAGAATAGAAAATCATTGACCACCGTTTAATAAAATTAAGAGAAAAAAATATATCCATTTAGTTTTAAAAGTAAATTTCTAAATCTCTAGGTAGATGTTGTGCAGCATCTTGAACTTTCTAGAAGCCAAGGTGTAAGTAAACCTTCTTGTTTACACTTCTCTTGAGAGCTTGCCTTGTGCACTACGTGACCTAAAGTTACACACGTGTTTTTAAATGCGAAATTCAGCGCGTCATATGTGTATTTAATGATAAATTTTGTTTATATTTACCTTATCCTGCCAACTGACAGAGAATTAGAGGTAACCTTATTTGAATATCTTTTTTAGGGACGTCAGAATGATTGACAGATATAGAATTAATGTCTTCATAAAACCTGTAAATAGAGTTAATTAGCTTATTTTTTCTTTCTTAAAAAAATGAAATTAAAAAAAAAAGAAAATGTTGATTAAAATAAAACTATTCAAGGACATTGCAATAGGAAAAAAAACTCTCTTTGCCGATTAGATTGAATTAAATCGGTCACAAAGGGGTCACAATTGCAGTGCGGGTCCATTAAAAACTACAAGACACACATCAAAAGTTACATCCCTTGATCTTTGAGCTAAATATAGCCTGAATCCATTTGCCGTGATTTGTAGTTTAGTGAAAGACAGGAAGAACGCTCAGACAAAATAAAATACAGTCACCTAGAAGCACGTAGTTTTTTTTTTGTATTTGTAGATTTTAATGGACAGAAGATCACTTCGAAGATACGGATGGACAGAACGCAGAATGTGTCATTAAGACGAACGGATGAACAGAGAAGTGGTCATTAAGAGAAACGGACATAAAGGTCACTACAAGATGAAGTAAGGCCAGAGTACAAGAAAGAGACCTTGAGAAGAGACAGAGAGAGAGAGAGAGAGAGAGGAGTGAGGAGAGGAATTTAATAGAGAGACAAGCTTGACTGAGATGTGTAATAGTTGTTATTTTACTGTGTGTCCGTCTGTGTGTCTGTAATCATTATCATCATCATCATGATCATCATCATCATCATCATCATCATCATCATTATCATCATTTTCATTATCACCATCATCTACAATTCTACATAAACATTATCATCATTATTGTCATCATCATAAGTCACTTTGCCTTGCTTCGCAGTTGTGCTGTCACAATTTGCGTAACCAAATCTCTGTACTTTTCCCGGTAAGCAGTTCTCCCTAGCAGATTGAGGCCGGTCCATTCTTTCAAGTTGTCCAGCCAGCTTTTCTTCGGATGGCCCGTTCTTCTTGCTCGCTCCACTGTACCTTGAAGGACGACTTTTGACAGTGAGTCTCACAATATGGCTGAACCAGCTCTGCTTTTGTCTTTTCGCAATGTTGAGAAGTTATACCTGATTTTCGCTGGGTCGTTGTGCAGGAAGCATAATACCCTCGTTAACCATCGGCCACAGAAACAGATGAGTTTTACCTGCAAAGATCCCAAGGTAGAAAAAGAGTTACATATATTGTACTACTTACTAAAATGTCCATTATTTTGGCGAAGTTAGAAAAGAGTATCGCCCTAACCAGTAAAAACTAAAAACATCTAAAATATTATACAGACTTAGACTTAGCTTGCCGTCCAATGCGGGATGTTCTATCTCCATAAATGATCTGTCACTGGCAATACCTGAAGCCTCTTCCAACCTGGAGTCCATCGCTCTAAGGACCTCCATGAACGTGTGGCCAAAGTTGAACGAGGACGTCCTTTTTTTGCGCTTTCCTCGTATTGGCCTCCATGTCATCGCAACTCTTGGTATGCGTAGTTCATTTTGTCGGAGACGCTCTATCACTTCCTCATTAAGTGGTCGACTCACAGGAGGCCATAGAGTTTCCGTGTTTGAGGCTCGATCTCTATATCTGAGTACTAAAATCCGTCTTAGCCATTTTGGTCTTTTCTCAATTTTGGCAGACGACTTCCTTGTATCGTATGAATATGTTTCTGTTGGTATGACGATTATGTTAAGTAGATGTTTTATCGTGTCAAGTCAAATGGTTTGGCTTGTTTAAACAGGCTGCAGCCTTTGGAAAATTCTTTCTGCCTTTCCTATTCAGCCCGCTACATCATGGTAGTATCCCCATAGTTGGCTATGATGCATACCTAGGGAATATTATGCAGAGAAAAAAACAACTTATCGTTTCGCTGTTTGCTTGGAAACCTTGTCTTCCAGACCGAAAATATATATATGCGGCCCCTCACCATTTCCAAAATATTTTTAATGCGGCCCTCGATACAAAAAGGTTGCCAACCACAGTTCTAGATTTATAAGTCAGCCAAAACTGTTGTTGTTTTTTTTAAACATAACTTCGGGTTTCTTCTGCGACTTTCCTGCCTAGAATATGACGTCATAAGAATGAGCGATGTAGCCTGCGGATTATATGGAACAGACATCCAATGTAAACACTGTTATCATCCAATAAGCAATTGGTTTTTAAATTTCGTTTCTGCCTAAATTCTGATTAGCCATAGGGTCACTCAGAGGAGTGCAAATAGTTCAGAAACTTTAAACATTATCGGAATATAACTTAATGATGTATTCAAGTATACACATGGCCATGCAAATACACTCATAGGACAATAAGGAAAATGTTTACAAAGCTTGTATCAACTCACTCGGTCTGACTGTCTGGTACAGTGGCGGAATGGCTATACAGGCTTTCGGGCAGATGCCTAGTGGACCGCTTTTGAGCTGCTTTTAATCTTACAAAGAGACTGAAAAGATTTGATATTTCTCTCTAATTAAAGCAACCCATGGAGATTTGTTATCGCCCCTTTTCTCTGCTTGAATATAAAATCTAAAACATGTACACAAAACATCACGTTGCATTTATATATATAAGTTTTATGCATTTAAACCCAACATATGTAGGAGAACCGACACGAATATGTGCCCTTAGTATGGTACTTGATATGTGGACCGCACAGTATATTTATGCCGAGGCCGATTTCGACACCGTCCCTGGTCTGGTAATTTTTTTTTTCAGGTCATCTCTCCACTTCCTGTTCTGGGATCAAGTTAAAACTTTCCCACAATTATTTATTATCCCTAACAAAGCTTGAGTCAATAAAAAAAATAGCCAATTAATTAATTAATTGAAAAACAAAAGAAGTTCCGATTTCAGACCTTGCGACCTATAGGGCCAATGACGTACCGAACATCTGTTTCTGTGGTCAATGGTTGACGAGGGTGTCATCTGGCCAGCACAACGACCTTTACTTTTCCCAAACTTATGTCAGGTGCCCATTAGAGCTGGGGGGATTAAGAGAAAAACTAAAGATCTCGAAATTAGGAAGCCACCTAGCCACCTAGCCTGGAATTAATTAGTGTTAATTAATTAATTTTGTTTGATATACAAAAAGAGAAATAAATCTTTTAGTATTGGGATATATGACTAAAAATGTGCAGTTCTTTCCTTTATAATAAGATTTTAATATTTTTTTTTTAAGTTAGCTAGTTTCAAATGAAGCTGGACGAAGATTTTAATGTACGCAAAGGTTTTAGTTAGAGCCTAATTTAAGAAGTCTAACTTGCACTTAAGTCGTCGCTCGCCGTTAGGCTTTTAAGGCGGCAATCTCACTCCAGAGATCGGTTGTAGGTGACTTCCACATTCTAGTACCAACAGATTTTAGCTTCTAAGGAGTTCCCCTTTCAGACCTTGTGGTCTATAGGGCAGATGACGTAAAGGTCGCCTGTTTATGTGGCCTACGGTTAACGAGGATGTTATGTGCCCATCACTACGACCAACCGCCTTTACTTTTCCCCAACTTATGTCAGGTACCCATTAGAGCTGGGTGGACTCAGAGGCGAAATTAAAAATCCCAGTCTTCACCAGGATTTGAACCCCGTACCCTCGGTTCGAAAGCCAAGCGCTTTACCGCTCAGCCTCCGTGACTCTAATGAGTAACTAATATTTGTTTTAAAAAATTAACATCTTTGTTTTTCTGCTTGTCACACGACATTCTCGTCAACCTTTGACATTAGAAACATGTGACCTTGACATCGTCTTCCCATCTTAATGGAAGCTCTGGAGGGAGAAGTTTTAAAGAGTATATCTTGAGAACGTCATAGAACAAATAAAAACGTCAACAAAGTTAGACAGCTGTCTTAAGACGTCATCTGATAGAGTCAGATAGACCACAAGTTATAGAGCTATATGTCTGTAGACGTATGATCGCACAAAGCCTGCGTCTTCAGAAGAATTCTTGTGTGCGCCTGGCCTATGTGGTAAACAATGTAGATATGTAATGAGCTCACCTGTGTTCCAGAAGATAACACAAAAGATAACACCAAACAACACCTGGTCAACACGACATTAGAACAGACAATGGCGCTTTCTCATGCTAAACACAATTTACATGCCATCAGTTATACATTGGGGGGTGAGGTGGCTGACTGGTGAAGTGCTTGATTTACGAAACTGGGGTCCTGGGTTCGAATCTCGGTGAAGACTGTGATTTTGAATTTCGGGATTTTTAGGAGCGCGGCTGAGTCTACCCAACTCTAATGGGTATCTAACTTTAGTTGGGGAAAGTAAAGGCGGTTTATCGTTGTGCTGGCCACATAACACCTTGCTCGTTAACCGTTGACCACAGAAACTAATGACATCTGACCTATAGATGGAAAGGTTTGAAAGGAGAAACTTTATTTTTTTTAGTTATACATTGAAACAAGGACGATATTTAAAAAAAAATCAAAAAAAAAAAAAAAGAGAGCCTTTGTAAGGGTAAGCACTCCACACTTACAACTTATATGAAATAATTAATTGACTAATTGCCCAAGTTTTACATTTATTCATGTTTGGATAGGTGCAATAAATAATAGTTTTAAGGTTCAACTTGATCCAAGAATGGAAGTTGGAAAAATAAGTGTTCAATCATCTGAGAGGATGCAACCCTATATATTTAGCCATATCTGTGAACACTGAAGGATTAATTTTCCTTGTAGGTATAAAAAATGAGTAATTAACTAATTGGTTCATTTTGTTAATCATGTCTTGTTTATGTCAACGAATAATTGTCCACAGTTTCAACTTGATTCGAGAATGGATGTGGGAGAAATAACTTGTTCAAATACAAACTTTTTACCAGACAGACAAATAGACGGACAGACCGCGAGAGTTGATATAAGCTTCGCAATACGTTGCTCCTTCTCAAACATTTTTTTTTTTATTATTGATGTTATATGGTGTAGAATCAACGCCAACAGCGCTGCTCAGGACCAATAGTTCAACCGAGAACACCTCAACACTGACCTTCAACGTCACTACCTGTGGACAGTATCGACGTACAGACGTGAAACGAGCCATTAGTCTAAACTGCCCACAAGTTGTAACGTAGCAGGTCAGTGTTTAGACCTGCTATAAGGCATTGTCTTGGTTCAACCAACTCTCTAAATGATAAATATTTCCTTTGATCATCGTACCAGTAGGAGGCATTATAATAACACCACCATCTGTTATGTACAGAGGCATTATAATAACACCACCATCTGTTATGTACAAACAAACTATTAGTCTAAACTGCCTACAGGTAGTGACGTTGCAGGTCAGTGTTTAGGCCTGCTATAAGGCATCGTCTTGGTTCAACCAACTCTCTAAATGATAAACAGTTCTTTTGATCAGTAGGAGGCACTATAATAATAACACCACCATTCGTTATGTACAAACTATGTCCTTAGCTGTACTGATGTGTTGAGTGTGTATCGAATCTATGTGTTCCATAGAATGCTCTTGACCTTTCTGTCAAGCGAGAAGTAGTTACTGTAGACCAGCGGTTCCCAACCTTTTAAGCTCGGCGACCCCTTTTTACAATCCTCCACTCTGCCGCGACCCCCCGACACACACATACATACAGCAATAGAAGGATAGACAAAAACAATCCATATTTTCGATGGTCTTAGGCGACCCCTGGCAAATGGTCAATCGAGCCCTAAAGGGGTCGCGACCCACAGGTTGAGAACCCCTGCTGTAGACAGAAACGTGAAGTTTTGAGTGCATTCCTCTACACTTCAGTTTATGTTAAATATCATTACAAAGCTTATATAAACTAACTCTCTGTCTGTGCCTTTCTGTTTGTCTGTCTGTCTATCTGTGATTGCTACAGAGATTATATTAACTCTTGATGTCTGCATATCCGTCTGATACAATATTTAAACACATTAGCTCTACCACTTCAAATTGTCGCATCAAGTTAAAACTTTGCACAATTATTTACTGTCGCAGACAACACAAGAATCAATAAAAAAAATTAACCAAATAATTAATTACTATTTATTAATTGACTTTGCTTGATATCGAAAAAAGGACATAATTTTACAGAATTGAGATATGTAAGTGTAAATGTGGAGTTATTCCCTTATGACAATTTTTCTTTATATTTAGCTTGCTTAAAAAGCTTGTTTTATACATTTCGGGGGTCTCTTGCAGTAGGCTGTGTTCCAACTCGGGACCCAAATGACGACAGTCCTTAGCGCTTACCACACGACCAGGCAGCTAACCCGACCTCTCTTTGTATATCTAAATATTATGAAAATCATTTGTTTTTAAAAACTATCTCATACGTTAAGAAAACAAATGTTCAGCACTGTGTCACTATGACACGACTAATGAATTTATTTATATACCTGTTGAATAAACAAATCGGGTTTTTTTTTGTGTTTTTGTAAATGTGCTTACTCTTACATAGGCCAGGCCATATGATGATGGCTAGCAGATGTGAACACACACCTGTCGTCCCACTAGCTCCCTAGTAGGCCCCACCCCGTTACATACAGGTATGCAGGTAAATAGATCGATGTGTCAATGTTTACTTTCACTTTTTAGTTTTCATCAAGGAGAGTAAGGGGGATAGGGGTGGGGAAGGTTAATTTACCTTTCATGCTTTCTGTAGCTGAAATATCAACATTTGTTTCCTAGTGAGCAGTATTACATTGTCAACAATGTTCGCCTTGTAATGAGTTTATTTATTTCGCATTTTTATTCTCACTTCTAATCAAATTGAGAAGAAAATTACCAGTCATAATAAAAAGGCGAATGATTGCAAGTCCGTGGTCAATAATGAATTTTGTTTTCAGCTTGACTAAGACAACTATTTAAGGGGAAGATTTTAATTTCGCTTTTTTTTTTTAAACTGTTGCTTCTCAGTGAGTCTAGTATACTAATTTTTACAATCTTTCATTTCTCGAGATTTTCTTTCTGGATCCTATTGCTGTATTTTTCTTAAATGCCAGTATGACTAAAATGAAGTCATTAAAAAAGCATAACTTATTCCTTGCTGAAGCCACTTTGATTCAAATGATACAATCAAAGCAGTATTTCGTTTATTTATTTACTATGGAAAATTCACCAATAATATATTTAATGCTTGTTACATATGTAAAATATTATTTTGAAATATGTATATGCGCCATTTATAGCTTCAGAAAGATACATGCGTAAAGGTCTACTTTGTATCAATGTACCTAAATTTAATTTTCCAAAATTAAAAGTTAAGTTTATTTTAATTAAAGTCTTCGAAAAATGGACCCTTAAAAATAATTATATCCATAAGATATCCTAAGATATTTAAATCTGGCTCAGTAAAGGACCACTATTCTGATTTTGTGTTGTTTTTTACAAAAATTAAATCAGCTCACTCTGTCAGGTAAAACTTTGTACACGTTATTTCTCCCAAAACCAATCTCGGATCAAGATGAAATTTTGCCTTTTACCTGACAATACAAAAAAATCAATTAAAAAAGAACAATTAATGAATTAACTATAAGTAAACAATTTGTTTCTCTGGTATCTTGAACAAGGGAAAGAAATCGCACTTGACAGATGTGGTGCTATAAGTTGAATTAGTCTCCTTGAGAAATGTTGAGACCTGAGTGAACATTTTTTATGCATTAAAAAAAACATCATGTAAACATTCACAAAGATACCACTAACTATCCCCCCTCCCGTTTTCACAACTGGTCCAGACATAGCGCATTGAGAAAGCTAAACAGACATGGTATAACTATATCTATAGCACAGATTTATTTATCTATTTTGATTACATATATAGCTACATGACTTAGGTAACATACTGTAAATCCCATCCCTCGATAACATTCTACAAAAAAAAAAAAAAAAACTAATTGATATATTATTATTATTATTATTATGTTTTTCTTGAGTAAATAAAACTTCAAAATTCAGTAAATGAGTTGTGTTATTAGGCCTAATGAAAGATCATCGGAGCTGCACCTGGTCTATCGCACTTTATCCTTGACATCTGCTCTACATGTGGAGATTTTTAGCAGCAGTTAGGCTGATCATAAATCTTTCTTAATTATTCGTACCTGGCTCTCTCGCCATTGACTTAAATTGAATTTATTGCAAGTTTGACTTCTGAAAACCTTTCCACGAGCCTCTTGATGAGCTTTCTACTGCTTGTTACACGTGATATGTGTGTGATGGATTTGATTGGCTTATTTATTTTAGGACTTCCCAGAAGTGATCGGCAGCAAACGTAACAGGTAGGAAAAGAATGGAGTGGAGGAGAGAGAGAAAAAAAAGGAAGAAAAAGAGAAAGGAAGATAGAGAAAGAAAAAGAAAGAGAGGACATGAGACAGGTAGGAAAAGGAAGAGAGATCTGTCACAGCATTGTTTGAGGATCACTGTGACATGCAGCGTTCAGTGTTCACTAAGAACTCTTCGTGTTCATTTCATGTGAAAGTCTCGGGTCTGAATCTGACCAAGTGGAAACATTCCTCTAGTGATAACTTACTACTTTCTGATTACTCTTGTAGAATATTTTCGCACATTTGCTGGAGCAGAAAAGAAAATAAAAAGAAATAGAAGCGTTTGGCTTTCCAACCGGAAGTCCGGGGTTCGAATTCTGTGATGATTAAATTCGGGCTCTTTGGGTGCCAGTTTTAATCTGACATTAGTTGGAGGTAAATTAAAATAAAGATCAAGTATGGCAACGGAGAGGAGGCGCGGTGGCTGAGCGGTAAAGCGCCTGGCTTTCGAATCGAGGGTCCCGGGTTTGAATCTTGGTGTAGATTGCGTTCCTCTTAGTTCACCCAGCTCTAATGGGTACCTGACATTAGTTGGGGAAAAGTAAAGGCGGTTGGTCGTTGTGCTGGCCACATAACACCCTTGTTAACCGTAGGCCATTGAAACAGATTACCTTTATACTTGTGTACTTGTGTTTTCAATGGTCTTATAAACAGGCGATAAAGCGATATGGCCCGAGGTTGACTCAGATGTTATGAGGCCAGCACACCAATCATACTAAAATCATGTCAAATCTAAATATTTTTCTTTATACCCTATATGGTTTTCATTCGGGCTCCTCTGATGACTCTTTCACAAGCTCCCTCCATCGTCCATTCTTCCATTCTCTGAATGTTGCTGAAGCTGAGGAAGAACAGACTTTTATAATTGCTATGATTACCTTCTCACATGTTTATGCCTCTTGTCTCCTCTTTCTTCCACTAGAAACAATCGAGATCTTTCTTAGGCCACACGCCGCTGTTTTGTACTGAAATTAATTAAACACTGGCGTGACTGATCATTCTTATATGGGTCAGTGCCAAGATAAGAACCAAAAAAAAAAAAAATGTCTGTTTTGCGTGTGTGTTTGCATTCGTCTGTGTACGTGCGCGTATGCGTGTTTCTTTACTTTGTTTTCATTTTTTTTGTTTAATGTTTGTGCATTTTATGTTCGTTTTATTCGTCGGTATAAACAGCCAAAATGTTTTCTTTTAACATGCGGTATAGTTTAAACTTTAGCACACAAAAAAAAAACGGGAAAAAATATGAAGGGGAAGGATTTAATTAGCACTTAATTGGGGACGGACGGACGGACACACACACACACACAGATACACAGACACACAGACACACACACACACACACACTCACTCACTCACTCACTCTCTCTCTCTCTATCTCTCTCTATCTCTCTCTCTCTCTCTCTCTCTCTCTCTCTCTCTCAAAAATTTTGTACATTTTTTCGGCGGCGGATTGGGGAGCTGGATATCCCTTTTGTCATCATAAAATCCGTTCTATTTTATAATATCCATTGTATTCTCTTCTTATCGTTAAATCTAATTAAACAATGCGCATTATTTTTTTCTCTCATAGCCATTATTTCGTATTGACCAGTAATGATAAAAACTACGGCCCGCGGACCATTTCCGGTACGTGCCGCGGTGCTATTTCTTCCCTTGACAGTTCTGTCACAGTGAGTCATAAAAAGAGATATATGATGAAATGATTTTTTCAATCATTGATTGATGCTGCCCTTGGAAAAATGTGTCTGGAAATTATATGCCTCTGGGCTAGGGTAACCAGACGTCCGTGAAAAGGAGGCCATGTCCTCCGTTTTAAGGTCCTGTCCTTCGCCCGACAGGCTTTGGCATAAAGTATAGAAATTTCCGGCTAAAATCACAACAACTGGGTACTACCCATCCATCGGCTTTATTTTTTTTTAACCTTCTGAATGAATTGCACCTACCACTAGACAGCTGTAAGGTGATAATTTGTTTTTTGACAAACTCCCACTTGAACAGGTGTTTTTTTTCAAGAATATTCAAAAGAAACCAGTGACTCGTAATACAGCAAGATCTGCTAGTGTTTATTTTACACTCCAAAGCATAATAATAAAGTTAAAAAGCTTGTTTGTTGTTGTTTTTTTTTTGTTGTTGTTGTTGTTTTTTTGCTAATCAACACGCAGTGGGCAAAAAGGGAAACACATCCTCTAGTGAGAGGCACTTATCTCACAATGTACAGTCGGAACACACACAAAAATGTCATGCATTGATTTCCACAAGTACGTTTGCGCCCTAATGATGTACAACTGGGAAAGGTTGTGTTGTGTCTGAGAATTATGATATAATCAAATTTTACAGCCTTTGATAGGCTGAAATGTTTTAGTTCAGTATCATCCCAGATCTAGTTCTTAAAGTTCACTTTGTCTTGTTTTAGTGTGTCCTCCTTTGTCAGGCTGTGTCCTCCTTTTTGTCCTCCTCTGGGTGTTCCTTTGTCTGGTCACCTTACCCTAAGCTGAAATAAATGGATACAACTGAAACAGAAAAATTGTCCTCTTACATAGTCAGCCAAGCGTAGACAACATCATCTACGGGGATGTGGGGCAGTGATGTGAGCCTTATAATGAAGCAACCAATGAACCTGATCGAGAAATCCTTGATAAAAAAAAATAATCAAAAGTTGATTGATAGAGACCAAACCATTTCAATTTTTTTGTGACAACAGCTGTGTATCAAGGATTGGCCTCTTAAGTTGCATCGGTAAAAGGTTGTCTCATGAGATATACAATACTGCAGAGACGAGGCCATTCTTTATAATGGATGATATTACACCATAAAGATTCTGTTGAATCTGAGTTAAGCCAAAAGAAATAATGTGGTCAGGTTACATAATAAACGGTAAATCGTTATCTTTATATCACTAGTTGTAGGCCTATCAAGCTGTGTTGTCACGATAAATACATTTATGACGTGAAAGTTGTATCATATAAACGCATGATGGCAAACGTAGTGTTTTGTTCATGTTTTCTCTCATCACTTCTATTTTATATCCTGTTAAGTTTTCTCTTGTCTGACAGAAATTACCAATCTGTCATTTACACCAATTATCTTAGTCTCAGATCGATGTAGCGCTTTTTTTTTCTACCTTTTGGAATTAAAGAAGGAAAACATTGTTATTATACATAAATGTATTATTATTATTTTCTATCTTACATATTATATGTCGTACTAATTGCGATTACACATGATCTTAATATAATCTATTTTTAAGCACACTTTAGTTTCGTTTAAGTGGTAAATATATACAAGAATAAATTACTTTTTTTTAAAGATTACGACATATGTGGAGACATTTAAGTGGTAAAAGTTAAAATCAAATTTGTTATGAAAATTTTAGTCTTTCATGATATCCCTCAACCACATTTAGGAACACAAGAGTCTTTAACGAAATGAAACATTTACGAAGGAAAAGGTGAAATTTACTTTGATGGTAGAGAAAGAAACCTTTTTTTTTACAAACCTTATATCCACTCACTCTGTCTGTCTGACTAAAACTTTGAACACGTTATTTCTCCCACTATACTGACAATAATGTTTATACCAACAAATATAACGCACATAAGATGAACACACATAAAAAAATAAAAAATGCACACCCAATCTCGGATCAAGCTCAATTATTTTTACCTGACAACACAAGAATCAATATAAAAAAAATTAGTTAATTAACTATTGGTAATTAATTGTTTTGTTTGGTATCTCAAACAAGAAAAAGAAATAGTACTTGACTGAAGTAGTGATATAAGCTGAATTATTTCCATTTATTTTAGCTTGTCGTCTGAGAGAACACACACAAAAAATCACTTTATTAATCTTTGACTCAAAAACAATCACTCATCAATCCTTGACTCAAAGACAATCACTCATTAATACTTGACTCAAAGACAATCCCTCATTAA
The DNA here is from genome assembly GCF_947242115.1 of Biomphalaria glabrata. Classification (NCBI taxonomy): domain Eukaryota; kingdom Metazoa; phylum Mollusca; class Gastropoda; family Planorbidae; genus Biomphalaria; species Biomphalaria glabrata. The sequence goes on from NC_074723.1 coordinate 30,297,834, forward strand.
TCTTTGACTCAAAAACAATCCCTCATTAATTTTTGACTCAAAAACAATCACTCATTAATCCTTGACTCAATGACAATCCCTCATTAATCTTTGCCTCAAAGACAATCACTCATTAGTCTTTTACACAGAAACAATCACTCATTAATCATTGAATCAAAACCATGTATTCCAAGTGCCATGGGGTGAGCCTGCTGGTGGCCGAAGGCAGCTGTGAGAAAAAGAAAAGAAACAAATAACAACACCTCGCCTCCTGAACCAGACTGTTCACAGTTCGTTGCTCAACAGTTTTAGTTTTCTAATAGTGTGTGTATGTGTCCATGTATGTGTGTGTGTGTGAAAGAGAGACAGAGACAGAGAGTATACGTCAAAACTTAAAAGTGCAAAAAAAACCTCTAAATCTAGAGTAGCTTGGTTCGTGTCAACAACAACAGCTGAGGGGCATTGTTTCCAGTTCATACAAAGGTGTGAGCAGTAGTGCAGTAAGTGACTAATGCAATGATGAGCAGCTGAAGTAGGGGAGTGTTTGTCGACCAAAAAGTTGAAACGCATTTAGATCTACAGAGTCATACATTCTTCTGTTGACACAGTGAAGGGGACTACAATGAATTTTTTTCTTTGCCTTGAGCTTTTACCCCGACAGTGCCAGAGAATGACTGTTTCCTCATTTCTTAAGTAATAATAATAATAATAATAATAATAACAATTATAATAGTAATATTAGAAAAAACAATAATAATAACAATAGTAATAACAATAGTGATAACAATAGTAATTAATAATATAATAATAATACTAAAAACAATAATGATAATAATAGTATTAATAACAATAATAATGATAATAATAACAATAGTAATAACAATAATAATAATATAATGATAATAATAACAATAGTAATAACAATAATAATAATATAATGATAATAATAACAATAGTAATAACAATAATAATAATATAATGATAATAATAACAATAGTAATAACAATAATAATAATATAATGATAATAATAACAATAGTAATAACAATAATAATAATATAATGATAATAATAATAATAATAATAGAACTATTAATCATATATTTGTTATCCTTGAGGAAATATGTCTTTATCAGTTTCATTCTAAATGTTCTCTTCATCTATCAGGAGTGCAAAAAAAGAGAAGGGAGGATAGTAGATAACATGAAAGAGAGATGGGAATGAAGGGAGGGTAAGCGAAGTAAAAGAGGAAGAAGAAGAAAACAATTAAAGAGAAAAATATAACGAAAGATAGAAAGAGAGATAGAGAGTGGGAAAAATTAGAGAGAGATGGGGAAAGAGAAATAGAGAGAAAAAGACAAAAGGAGGAGAAAAAGCGTGAGGGAGAAAAAAGTTGACAGAAAAAAAAAACAAGAAGAGAGGAGAGCAAAGGAAATAAAAGGCTGTTAAACAAGAAGAGGAGGCGCGGTGGCTGAGCGGTAAAGCGCTTGGCTTCCGAACCGGGGACCGGGGTTTGAATCCTGGTGAAGACTGGGATTTTTAATTTCGGGATCTTCGGGCGCCTCTGAGTCCACCCAGCTCTAATGGGTACCTGACATTAGTTGGGGAAAAGTATAGGCGGTTGGTCGTTGTGCTGGCCACATGACACCCTTATTAACCGTAGGCCACAGAAACAGATGACCTTTACATCATCTGCCCTATAGACCACAAGGTCTGAAAGGGGAACTTTACTTTACTGTTAAAAAAGAAAAGATAAAGAGATAAAAATAAAGAATGTAGGGGGGGGGGATAGAGAGCTAATGATATTAAGATAAAACGAGAAACATAAAAAGAGAAAGAGAGATAGATAAAAGGAAAGAAAAAGACAAAGATAGAAATTTGTAGAGAGAAAGACAAAGATAGAATTGTAAATAGAGAAAGATAAAGAAAGATAAGTAAAGAAAGATAAAGAAAACTAAATCAATGTGAGCAAAAGATGAAAAAATGAGAGAAAGATTTAAAAAGAAGGGGTGAAAGATAAAGAGATGAAGAATGAGACAGAAATCGTTAAGACAAAATTTAGAAATAGAAAGTTGAGAGAATTAAATTTAGAGAGAGAGTGCGTGAGAGTGACAGAGAGAGACAGAGAGAAGACAACTAATATCTTGTTTACAATTTTCTTTCATCTCATGTTTACAACACATCAACTTTCTCTCACTTAGAGACGTCCTGTGATCTTCAACACACTTTTTTTCCCTCTAATGTTAAATATATCATCCTCTTAGCTCCGACTTGAAAGAGCGCGCCAGCCATTAATAAAAGGGTCATATGTGTTTGATCTTAATTGCGACGTAATTATCGCACGTTACTCCCCTTCGATTTCTCTGTACCGGTAATAGCATTATGAAATATCAGTATCTTCTATACTAGAAAGTAGAAAGGCGTATGTGTATATGTTACGAATAGAAATCAAAACTCTTTGACCAATCTTGATAAAACTTGGCGTAAATGTTCTTTGGGTGCTAACTGGAACCTTGACGTATGTATAGTAGCCCTAAAACAAACTTAACTTAAGACCCTCAAAAAAAAACCTATGAAAGTATTGTATTTTATGAAACTAGGCCGTGTTTACCATGTTTTCATGAGAAAAAAATCGAAAGGAGATCTAGATCTAATTTGAAGAACTAAACTTTGCACAGATAGTTTTTTTTTTACTTTGGCACATTAAAATACAAGATATAGTCTATTGATTTCATTATTTAATAAAGTAAACCTTTAAATTTGTGTTTCAAAAGCATTTTTACATAAATTCATTACTTATATTTGCGAATTTACAATTCCTGACGTATAATAGACAATACCCGAAATGTTACACATTTTTTTATTCTATTTTAAACTCTAATTCAATTCTAAGATGATAGAAATTCGCTTCGCAAAGATAGTTTTATACTTTAACACATGAACATACTAATTATAGTCCATTCATTTTATATTTTAATAACATTAACGTTTAAATATGTTTTTCTAAAGCATTTTCCATACATTCGTTCGATATAGCTGCGAAGTTGTGTTGACATAGGCCTACTTTTTAATAACTCCATTCATAAATCGCGTACATCTATCAAAAAAGGTCACGCATAAGGCAGAGCGGAGCCTCCATACACGCGCATAACGAACTCTTTATCCAAACCAATATTTGAAGGGAAACTAGATTAGTCTAGATCTAGATCTATCTCTAACTCAAGATGTAATTCAAAGATGATGGATCTGCTTTATACTTTAAAACATGAACATACAGAATACAAAATCTTCATTTCATATTTTAATCAAATATATGTAGGCCTACAAGCAAATGTTTTTATTTAAAAAAATGGATTCTGGTCGATTAGCTATTTTGATAGCTCCATTCATACTATTTTTACATTCATGCATTCGCTTTACTTATAACATTATTATTTCGTTTACTTGTTTACAAAACACTCTCAGTAACTATATCGACAGTGATACGCAAATTAAGAGCCTCAAGCCGCAGATAACACATAGCTAGTGTTTGTATATAAGTCAGTGAGCCGTGGCATACAAAGATAAAGTGTAACTGACGACTAGTTCTAAGATTTTATTGTAATGCCGGCTAATATTAAGCTGGGATTAAATTTCATATTGTAATACCTCTTGAGCCGACGCTTACGGTGCTCACCAGGTGCACTGTTCGGCATGCGATATGAACGGAATGTTTACACGAGCAAGGAGAGCCAGTTGATGACTGCTCACGTGAAAGGTAGAAAGAGACACATCTTTGTTTTCTGATTATTCTCTCATTCTACAAACGTGGAAATCCGTAACATGATCACAATGGTGATAGGGCCAAAAAAGAAAATTAGACTGTACTGCCATTTAACGAGATTCTCAGGATCGCAGACTTTTATGCAGAGAACAGAACCAGTGAAAAGAAGAATAGGCAGACAGAGGAAACGATGTAGAATGGGCGGATGAGCGATGGAGGGAGGGTTGTGAAGGAATCATCAGTGGTGCAAAAAAGACTGCAATACAGGGTAAAGAAAAATGAATTGAGTCTTTTCATAGCCTGTTTAGAAGACCATTCAAAACACAAGTACACAAGCTTTGAAATAAATGCCATGACATTTAACTTTTGTGCGTTTATGAAATAGGTGTCTGAGTGTAGAATGTACGTTTTCTACCAGGAAAAGTGAACGGTTCTTTACTTTTTTTGTGGAACATGATAATAAGCCAACACACTTGTTTCATAAAGAATGTGTAGCTATTTAAAATAAAACAACAACATATAAACCAGATTATGAAACAAATATGACGGCATTCTTGGTTTTAGCCGCGAATAAAAGATTGTTAAACTAAGCCTAGAAATTGGAGGATCGATGGGAATATTTACCAAAAAGACAGGAAAATGACTCGGATGTAAAGCTAGCTACAATGTTGCTCATATTCTAAGTAGAGGAATGAAGCCATATCTTGTTGATATTTTAAGTAGAGAAATAAAGCCATCTTCTGACGCGGGGAAAAAAAGATACATTTCAAATATCCCATTAATTAATGAAGCACAGGATCTACGGGTTTTAAGTTAATATCGTTTTTTTAGGCCTACTTTTTTTTTCATGTGGCCCGCGACACGAGTGTCGGAAATAAAAATGACCCGCGGGTCGAATTAGGTTGGGCATCACTGGTGTAGGTGGATGCGATATGTTCAAACTGAACCTAATAGTAACAAAGTAGAACAGGATGGATAAAAAGCTAAGACTATAAATATAAAGCGAGATCAAGATAAAGAAATAAAATTCAAGCGAGAAAGATAAAAAAGAGAAAAATAAAGAAAAAACATAAAAGAAAAAAGAGAGAAAAAGATCAAAAGAAAAAAAATAAAGAAAAAAACATAAAAGAAAAAAGAGAGAAAAAGATCAAAAGAAAAAAATAAAGAGATAAAGCTAAAAAGAAAGAAAAGATGAAAAATTGAGGGCCCTAAGCCCCTAACGTAAGTAAAGATACATTTTTACAATTTTTTTTTTTGGAAAAAGGGGGGATTTTCTACACCTTGTGCCGACATTTCGGCGGGCCGGATGGACTCACGTCACGGGCCGGATCTGGCCCGCAGGCCGTACTTTGGGCATCACTGACCTACACAATGTCTATCGAACAAATGGCTAAACATCTTCTAGCAAATCTTTCAGGAGAGCCATTCAATATATTTAGTACTTTTTGGACGAGAAGAAGAAGTAAAGGAAAGATCACTTTCTTATTTCTGCGGATAGTCACCCCAAGAAAAAACAAGAGATGGGGGGAACAAGTGGGTATTCACACGTCGATAAGGATGGCTGCGCACTGGACTGTCAAATCCTGCCCGCTCCCATCCCCCTTCGTCCTGCGGGAGGTTTGGACTAGGAAGTAAACTATCGTCAACTCTGAATGAACATCTGTAAGATGTAAAACATTTTACAAGCAAACATTTTACAAACACTAAATAGCAGCACCGGACTTAACCATTGCGGGGCCAAGTTTGGGTAGGGAAGCGGACAAAAAGTGAAATTTAAGAGTTTGTATTAGAAAATAAATTCGTTTATGCATTTTATTTATTCTACGTACAGAATTACTTTACGAGCCTTGCGTGTAGCAAAGTCATACAGTATATCATAATAATTATGTTTCCTACATAGATCACGCTCAATAGCATGAATTACCAAATGTTTCAATCTATCTTTGAGAATTGTTGACCTCAAGTAATTCTTCATTAGTTTGAGGCGCGAGAAGCTTCTTTCACCAGATTCCACAATTACGGCTAATGCATAATGCCGTTTTTATTTATCGCGCGTAGGATTCCATATTGAATAACACCCCAAAATGACAAATTTTGTCTATATATGTCCGTATATGTTATGGACTTTTTCGTATATTTTGCAATTTCGGGAGATTTCCAGGAGCTCCTGGTAAATCGACAGGTGGGCGCGGAAAATATGTTTTAAGTTATAAAATGGTTTAATTTAATAATTTATACACATTGAATTAGAGCGGGTCCTATGAAAGTACGGGGCCCACTGCGGTCGCATAGGTTGCAGTGACCTAAGCCGGCCCTGCAAATTAGCGGCGTCTCGCTGGTCGACTAGTAAGAAATAATTTCACAGTTCTCCTAATAAAATGTACAATCCCTATTCACACACACAAAAAAAAAACAGATTCAAGAAGTCAGTCGAAAAATCATCAATCATAACTGGCGCTACATAACACATCAACACACCGTTTCGCCTCCAAGCATAAAGAAAATTCAGAAAGTTCTCACGTGGAAAAAATGGTCAGTCGGGGGGGGGGGGGGAAACACTTTTACAATAGTATTTTTTTAACTACTTCTAGAATCTAGATGAAGATAATCCAAACTATGATATATAGTAGTTAATTTACTTTGATTATTATACATTTAGTATTTTTGATATTTATTGGTTTTTTTTACAATTTGCATAAATTTAAATGTATGAACTCCAAAAGTAATAATAAGTAATAATATTGAGAACTGAGAAGTGCAGTATATGTCCTCGATAGTGGATTTTCCTTTGGTCTCAATTGTGTATCCTGCGGCCTTTATTTTGTCAATTAAAACATGCACAGCGTAGCAAGGTTAGGGTTAGCGGAAACCGATCTATAAGCTACCCCTCAGATGCAACAACGTAATCCCCTGCATCCAGGGCCGCAACGAGGGTTGTGGCCGCCTGAGTGCGAAATTTTAAAAATGACGCCCCCCCCCTTTTTTTTTTCTAGAAAAAGAAATGTATAGCACTTGAGCTGGACCAAAGGCACCACTTAATTTAAATCCATTTTTTATAGAACTTTTTTTTCCCTTTCATATTGTAATAACTTAAGTGAGGCAACTCAACGAGGACATTGACGTTTATTTACACTGAGACATGACAAACACAAAGGACATCTGCCTTGAGCACAGCATCTCCATATTGGCTCTAGACTTGGGCGGAAATCGTTAGTCTCAAATGTCAACATCCGACTTGTCTGGTCACTGATAGTGCGCACCTTCTTTCTGCACTATCTTGGATGGCGGTGCGCATGGCAAAGTCATAACAATATTCATACCGTTTCCGTATACCCTATGTTCTCTTAGATGTTTTATTTCCATTTTTTTTCTATTGCAAAGTCACAAAGCCCTTCTCCAGTTGTTTAAGTAATTGGGCGAAACCCCAGAAAATGTTCATGTCTTTCTACAAGAGAGGTATAAAAGCCAGAAGAAATAATGATAGTGAATAGTTCCATACGAGACTGTTTTGTTACCAGTTTTTATTTTTAACTTCTACATGCTATAGCAAGAAAGACAACTCTGTATTAAACAGTGGTATACCGAAAATAACATGAATTTCCTCCCTTGCTAGGAAAATAAGATTTGTGCAATACATGTAAGCTAACAACCTGTTCATGGAGGGAAAAAAAACTTACAGAAACCATAAAGAAAACAAAATCACAAAACATCACTAAGAAACTGTACAGGTAATGACATTTTCACAAACCCTGAAAAGGAACATGGCGACGCAGTGTACTAGATCAGAGGTTCTTAAACGCTTTTAACCAGGGAACCCTTTTAGATAATCAAAACTTGCCCACGGACCCCTAAGTGAATAAAGCTACATAAATGCATAGTATATAAATTGAAAATGTTAAAGGAGTGTTTATTAAAATTATAACTTTTGTTTCAAATAAAATGTTAACAAATTAATGACTTCGATAAGGTTAACGATATGAGTGTATGTATGTATGGCTCGATGTTTGTAAGTAGCAACAACAAATCTAAACTAGCACAAACTTCTAGTCGGTTTCTTTTTAATAGTGATGACTTTCGTAGTGGCACTGAACCCACACTCTACGAAACAAAAATATCGAAAACTGTCAACAATTTTTTTTTGTAATACAATGATTATAGCATTTACATAGCGCTACTTTCATGCTTATAGCATGCTCAGAGCGCTGTGGTCCAATCTCATTTGTGGGCGGGTGTGGGAAGGGGGTATCTGGGAGAAGGTTTATCCGTGCTGCCTTTAGGCGCTCATTAAACACAACTCTGCTCGAGTCGGGTGTCGAACCGCCCCCTTCATTACCAAGCCAGATTCTAGCGTACTTAGCCTCTCTGCCACGCATCCCACTAATGCAGAAATAAATGTATATATTTTTTAAACCAGCATTTGCACTATCCTTGTTTAAATACTGGCTTTTGTTCCTCAATAAGCTGGTCTTGTGTTGACATGGAATCATCTGTGTTTGAAATCTGACGTTGTACACACACAAAAGAGTTCCACACCCAATCATGAGTATATCGAGGTGAAGAATGAATATGGTTTAAGACAGTTTAGGTCGGCATTGAATACTACGTAATATAACAGAGATATTAATCAGTAGTGAGGAGCCAGATTATTATTAAAACTATCCGATCAGATAAACTGGCTTTTAAACGAATAATTTTAATTGTGTGTATTTTTCATCTTTCAAGGACATCCCACGATCAAATCGTGGACCCATGGGAGTCCGCGAACGACAGTTTGAGAATCGCTGAACTAAATGAAGCTGAGAGGACAAGAAAGAGCTGAGAAGCCTTTAAAAACTAGAGAGTTTTTTTGTTGTTTTTTTTTTACTGAGGGTCACCTGATGAAGATAAAGTCAACAGATTGATCTATTATACTCCCAATCAGGGTTTCGTTAACTCTTTCTCTCCGTAATTATTTACCACATTCTGGTGGAATCAACGTTGGTATCGTCAGTTAGGAGAGAAAGAGTTAAAAGGAAAGATTGAATCGATGTACAGCGACACAACAATCGTTTCAAAAAAACAAAAGAGGAAAAAAAATAATTTTCACAAATGTTTCGGATTTGTATGGACCATAGACATAAATAAATATACACTGGTCGATTAAAGAGTTTTATGAAACGAAAATTTGTGACTTGCAATTTTGTGTACTTTATTATACAGCATTTATGAGCAGTATAAAAGTTAAGTATTCATATCTATTTCAGCCATAACCTATATAAGTATTACAATATTTTCACTAGTGTTTTTTTTTTATCCATGTAGTAGCTTCTTATATTCGGCACAGCTCATCAAATTCTCCTTTTAGAAACACGTCGCTTTTTTTGTTTATAATTAATTTGTTTTTATGTTTGGAGCTAAAAACGATGTTTCGGGACAGTGCATGTCCAATTTAAGATAAGTTCCTGTATTTTTGTTCCGCTTTTCCAAAGCAGATGGCAGTTTTTTAGATTCTCGGTAACCAAGTATGTAAAGCTATTGTTTAAACCTCCCCCGGCAATTCATACGCAGATAAGGGATGAAGGCTATATTATGAGCCTGTTTGATCGTAGGCTGGTGGATCTATCAAAATAAGCTTCCAAACATCTTTAGAAAGACATTCCAATCACATTCATACTGTTAGCTGTTAAATAAAATTAAAAAAGGAGGTGTTTCAATGAATAATAATGAATTAAACACATTCTCCTATAGTGCACAAGGCAAAATCGTAATAAGAAATATTATTGGGATTAATAAATCTATGATTTTTTTCAATAAATAAATGTGACCTAGATCGAGATATCTAGAATATATAATTTATGAATGAAAGAAAAAGTGCGGGCTGCTAATTTGAAGCCAGAGACCATGCCCACTGCAGGTGATCACGCCAGGCGAGCGCTGGTGGTGAGGAGAGGTATACACTAAGCGTGTAGTGTCACAACCTATCATACAGGCAGTGGAGGGAAGGGGGAGAGAGTCATGAAAAGAATTATAAGCATCTATGGGAGGGAGGGGATGTAACAAAACGAACATCCAAATTATGAAAAGAAGAGGGTCCTTGGATGGGAATTAAAAGAAAGAGAAGTGAATACATGTAGCCTAGTTGAAAATATCATGTTTGTTACATTATAATAATTAATTTATAGATCTATAATTATATAGATTTATTTCTGTTTCTACACATAGATTATATAGGTAGGCATATATATATATATATATATATAGAGAGAGAGAGAGAGAGAGGCAATATACTATAAATACATATTGCAGAAGTGAATCTACTTCTTTTAATACAATCTAAATAATTTTTAATTAACACAGATATAATTTATTAGCAATAACATAGTGGTGTTTCTTAACGGTGCTCGATGTGTGCTGAAGGAGAAAGCACAAAAACTGCGTTTATTATAGGAGCATGAAGTGACCTGATTTATTTTAAAATAAAATCTTGACTATGAGTGGTAATTCAAAGAAACACAGCTATTTTTATAGTCCTTTAGTTGCAGAATAAGAATCTGCTTTCAGTTTTTTTGTAAGTTAAACCGTCACCAAATAAAAAAATAAAATAAAAATTTGACCTAGTTCCCGAATACGGTGTGCCTAATATAAGAATCTACTATATATATATTGTAAATAAGGAGGCAGTGTAGTTTTGCTTAATCTCTAAGAATGAAGATCATGCAATTTTTCATAATTCGGAAATCCGAATGCAATAGATATACATGTTTTCAAGTTACATGAAGTTACTTCCTTCAAGCAGTCTATATTTATTAATGTCTATGGTATGGACATATTATTAAAAATTTTTTCCTTTGTAATTAAACATGAATGTAGATCCCAGTATGTTGGGTGAAAAGCCTTACATCCAACGACGCTCCACTCCTCCACGAAGAAAAGTACTGTGATAGTAGCATAAGCTATGATTGATTGAAAAATATGTTATGTGAGGCAATCAAGTTTGTTTTTTTTTTATTTAAAAAAAAACAAAAAAAAATATAAAAAATCATGGCAGCGGTGGGATTCGAACCCACGCCTCCGAAGAGACTGGTGCCTAAAACCAGCGCCTTAGACCGCTCGGCCACGCTACCTTACAACAACTCAGCAATTTGAAACACGGCATAAAAACTAGTACAGGGTGAACAGAACTACAGCTATTTATAGCGTATTTCAGAGCGTACTGATCTATACCTACTTCCAGTACTAGATCTAGGTCTAGACTAGTCTAGATCTAGATTCTAGATAGATGTATATTATATATCAAGAACATCAACTATATGAAAACATAAGAACAAGACTAGATCTGGTCTTGTAGCTCTAAACCTAGATTAAATCTACGTCTATTAAACGAATTTTCATAATTATAGGCCTATAGAAATATAACTATTGACTATATAACACCAACAACAGACAATAACTTATAGTCTAACTATTAGTGTTTAGACTTAGTCCAGATCTAGAATCTAGATTAAGATAGTTATGATAGTAGTTAGGCGTGTGCCTAGATATAAAATATAGGCTTACCTAATCTAGACTTCTACAAGATAGTCATAGAGTCTATCTCTCTATAGTATAGATCTAATTAGTCTAATTCTAATTCTATATAGGTCAAGATCTATAGACTATAATAGTTTTAATAGACTCTAACTCTAGACTTTATCTAGCTGCTAGATGATAGCATCTATTAAAAAAAAATCCATGACATACCTATAATTATCTAGTCTAGATCTAGATAGATTGTTTTATTACCTAGTCTAGATCTAGATTCTAGACCTAGCTATATTATAGAGGTCTTATTTAATTAATTATACCTACTAAACTAGAATACACTACAGATCTAACTAGATTAGTAGGCCTATTAGCCTACTACTACTACTAGACTAGATCTATGAATGCATGACAATCTATGTAGGCCTAGATTTAGAATAAGGGAGATAGATCTTGATCTATATATTCCCTATATTCTAGCTCTAAAATATAGGCACTAGTCTAGATCCACTCAACAATCTATAATCTAAACTTGAAATACGATTTAACTACTATGATCCGATCTAAAATAATTTTGATATTGATTCTTGATATATAGATCTTTATAGGCCTATATAGAATATAGAGCCCATAGTCCACAATGATTAGCCTAATATAAAATTATATATATATAGTCTAGATCTAGACAATCTAGTCAATATATAGGCCTAGAATTTTAGATTAAGATATATATATTATTCTCACGGGTTAAATCGTGACCTCCGTGACAATGTCCAAGGCGCCGGTTAAATGCCCTGCCTCTTCATGGCGCCCGGGTGGAAACGGCCCGGGTGTATGAGGCAATTGAGGGGAGTGCCTAAGGGGGTGCGAGAGCATCGCCATTGCACTGTGCGGGGATGTAAAACATCAAGGGGCCGTTACATCAATGGCGTACCCCGCACGGTTACCCTGGTAGGCCTACAGTAGGCCTATACGAATACGAAGGGGTAACGCAGTGTTACGGCCTCCAGCCGCGTCTCTAGCCCGCGAGTCCGGAGTGTCCGTGTCCATTGGAAGTGAACGCATAAACATAACTCAAAGTTTAACCCCGAGTCTCACCCCCCCCCCCTCCGGTCGGACATGGTGGCGGGAAAGGGGAACCCGCAATCCCCCAATTCAGGCTGGTGAAAGGGAGCTTCTGCTGGCCCGTGACCTCCGTCGAAGGCGCCGGCTGGCCTTAGTGTTCCAAGTGCGACGCACAACACTACTAGACAATTACAGATATTTTATTCTAATTGACTAATTAATAGATAGGCCTATATATTTAATCTAGAATCGTTTATAGATGTAGATGGCTATTGTCTAGTAATACTAGACTATATAAACCTACTTAGATCTAGATCTATATCTAAATATAGCTCTAAATACTCCAATCACTGTTTCTATCATTATAATTATGGTATGGATCTTTAAATATAGATCAAGTTATCGTGCGGAAATAAAAATAAAATAAAGGGGGAGGGAATAAAGAGACTCTCAAGGGAGAGTACTGGAAAAAACTCGAATACCTTATAATTTTCTTTGGTTATCTTCCTTGGAGATGCGTTTACTAGGAGAATAAAATGTCTGTCGACTTATAGAATATAATTTATTGGACTCATGGGAAGGGAGTCAGTTGAGTTTTTATAAAATATAATTTGGTTAATACGAAACACATCTCCAGAGAAAAACATACAATTATAGTGAAGATACAACAAAAATAAATGAGCTTATTTAAGTAGAATGTTTGTTTTGTTTGACATGTTTCGGATGTTCCTTCAGAGTTGGAGATAGTTTACTTCATTGTACAAACCTCCCGCAGGACGACGGGGGATGGGAGCGGGCAGAGTTTGAACCCGGGACCATCGATAGATCCATACGACAGTCCACGGCCAGGCAGAACTAAATCTCTCACTAAGGTAGACTTTAATTTGCCATATTCAATAATAATAATAATAATAATAATCTTTACTGTCCGTATGGAAATATGTCTTACAATTTGTGCATTACACCAAACAAAAAACATTATAACTATAAGAAACCAAAGTGTGCATTCACACCAGACTCATTCATAATTTACATGTGACAAAGTTTATACCAGATTGTTCTTATTTAATGATTTGATTTGACGTATTTTTTTAAGGACATTAATTGACTAATTGGTTAATTTTGTAAATGGATTCATGCATTGTTAGGTACAATACACAATTGTTTGATCGGAGAATGAGTGTGGGAGAAATAATGTGTACCTACAATTATTTAAAAGGAAACCAAACCCTACATATTTAGTCAGATATGTAAAAATGAAAGATTAATGTCCCTTTTTACTATAAAAAAATATTTACTAGTAATTAATTGGCTAATCTTTTTTTAAATTGATTTATATCTTGACTATGGCAATAAATAATTGTGCAAAGTTTCAACTTGATCAGAGAATCTATGTCAGAGAAATAACGTGCACTAAATTATTTTTAATCAGACAAATAATATAAGGTTTGTAAAAGAAAATAAGCCCCGGGACCTGCAATTTGAACTTCTCTTGGCGTTTAAAGCGTAGCTTTTTTTTTTTTTTAAATCGCCAGCCAAATATTTCCACAAAATCGACCTGTAACGTCGAAATCTGAGGACAGACTTTTGATGTGGCAACGAGCTACTGGTCCTGACTGCCCCCAGATTGTACAATAAAAAAAAAAAAACTCGACCTTAATTAGTTTTATTTCAGATATTAAATAAATTGACTGGCCACGCCAAGTACAGCTCCATAAAGAGTTATGATTTCCTTTGCTGTTTTGGAGAGAAGAAATAAAGCGCTCGCACATAAACAGTAGGCTAATCATTTTTCTAAACAAAGATATTACGTTTTATTTAAAAGAGTTATGATTTTCTTTGCTGTTTTGGAGAGAAAAATAAAGCGCTCGCAGATAAACAGTAGGCTAATCATTTTTCTAAACAAAGATATTACGTTTTAATTAGAACAATTTACATTTCTAATTTTAGATTTAAACTGTACCCAATACGCTGTGCTGATAAATCTAAAGAAGAGACCAAGGTTTTAAAATTGTAACATGTTACAGTTCATTCTTTGTTACGCAGACCTCAAAAAATCAAAAAAAAAAAAATCTAGCAAACACTTGTTTGATTTCTCGTAGGTGGTAAATGTAAATCATGCAGGTGTGTATATCGTCTGACTTATGTGACCTGTAGAGTGGAGCATTCATGACAGATTGACTAACTGGGTGGACCATTAGAAATGGTAAAAGCATGGCTCATTAGAGTGTCTGGTCATGCTAATAACGAATATCCTGGGTAAAAAAACAACAACAGGGTTTTATCTCCTTTTTTTTTCTATGACTAATAAAACGTGGATGTTTTGTTGACTTCATTATTTGAACTGTAAATGTAATTTTTTAAAATTATTGGTTATTCTTCCTTTCAATGCTTCCCCCCCCCCTGAAATCTCCATAAACCTGTGGTTCTCAACCAGACGTCATTAGAACCAGCAATGGTGAGTGTGACGATCACTTGTGAGGTCCCGAACAAAACTCGATATCTTTTTACAAAGCTTATATCAACTGACTATATAACTTATATAATACAGACGTTACTTCAAAAAAGAAGATGATTACGTCCTACGTGTCATACATTTAGTCATGCATATTAACCAATGACTTAAATTCTGCTAAGTCACTGGTTTTCCTGGCTAGCTCAGGCAACCCATTCCATGCTCTAATAGCACTAGGGAAGAAGGAGTATTTGTACAAATTTGTCCTAGCATATGGGACGAGGAGTGTGCCTTTATCTTTGTGTCTTTCAGAGTATTTTATTAAATTTTGTTTTTGTATTTGAAGATGGTTCAGTGTTTTATGTACAAAGTGTGTACACGTTATTTCTCCTACAGCCATTCTCAGATCAAGTTGAAACTTTGACTAGTGTAAGATTAGTAATATATTTTTTTTTACTAATTTCATGCTTTTAGCTTTCTCAATACGCTATGATTCTATAATTTGTCTGGAAATCTACCCATGTGGAGTTCCACCAGATAATGCTGACCATGTCCTCCAAAACTGCTCTCTTTACCAAGAGGCCCCTAAAAGACACTGGCCCCAAAACACCCCAATAGAAAGAAAACTATATGGAGAGCTCCCTGATTTGGAAACCACTGCGCAGTTCATCTCATGTATTGGTCTAGTCATCTGAACGCTTTAACATAAAAATGTGAACGAGGAAAAAGAATTTGTCTGGACCATTTGGAAAGAGGTAGGAGTAGAAAGTACGTGGTATCTAGTTGATCGCTTTTTAAATGTATTTTTTTTAAAGGTAAACGACCTGAATTAGATCTTGTGGGCTAAAGCATTATTAGGCTTCTCAAGCCAACGCGGTAACCACTCTGCTAGCGAAGAGTCTATGGACATGGAAGATTGTAGAGTTATCTAATGTCTCTATGTCAC
Source organism: Biomphalaria glabrata (assembly GCF_947242115.1). NCBI lineage: Eukaryota > Metazoa > Mollusca > Gastropoda > Planorbidae > Biomphalaria > Biomphalaria glabrata. The sequence goes on from NC_074723.1 coordinate 30,313,540, forward strand.
TTCTGTGTTCACTAAGCCTGGGACGGCAGTCTAATATAAAGAAAACTAATTCATACAAATGTGAAGCAAGTCTAGGCAATGAAACAATGGATGATGTAGAAATATGAAAAACGATATAATGTGATATAGAAATAAATGTTTTTCTTCTCAAGAGATATATAAGTTTGGTTTGAAGACATCCATTCATCAATCCATCCATCCATCCCAGTGGCGCTACAGCCCATGGAGGGCTCTGGTTTGCTTCAACACATCCCTCCATTCAGATCTCTCCTGGGCCTTTCGTCACCACTCCTTAACCCCAAGCTGTTGTTCTTCCTCCGCATCATTTATCCATCGCATTCGGGGTCTGCCTTTGGGTCGCCTGCCTTTTGGTTTTTGCCTGTATACAATTTTCGCTCCTCTGTTTTCTGACATTCTATCAAGGTGACCTGCCCAACGTCGTCTGTTCTTCTTTATTTCGGTCACCATCGCTGGGTCTTCATACTATTGATATATCTCATAGTTAGTGCGTGTCCTCCGCCCTGTTTCATCTTGTATAGCTCCATAGATTTTCCTAAGAATTTTTCCTTACCAAGTATTTAGTAGATTTTCGGTTGTCTTTGTCAATGTCCAGGTCTCACTTGCATACATTGCTGCTGGTCTTATTAGGGTTTTTATATCATTTTCTTGGTTTTCCTTAATATTTTTTTGCTCTTAAGTAAATGGTGGGTGCTATAAAATGCTCTGTTGCCTCCTGCTATTATTTCCTTTATTTCTGTTAGTAGCTCATTTTTTAAATTAATTGTAGGCCTACTTCCTAGACATTTGAAAGTTTGGACATTTAGTTTTAAAACAGAACGTGTATTTTATTTTTTTAAATTTGCGACTATTCCTTGTGAAGCGAAGACCATTAACGTCAAAGTCCTAACCTTCTTCCGCACAATGAGATGGAGGCGGGGAAGGTTTGAACTTGGGCCCATCCTGATGACAGTCGGAAACTACTCCACCCGATGAACTGAAGCGTAAAACATCGAATCAAACAACTAAGACTTTTTTTTTTCCCCAATATTTGTCTCGTATTGAAGACAGCCCGGTACTCGGACGTATTTGTGTCAAGCGTACATTTTTCCCCCCGTTTTTACACGCGATGTAACTGTGGCTTGAAAAGTAGGCCAAGTTTTTTTTTTTCTTCTCTGTAGACGTATATCAAAAGAGTAGCGTGTAGAAAGAGGTCAGAGGTCAATATTAACACACTGGCCTGGTCTCTGAGTAGAGACTAATCAACAATAAGGCAACAGGGAACAAAATTGCCGTGAGTAGCAGAAGTGAAGTTGTTTTTTCTGTTTCCCTATAAAATATACCTAGACGAGATCTAAATGTAGCCTAATGTATAAAACTACTGGTCCTACGTGAAAAAGTAACATTTGAGATTTTTTGGATACATTCAGTTGTTTCCTTTGTTCATAAGATCTAGATCTACATACAGAACTGTAATCTATTGCATGTGTGATTTATATTTGGGCCTATCAGTGTTTAGGCATAATGATTGTATTTTTTGTTTGTTTGTTTAAATAATAAAGTTTAGTTTTACCATACGACGCCTTCTAAGCACGTAGATCAACCGCTAAGTCGATATTTGTGTTTGATACATTATTGTCATTATATATGCCTATCACTAAACCGCTAGCAAAATCTCTACTGTTTGCGATTTAGCTACATGCATTTTGAAAACTACTTTTAGATCTAGGTTCCTGGAAGTTGTTAATGAAACAATAAAAGATCTTGTGCAGGGGTTCTCAACCTGTGGATCGCGACCCCCTTGGGGGTCGATTGACGATTTGCCAGGGGTCGCCTAAGACCATCAAAAATATGGATTGTTATTGTCTACTCTTCTATTTCTGTATGTGTGTGTGTGTGGGGGGGGGGGGTCGCGGCAGAGTGGGGTATTTGTTAAAAGGGGTCGCCGGTCTTAAAAGGTTGAGACCCGCTGATCTAGTGCCTAGGTTTAAGCCTTGATCTAAATTTCTAGGTTTAGGTTTGTTTATATGTTTTGGTCTGCGCGCTCATAGCGTTTACAAAGAATTCTTTTTTTGTTTTGCTTGAAACGCTATGATTTCTTTGGTTTAATTCTGTGTATTCCTACCTCTAGTCTAAATTATGTGGACCTTATATATAATGAAATGATAAATAGGCTATCAAACGCTTCATTCGTAAGCGGTCGTGTAGCTTATAAAATACAGTATTACAGACGCTATAGGCTGCTTCCTAAGAAAATATAATTATGCCCTGCGGTAAGCATATCATTTGTTAATCTAGTCTTGCATATTAATTAGAGACTAAGCTGCAAAATTATTGGTTTTCTTTGATGATTAAGCCTGATTCATGCAACCCATGCAATGCTCTAGTGCAGCGGTTCTCAACCTTTTTAGTTCGTCGACCCCTTTTTGCTATACCCAATTATGCGGCGACCCCCCAAAAGTAAAATTATTTTCGTTTTTCTATGTCCAAGTAACTGTGCTTGTGCGAATGGTAGAAAACGTAGTCCAGATGTGAATGTAGTTTCAAAATGTGTATCTTTAATGACAAAACAATATATCATCGCCATCTAGTCTTGAAATATATTTCTTCATAAAGTTGAATTCCAAGTAAATACAATGTTATGGCGTGCATTCATCAACTTTTCCATTTGGTATCCACCGTATCCATGTTCCATACGTAGGTGACTATTTCAAAAGCTTGGAGGAGCATGGATAGTTCTTAGGGTAATAGTAAACTACATTGCTACTATTGTTGCAACAGTTTCTTATTGTTTATGTTTCACCCAAATTAGGATGTTTTCTGCATCAAGTTTTTTTTTCTTCTGTATTTAGCTATACTTGATTAATAAACGGCTGGTAAACCCAAGTTACCCAAAAATATAGTATTGAAAATGAAAGAGGAGGGTGCAAACACAAAATCCAGATTTGTATTACTGACATTTAAATGAAATCATTTTTCGCTACATCTCTATTAATGAGTTCAATAAACTCTTTCTGTCTCCGGAACACTTTCAACTTTTGACTGTGAATGGACTTCTGGCAAGTGCAAGCTGTGTCAGATTTGGAGAGTATGATGAAATATCGTCCGCAAGCATTCACAAATGTTCTTTCACAATTATCATTTGATTTGTTTCATGTCATTTTCCTCATAGAGAGTTGATACATTTGGCAACATGGAGCAGAAACCTGGAGAACCGCCGTCACAGTTTGTTTGTCAATGTGAAGTTACATTGTGATGTATCGGACTATTATCAGACAACTCGAAACATGCTGCTTTAGGTCCTTGTAGTGAAGTTTTTCATTCCTTCTTGTAATCATTGGGCTGTGTCTTCGTTTCTACTATACGTCGATTTCGGGAAGCTCCGATGACTTTCGGTGACTCATTCAGTAGCAGACGTTGAAATCTAGACCGTCATACTGGCCAACTTCCTGTGCCATCTATACAAACATCACTACTAGTTTTCAATGAGATATTCTACTTTTTCCAAAAAAAATGAATCAACTTTCTGATATACATCTCGTGTTGTAGTCGTTTCCAGTGGTTTGCAAAAGAGAAGCTCGTCTTATAAATCATTTCTATGCCTAAACATACCTCTACATTACTTGGTCTCCATGTCTGCAAAGCTCAGATGTTGAATATCAATAGAACGCTGCAGTTATTTAGGTTACAGGGATTCTCATTTTAAAGCTTTGTTACAAATGATGCACAGGAATTTTTCAATTCCCGCTTACGAAGTAAAACCAAACCGTAAATAAATATACGTAATATTTTTTGCTCTTAATGTTTAACTTCCACGGGTTCTTCCCTGATGAAACTATTTCATGGACTATTTCATCGAGAACGTATTTATTAGCTAGAATCTCAGTTCACTATCGTCACGATGTTACCATACAAATAATAACTACGACTCCACATCGTTGCGCTATGCTTAATGTTACATTACTTTAAACTAGTAAAAATATGTAATATGTATGTTGCGACAATTAATATATTTGAATCACTCCTTCACAAACAACAACAAAAGGATATTAACTTCCAATGAAAAACTTTGTACAGTGTCAAATTTTACAAGAGTCGAAATAGAGAAAAAAAAAATCCATATTCACAATGGTCTTGGGCGACCCCCGGCCAATTGCCATTCGGCTCCCCCAAGGGGGTCGCGACCCACAGGTTTGGAACCCCTGACATACATACTAGTTTGCATTTATGCATGTAGTCAGTATGTTGTTTTTGAGACTGCAATCGTAGCTGTTGTTTTTTTTTTTTTGTATATGCATATGGAAAACGGTTTTGGAAGAGGTATAGATGAACATGCATATTTAGTCAATGTTGTTGAACTTGATCAATGTCTTTTTGTTATCCAACCAATCAGTGAATTCAAGACACCAAGATAACTACTTTTAGTTACACTTTTTGACCTTAAGCTCAGCTCCAGTTGCTGGTATGTAGACCACAGCACAGAAGAAAGATTATTTTAGAGGTCAAAATGTGAATGCTTTGCATTTACGAGTACAAGAGGCAACGGCGGATCTAAAACAAAGACGTCCAAACGCTAGATAAAGTCTTTAGACGTTTTGCATTTTTTTGTGTTTTGGGCATGGGCGTTGCCAGGATTTCCCCCCCCCCCCCCGGCGAAAAAAAAATATATATCAACTTCAACATAAATGTAGCCTATACGGGCAGTGGCGTTGCTAGGGATTTGGGGGCACGGGAGGGGGAACCTGACCTTTTTAGGGGTCCCTGCAATTTGACATTCGACATCATTGCTTGAGATAATGTACTTAGTAAATGAAATATGTCTAAATTCCAATTGGTACAATTCATATCGCCTCAAGTCGTGCTTGCTGTTCAACAAAGGTCATCTATAATATCATCTAGATTCTAGATCAATACTGTCTAGTATTTTTGACTCCAGCAAGATTAAATGGCAGTGGTGTAATATTAAATGTCAACAAAACTTAGGACATTGATTTGATGGATCCATCAAGTGGGGGCCCGGTGTGGATTTTGAATTTGGACCCACCTCCCCCCACCTTAGCTACACCACTGTATACACGTCTTGCTCTAACCCGTCTCTCACTTGTTCTCCCACTTCAACCCTCACTCTTCTGTTTATGTAACAGACATCGTGATTTCATCAGAATCTACTCAGCCTACACAACCAAACCTTTCGCTCACCTTTACTAATTGTTGCATCAGAAACACGCACATACACTCCACAATACAGAGGGCCCCCAAAACATTCCCAATCTAATTGAACTCAACATAGCATGTTTTAAAGAACCTTTAAATTCAATCATTTCAGGAAACTTATAAACAAACAAATAAAAATACAAAGTGAAATAGATGGATGTTGAAAACTAAAATGGAGTATGATTAATGATTAAAACTAACATATAATTTTCTGTTTTAAACTCGCTTGTCCTATTCATGATAATTATTAGTTCAATTTCTGTTCATACATATTTTTTTAGCTTTTATTTTAGCTAATATTCTTAATTTAATGTGAATTTTGTTCCGTTATTTTATATTTTTAAATTTCCTTAATTAATTTCAATTTTAGATCACGATTTTTAGGCCCTACCTTGTTAATTACTAACTATTATTATTATTATTTTACTTTCATTATTTTATTTTAGTCTACTATATCCATACCGCTAACGAAGTGTTTGTTTTCTGTAGATTGTTATTCTATAACTATATATTAAAAATAAGCCTGTAGAGATCTTAGCCATTTGGTTTCGTTCGTGTATATAAATAATCGATATTCTAATTATTCGCCTTGACTTGCGTCTTATAAAAACATTGTTACATTCAGGGCCGGCCTTGGGTCCTAGGCAAAGCGAATATGAGGCCATAGACGAAGTAGATAGGGTGGCCCCAAATGAAATAGAAAACAAAAGGAAAATAAAAGAACAAGAAATACGCATTGAATTATCATCACCATCAAACTCCATTAGAGTGAGGGCTTGAGAGGCTCAAATCCTCTCTTGCAAAAGCCCTGGACAGAAACCCTGCTGTCTTGCGTAGTGCATTAATGTCACCATACAGGTCGAGAATTTTGGGTTTACCAGACCTGTCGAGACGGAGATCAGCAAGTCTGGGGCAGTCAAACAGAATATGAGGCACGGTTTCCTCTTCTTCCTTACAGCGGGGGCAGAGTGAATCAAAATTTGGCCATAGCCGCGAGAAATATGAGCCAACAGGACAGTGGTCTGTCCTGCACTGTGCTATAATAGCTTGCTCAGGCCTGGACAGCCTCCACCATGGGGAAGTGCGGTCAGGGCGCCTCATGCGCTCTTCTAATTTTAACTGAAAATCACTTTTTAGACATTTAATTTTTTTGCTGAAACATAACATAAAAGTTTTGTAATCAATAAAGAATGTTCCGGATTATGTTTTGAAAAGAAATCAACTTACATTACATACATTTTCTTACAAATCGTCGCCAAAAATTTCCGAATTTATTTAAAAATCTTCTAACGCCAAATAACTGTTTGAACTCCTTCTTCTAATTAATAAACAAATAATCTTCTCATTTACGAAATAATGTTATTCCGGATTTTTATGAAAAATATTTTAACTCACTTCTCTCACACAGTTTAATTAATTTTCTACCTAAAAAATAAAAAAATCTAATTATCGTTAATATTATGTTCCGATTTTTAAGGAAAACAACACCCAAACACCAAAGTACAAGGCTGTAGTTCTTCTAATTTTTATAAGAGACCATCCAACAAATTTAATTAACGCTATTACATTTATCTGGAATTCTCTTTTTCTTTTACTATTTATACAAAATTCCGGAACAATCTAATATATAAACTTAAATCAATTGTGTTTATACCTAAAATTATTGCGATGTTTTGAAACGTAAAATAAAGGTTAATCAATTTTTAATAGCTTTTAGTTGTTGATTTTTTATATTAAGATGACGGACAGACCGACTGACAGACAAAAAACGCAAAAACAATGCGGCATTGATCCTCTTTAAATAAATTCTATTAGAACTCAGTGCACCAATGTCTATGAACCCTCCTTAAATATCTCGTGTAAATAAAGACATTTTTTTATGGTACCGATACTAGCCTATTGTGAGGTAATGGAATTTTTTTTCTTTGACGTCATATGAATGGACTCTTTAAATGTAATGCTAAAAGAACGCACTCGTTGCACCAATGTCTATTAACCCTCGAAAAATTGCTCGTAGTAATGAAAACATATTTTAGTCTAACTAAGCCGTGTGGCGTAGTGTTTTTTTTTCCTTTGACGTCACATGGAATGAATTCTTTAAGTGAAATGCTAAAAGAACGCACTCTGTGCACCAATGTCTATGAACACTCGATAAATGGCTCGTATTGATGAAGGCGATTTTTAGTCTAGCTAGGCCGTGTGACGTAGTTTTTTTTTTCCTTTGACGTCATATGGAATGAATTCTTTAAATGAAATTCTAAAAGAACGCACTCGGTGCACCAATGTCTATGAACACTCAATAAATGGCTCGTATTAATGAAGGCGATTTTTAGTCTAGCTAGGCCGTGTGACGTAGTTTTTTTTTTCCTTTGACGTCATATGGAACTAATTCTTTAAATGAAATGCTTAAAGAAAGCACTCGGTACACCAATGTCTATGAACACTCAATAAATGGCTCGTATTGATGAAGGCGTTTTTTTAGTCTAGCTAGGCCGTGTGACGTAGTGTTTTTTTTTCCTTTGACGTCATATGGAACTAATTCTTTAAATGAAATGCTAAAAGAACGCACTCGATGCACCAATGGCTATAAACACTCGATAAATGGCTCGTATTGATGAAGGCGATTTTTAGTCTAGCTAGGCCGTGTGACGTAGTGTTTTTTTCCCTCTGACGTTATATGGAATTAATTCTTTAAATGAAATGCTAAAAGAACTCGGTATAGTAATGTTTATTAAGCCTCGTTATGTGACTCGCATTTAAAAAAGGAATGATATCTTGATTTAAACTAGATCTAGATTTTTATTACAGTATATCTAGATCTGGATTTATATTCTAATTAAAATTATTTTAGATTTCTAGATCTAGTTTAGACTAAAATAGACTAAATTAAGATGTAGAATTTCAATTTCTAGACTTAAAGTGTAGATTTTGATTTCCAAACGTTTTGATAATAATGCATTGTTATAATATACTAAAACTAATATACTATTTTTAAATTTAATGTTGCATTCAGTCTATTGATAGATTATCTAGGATATTTTTTTACACAAATCTTATCTAAATTACAGCTACATTATTCCAAGTTCATATTTTAGATCTAGATCTAGTAGAGAGCTAAATCAGAAGTTTAATATAGGTAGATCTACATCCTCATTCTATTTCCATTTAAATAAAAATGCCGATATCTCTGTTGATCTCTGTTCTTTTCCTTTTTTTGTTTTTTAATTACAAACCTCCAGTAGGACGACGGGGGGTGGGAGCATGCAGGGTTTGAACCAGGGACCATCGATAAATCCGAACGACAATCCAGCACGCAGACTGTACGACCAGGCTGCTTGTTGCCATCCTCCATCATCCAGCGAGAAGTGAATTATTTTAAACTTAGGAGGAACACCCGAAACATGTAAAACAAAACAAAAAAAAACATTTTTTACAACGGCAAATGAATCTTTGAAACATTATTACTTTTGACCATCAAAATTAAATAACCTCTTGAATATTCTTTGCGAATAGGCAGATCCGACAGGGATCCGACTTCGACGGGGGCCGCCTCTGAGTTTGTGTAACACAAACTCTCTTTGTAATCTTGTTTAAAAATACATTCAGCCATAATATGTTTCTTTTAAATATTTGGGCTTGTATTTAGATAAGATAAGATATGATAATTTTTATTGATCCAATCAAATGGAAATTCAGTTTGATTACAATTGGCAACCCCAGCGTAACTACTGTAACAATAACAATATAGATGCAAATATGAACAACATTTACACACGAAAATATATACACACTCATAACCAGCGCTTTATAAATTAGACTTCTAATTAGATCTTGTAACACTCTGACCGATAGTGGGATAAAGGAGTTTTTAAATCTTTCTGTTTTAGTCCTAATGGAAAGGAGACGACCACTTCGTTCAGATCTTATGTAACAGTGGTTATTAGTGGTTATGCAACAGTGGTTAATGGGTGCAGGTTATCTTTAAGAATCGTGAGTGTTTTGGAAAGGCATCTTGTATGAAAAAGCTCCTCAATAGATGGTAGCTGTGTTCGAGTGATATACGATGCTTTTTTAATTAGTCTATTTAGTCTAAGTCTTTGTGCTAGTGAAGTATTATCATACCAGCAGGTGATGGCAAAGTGAATTACACTGCTGATGGTTATTTATCTTAACTTTTAAGTTATGGCGTTCCTTCAAACAGACGCATGACGCTTAGAATCTTCTGTTGTTGTTTTTTAAGTAACGTCTGTATTTTATAAGATAAGATAAACAATAACATTATTATAAACTTAGTCTTGCAAGCTTATAAGAGAAAAATCTTTCCAAGTCATTGATTGTACTGATTCGGGCTATCCGCTCCAGTCACTAATCACTATATGAAAGAAAGTACGCATAGCTACTTGTACCACTATGTCCCAGCATGTGGAATAAGAAACATGAGCCTAAATCATTTTGTCTTTCAAAGTATTTTATAAGGTTTCTATGTGTATTTGTGTGTGTGTGTGTGTGTGATTATTTGTAAATTATTCATAAATTAGGGTTCATAAGGTTGCTTTGCCGGAAGTGGTAATGGATATCAGAACTCCAATACCGGTGCCTAAAAAATTCTTCCAATAACTTGCATATGTTATAATGCTTCTAGATCTAACAACCAGTCCTGCTCCTGGCCCTCACGTGTGGCCTAGATATTGGTCCTGCGGAATGTCAGGAGAAGGAGCAAAGGCGAGTAGCTGCAAAGGAGCCTAAACCTGTTCTCTTGGACTGGATACCACTTTAGAAGAAGGAAAACTCAGAATTTAAACCTCTGCTGCTTGCAGCTGTACCCAAACACGGCAAAGGCTTCGGAAATCAAGGCTGATGAAAAAATCAGGACTTGGTGACTCTTAAGACAGATTGATCACGGGTCTATAATACATCCTGAATGATATTCAGTGCCATATAGCTAAGAGAGGGGAGGCCAAATGCGAAAGTCCCTAAAGAGGCCAAGCCCCCCCCCCCAGTTCCCTCCAAATCCCTAGCAATGCAATTGATGATATAGCTGATCCTAAAATCTATTGGCACCTACCGTTCCTTTACATACATCAGCTGCTTAGAAGAGGGAAAACTGCTGTGTGGGTGAAATCGTTCCGACCATCTCTAACAGAGCCGCCGCTACCTATTGTGCAAGGTGTGCATTGCACGCAGGCGGCCGAATGTAAGGGGCGGCCAAATCATTTCCAAGAATAATTTTTCTTTAAATTTTTGGTTTAATAATTTAAAAAAAAAATATTTTATTTAAATTCTACTGATTCCATTATCCTTTGAACACTAGGAGGAGGGGGGTAGAGACGACATTTGCACAATAAGAAGTTATTTTGGAAACTTAAGAAGAAAAACGCGAGGGTTTCCCACGGGTTTTTCCATAAGCGCCGACTCTTTCCTGACTTTGAATTTTCGTGGGTTGTTTGTAATATTTGTTTTGAGTTGAATAGCCCGCCCTGTAGATAGATCTAGTAATTAGAATTTTAGAAAGTCAATTTTAAAACATTGTCACGTTGTATCTCGAATTGGGGGGAGGGGGCGCAACTTCCTGACAAAAAGAGGTGTTGTAGAGTGTGTGTGTTTCCTAGGCGGCGTTAAGAAGAGGTTAAGCGATTGATTGGTGGTTATGCATTTAAGATGATGAAATTAGCATAATTCAAATGTAAAACGGCAGACAATCTTGAAACTTGAAAGAATATAGACGTTATTTTGTGGTGAGCTAGATTTCGTTTAAATATCAGTAAATTTCATCAATATTAGATCTCTATCTCAATTTAAATCTGTGAAAATTGTAATAAAAATTATATTGTTTTTTGTTTACATAAGAAGTTTGTTCAAGTTATTTAAAGCTTATTTATATAAAACGTCTTCATTGGTTCAGTTGTACTAGCTAGCTGTATGTAGCGACAAGTCAACGACCAACTAACAACAAAGAGAGGGGGCGGCGAAAACATGTTTTATTTTCAGTGTAATTTATTTGAATATTAGTAAAATTACATGTTCAAAAAATAAAATTTCTTAAGTAGGAGACGGCGTTTTATCTTCTAATAAGATTGTTTTAAATGTAAACCGCTTTTTGCGAGGCGCTTAAGCAACAATATGGGTCAAAACGTTTTCAAGAAAACATTTTAAAACGTCTCCGCTAGTGCTATTCTTCTGGATTTTATTTTGTCTCAGAATAGTCGAATTTCTTCCGCCTATTGCACTTTATAATAGTGACGACTTTTGTGTGAAAAAAAACCTCCGCGACAGAGACGTCTTACTTAACACGAAGAATATTGTTAAAAAGCTCACGCCCATTACAGACGTACGTACGCAATATTTAGGCCTAGCTAGAATGTCCCTCGCATAATACTATTGGCCAGGGCTGCCTCTTTATTATTAGATTTAATATGGCCCTCGACTTTTTTTTTATTAGGATGAATAGTGCGTTCTGAAAGAAAACACATTAATATTAGCCTTTTAAAAATTCTCTCTTCTTACTAAGAGAAAAAGGCCAGCAGACGTTTAGCGCCGAGTCCCGCCCGGAATCAAACCCTTTACCGACTTGAGCGAAGACCTGCCGCATCTTCGATTCTATTTCCATGAAGAAACTTTTGCAACACTATTCGGAAAAAACAACTGATTATAAACATATTATATATAGGTTTGTGAAACTGACTCATTTTAGTGAAATTTCATTACCTAAATTTGGATTCTATACATATAAATGAAAAATAAAACCTAAAAAGTGTGTTATATTTAAAACATAGTTTACTTTCTTTTTCATTACATTCTTTACAAAAAAATGCAAAGTTAAAATTGAAAATAAAAAATCTTAGAGGGAATGGGGATACGACAACGATGCGAATAGGAAAAGAAAAAGAAATGGTACAAAAATGGATTAAATCAAAGAGCGCTTAATGTACAGTGTCCAACTCAGTCTTAATAAATTTTTTTCTAAAAAAAAAGGGGGGCGGCATTTTTTAACTTCGCACGCAGGCGGCCACAACCCTCGCGGCTGCCCTGTTCTCTAATACCCAGACCTGATTTCCTTGAGATACATAGTAGCTTCGTGACTGACGGAAGCTAAGAACGTGATTGACTGCACGAACTTTTGTCATATTATTGTTGCTATTTTTTTCAATCTCTATTTTTTTATTTATTTATTATTTGATTTCAGTGAAATATGCTAGTCACCTACATTATATCCGCCATATTGGCATACTTTGTTGTCAAGTATGCCTTAAAGATCTATTACTACCGTAAAGCATACTTCAAGCTGCCAACTATACCAAACTATAGCTACCTGACTGGAACATTGCACATGGTAGGTAAACTCTTATACATTGTCATCTTGAACATGAGTATTAATTGATTGACTCTCATTAACTGTACAGAAAATCACATTTCTAAAACATCCTTACCTAGACACCTTTTGGGTGTGGCCAGGGGATGATTGTTTGTGGTGGTTTTATTTATTTATTTGAAGTTACCGAAAGTTATAACTAGACTATTTTGTTTACCAAATTTAAATCTTTGACTATTAAATCAACTATATATACTTTTCATTAATTAACATAAATGACTTACCAAATTGCATTAGTTCATGAAAAAAAGTCAGATTATTTGCAGACGATTGCATAATATATAGAACAATAAAAACAAAACAAGTTACAGAAATTTTACAAAGAGAATTATATGAATTGCAGAAATGGGAATACAATTTTAGCATTGGCTTTTCACCCAGATAAATGTCAGTTATTAAGAGTAACAAAAAAAACTAAAATAAATTTCATTTATCTTATTCATGGTAAACCATTAACACAGACTAAAAAAGCAAAATACCTAGGTGTTATAATAAATGAAAAACTGTCATAGAATTCCCATATTGATGAAACTATTAACAAATCAAACAAAGCATTAGGGTTTATTAAAAGAAATGTCTATAAATCAAATAAGAACATAAAACTAAAATGTTATCTAACCTTGGTAAGGCCAATAATAAAATATGCGTCCTCTGTTCGGGACCCTCAACTCAATAAAATATTAAGAAACTGGTACAGTCACAAAATAGAACAGTGACATTCATAACAAACGAATATTCACATTTGACTAGAGTAAAACCTTTAGTAAAATCTCTAAATTTAGAAAGCCTTCAGGAGAGAAGACTCAAAAGTAAAGTAGCAATTATACAGAAAAGACTGAAGCCTAAATGTCATGTATTATATCTATTTATATCCTTGAATTGAAATCACCCTGTCAAGATTTTAGTTCTTGTATTGCTGCAGTTGTGTTCACAATTTTGTCATCCAACTCCACTATGACTAGTCGCCAATAAGTCTAGACCCATCATTTTACACCTCTTGCTATGCATGCTTACTTTTTCTAACACCTGAATCTTTTTCTCTTGTACTGACCCAATAGGTAGCCAATAGGATGTTTGTGTGGTAACTCTGGACTGTTATTTGTTCAGTGGTGCCGGGTTCAAACACAGTCCACTCCCCCCCCCCCCTTTTCATGCGGGAGTTTTGGGCTAGTATTTATAGATTATCTTCAGTTCTGAAGAAACATCCAAACAAAAATGTTTATCAATAAGAAATTGTTTCATGTCATTTTTACATGTACATGTCTTTGTGGTTCTAAACAGCTAGAGGCTAGATTTTGATCTAAGTCAAAATCTAGGGCTTCTAGATTCTCTGGAATTAAAGAAATGTGATCTATACTGTCTCTTAGTTCTAGATCTGAATCAGAATCTAAATGTAAAGGGTCATTGCAGAAAATAAGCATATTTACTGTCATATTTTTAAGTAATCCTATAAAATGCTACTCAAAAGAAAGAAAATAGCCCTCAAAGCAAGTAGGGCCTTGAGATTCCAGGATACACTAACACACATATGTATTGGCATTATAATGGCATATGTATTTTTTTAAAAATCGTATAAAAAGCTTTCAACACAAATACATTATAAAGTTTTGTTTTTTTTATTCTCTAGTGTTCTCCCTTTATCAATTTCAAAGATTGAAAATTGCCTTGGTATACATGATAAATTGGATAGTAAATTAGGATAACATGTCAATAAAAACATGTTAAAACTAATGGTTTTCATGGTTTACAATAACCTCTTTTTTTTTTTAATCTCACAAAGTTGCCTTCTTAAGAGGTCTTCAAATTTATTTTTTTGCTTAGTTCCCAGGAAATAATGAAGAAGGTCTCAATTTTGATTTTGAAAATGCCAAAAAGTATTGCTACTTCCACTTGGTGTGGGCAGGTCCATTCATCCCAGCAGTCATCACTTACCATCCAGATGTTGTAAAGACCATTCTCAAATCATCAGGTACGTTATGTTTCTTTTTGGAGATTTTTGTTATTGTTATATTTTGTAAAAGGGAGATCAGCATAAGTGTTCAGTAGCTATGTGGTAACATCCTGTTTATTGTTTGGCTTTAGTTAAAATAAACTAGTTTAATGTAATTGTTCTCAATACTTAGCTTTTAGAGATATTCTCAACAGTTCTATCTGCTCATTTACAAAAGGATTAGGGTTCATTCTTGGATTATCTAAACATGAACTGTGTACCAAAATATTCTATTTTATAATATCCAGGGGCGTAGCTAGGAATTTTCCATTGTTTGGGGGCCCAGGGGGCTTGACTTTTCTGGGGGCCCCTGCATTTTGCATAATATTTAATTTTTAATGAAAATAACATTCATTTGGGGCCCCCTCAAGTGAGGGTCTGGGGGATTTTCAAATTTCCTCCTCCTCCCCCACCCTAGCTATGCCACTGATAATATCCTCCATTGTTGCTGGATTTTCTTCTTTTAATTTGTTTAGATTAAATGGCACTAATCGTTTCTGATAATACCCAAAAGTCACTAAATAAATATGTATCATTCTAAAATTATCTTATATATATCATTTCAGCACCAAAAACAAGAAACCCATATTGCTCTAGTCCCTATGACATGGGGATTCGGTGGCTTGGAGAAGGACTTCTTATTGCCAATGGAGAAAAGTGGGCCCGTAGTCGAAGGCTACTGACACCTGCTTTTCATTTTGACATTTTAAAGCCTTATGTGGAGGTGTATAATCAGTGTGCTGACATCCTTAATGTGAGTGTTTTTAGCTTATAACTATTAGTTCAGTATTAATTCTGGAAAAAATGGATACTGTCACGAGTCGTTGCTGTGACCTAATTCGACCAGTTTCTAGAAGCCCAGAGTAAACATGTTAATTATAGTCATCCAATCAGAGAAAGAGGTTAAGGTAAAAAAATAGCATACGTCAGCTTCTAGAAGGTCACAGTTAATAAAATGTTTAGGGGAGAAGTTTTTATGAATCTGGAAAGTACAATTTAGAAAAGTATAAATTAGGAGAAAGTTAGTCAGTTGGGTTCCTCGCATTTTAATGTTTTTTGATAGTAATGGTCTTATGTTTACACGATTGGGTGTCCAGCAGTTAAAGTTACTTTAATTGAATTTGTATCATAAAGTTATTTCAGTAATTAATTATATCAGTTTAAGTTGTAGTATTAGAAAGTTTCATTTTATGAAGATATTTAATTCACATTATTGAATTGAGAATTCACTTATATGTGTAATTTAAAGAAGTTTATTAAAGAAGTTAACAGAGAACACAGATGTTTCTTTAGTGTATTATCAACTCATTCATGTAATCTCTAGTGTGATGATTCTGTTTGATCAATAATTCATATTAATATAAGAAGAAATATCAAGAAATAAATAAATAGAAATCATCACAGATACATAGGCTACAAACTAGGTTCCCAATCCCTTACCATCAATTTCCATCTGCATTGGCATGTAAAAGAAGAGACAGACCTGTCCTTTCTTCATGCTCTTTTACTATTAGTTTTCTTGTTAAACTTTGTTTTGTATTCTTCTTCTACGGTCAAGGAATTATATCTCAGGAATTGTTCATAGCATTCCAGTTAAAACCATTGTTTGATAGTGAATAGGTCTTTAGTTTACCTGCTAAATTGTAACTTGACTAACACATTCATGACTTAAGTTATCCATATCATGACCAACTTGTTTGTAATAGTACTTAGTTGTAACATAACTACATTATTATTTTAATAATTGGACTTCTTACTTTCAACATGACTAACTCATTTTTGATATGACTACAAACATTGTTTAGGACAAAATTGGTGAGTTTGCAAAAAATGGGCAGTCTTTTGACATGTATAATCTGATCAATCTGGATGCCTTGGACATCATCTTGAGGTGTGCATTTTCTTATCAGTCAGATTGCCAGACCAGAGGGTGAGTATAAAAGTCAATCTTACTCAAGTGTAATGCTACAAGGCAATAGAAGCAGTGATGTTTAGGGTGTGGGTTGGAGGCTTGACTCTTTTGTTTTTCTAAATCAAAGCACTTGCTAGGAACTACAAAATGGTTGTTATAGTTTTCCTCTCTTTAGTGTCTTCTAAATGGTGACCTGATAAGGATGGGTTAATTGATCAACTGCAATCAAAACTCTTTAACCAATTTTTGGTATCTCCTATTCTGGTATTATGTTTTCAGTTTTTATGAATGTAAATTATAGGATGTTCCTCTCTGTAATGATTGACTGTGTGGTTAGTGCTCTGGGCTGTCATTGGATGACAATTATGGTTCAGGGTTTTAGCCCTACTCATCACCATTCTTCGCCAGCTTGCAGGAGGGTTGAGCTAGGATGTAATTACCCTCATATCTGAAGGAACATCCAAAATGTGTAAAACAAACAAATAATGTTAACAAACAATGGCTTCTTCTGTTTCCCCTTGATTTCTTTCATCTGGTACAGTATTGTAATTATACCAGTAAGCGTTTTGATATTTGCTTTGAGATTGTGTGTGTGTGTGTATATATATATATATTATATTGTTGATTACTTGTTGAATGGATAGGTTGATGGTTGCATTAAATAGCTAATAACAAAAACAATAATACAAATTAACTTTTCTTTTCCCAGGTCTAAAAATAAATATACTACTGCAATTGCTGAACTACAATCGTTATGGTCAGGTAGAGCTTTGTACGTAGGCCTATAGTCATTTATTTTGGTTCTGTTTTCGCTCTACATTTATAGCCATAATAGTTGTTAAAATTATATTACTTTCTCAACTAGTAAATGAAATAGAAATTAAATTCATGTGTTGAATTACATTTTTTTTTCTATTTTTTGGGCAAACATAATTATGAAATCAAACAAAGTTGAAACTTAAAGGGAATCAATTAATCTTTTATTATTTTCATGACATTATATTTTCACTTTTTCACTATATGATTGTACCTGAAATTATCAATTTAAAATTAAGATCATATTCCTTCGTATTTTCTTTTGATGTCAGTAGTGTAAGTAGGCTACATATTCTATTGAATGATCTTTTTTTAAAAATAATAGCTTAGTGTTTTGAATATATAAATCCTTGTTT
Source organism: Biomphalaria glabrata (assembly GCF_947242115.1). Taxonomy (NCBI): domain Eukaryota; kingdom Metazoa; phylum Mollusca; class Gastropoda; family Planorbidae; genus Biomphalaria; species Biomphalaria glabrata. The sequence continues at coordinate 30,331,194 of NC_074723.1, forward strand.
ACACATTTTTTTATGGCATAAAGAAATTTATTTTAGCTCTAATCACACTTAAATTTGCTGTACAGAGTAATTAAGGTTGTATGCAATTGTGACGCCATTGCATTGTCCCTATAGAAATTAAGAAATAATATTTACTTTATCACTAATATTATTTTTATATCACTGCTGTCATCCTTAATCTTTACAATCAAAGGCATTGCCATTATGTGGTTATTTTTAAATCAATCACAGAAAGCCACACCTGCATCTAGAGTTTATATACAGTCTGACAGCACAAGGGAAACGGTTTTACGAATTGTGTGACATTGCGCACAAGCAAGCAGAGGAAGTTATAGAAAAAAGGAAACTTGAATTGGTTAGTGAACTTTGAAATAGAAAAGACATTTGGTTTGTTACTTGTATAAAGCATTAATAAAATCTGTGATATTTTGTTTCATAGAAAAGGAAATGTTAATTTAAGTGTTAAATTAATATAACTTTAAATGATTTACGAATACCTAATTTTTTCCTCTTTAATAAATACAAAATGGGTTGAAGATGTTAACTATTAATAATTACTTAGACTTAAACATACATTTTTTTTTATGTATTATTTTTTTACGTCTAAATCAAAAATAGATGCCCCCCTCCCCCTGGTTTTGTGGAACACTGGGGATGGCAGTGGGCATAATATCAATGTGGTCCATCAGGATAACTGGGGATGGCAGTGGGTATAATATCAATGTGGACCATCAGGATAACTGGGGATGGCAGTGGGTATAATATCAATGTGGACCATCAGGATGACTGGGGATGGCAGTGGGCATAATATCAATGTGGACCATCAGGATAACTGGGGATGGCAGTGGGTATAATATCAATGTGGACCATCAGGATGACTGGGGATGGCAGTAGGTATAATATCAATGTGGACCATCAGGATGACTTAACGTTAGTTCAGCGCACATACCCGCAACCAGTCATCTTAACATCATCTCCATCTTGTAGGATATTTTGGATAGGATATAATAATGTTTATTTCTGAATACATTTCTAAAACTTACAAGACAAAATTCGAGATAAATAGTTTCCATAACAAAATAATTGACTAGAATTTTGTTCATTTTTACTTTTATCATGTACCAGTATTAAATTTAAAATAGTTTTGTTTTTTTAATTTTCTGTGTGTTTTGAAAGGCATCAGATCCTGATTTAGTGTCAAATAAAAAATGTAAAGATTTTCTGGACACATTACTGACTGCCAGAGATGAAGACGGACAAGGTTTGAGTCCATTAGAGATCAGAAATGAGGTTGACACATTCTTATTTGAAGGTAATTTAAAAAAAAAATATAGACATATATAAACCAACAAGAAATGCAATGGTAGATCTAAGAAGTTTTTAATTTTCTATGTTTTGTGTAATAAGTAATGTGGATGAGTGGGGAAATATAAAAATTAATGTGGAAAGTAACAGCTGCTTATTCAATCATTTGCTGCAGTATTAAACCTATTTTGTGGATGAGCATTTTGGTTCAGTAGTTCTCAGCAGTAACATGCAGATACACAGAAATGCACAGCCAAGTCCTCAGTTTCATGGATGACAAATGTGGTCCTCATAGACTATGATATAATAATAATTTAACCCTCTAGATCTCAGAGGAAAACTGTTATACACATTGAAACACTTATATTAAAAACCAGGTGTGGTCGCTGAGCGGTGAAGCGCTTGGCTTCCAAAACTAGGGGTTCCATGTTTGAATCATGGTGAAGACTGGGATTTTTAATTTCAGGATCTTTGGGCCCCTCTGATTCCACCCAGCTCTAATGGGTAGACATTTTTGGGTAAAGTAAAGGCCGTAGGTCATTGTGATGACCACAAAACCCCCGTTAACCTTAGGGCCAAAGAAACAGCTGACTGCTACATCATCTGCCCTATTGATTGCAAGGTCTGAAAGAGGAACTTTACTTTTTTATTATTATTAAAAAACCATGTCTTTATAGTAAGGCTCTAATGCATATGAGTTAACACTACATATATATCTAACATGTTGTGAACATAGTAGAGCTTCATAGTAGAGCTCTAATGCAAATGAGTTAATACTACATATATATATATATCTAACATGTTGTGAACATATAGTTAGGACTAAAGCTACATAAGAACAGCAACTGATATAATAAAACGCATTCAGTAATGGTTCCCTTTCTGTTAAAATGTTTCTACTCTGCAGTACATCAATCATTTCCTTTTTTTTATATATATTTAGTTCTGCATCTTAATTTTTTTATTTTTTTTTTACTTAAGGTCATGACACCACAGCTAGTGGTATGACCTGGACATTGTATGCCCTAGCTGAACACCCAGAGTACCAGGAGAAAGTTTATGAGGAGATTGTGGATGTATTACAAGATAAAGAATACATAGAATGGTAAGGGTTTTATATTATGCCATGAGCAGCAAAGAATGCTATATCTTCTAGTCCAATATCATTATTTTTTAATCTTTTGGTCTCACATCATGCATTTGCAATTGTTTTCTAACCTCAACAGTTTGTGCATATCAAGTTTCTTATGACATTTATTTGGTTGTTGTAAAATGTTTGACTTTTCTTCAGAATGGAAGATTATTAGATTACATCCTAACCTAAGCCTGCAGGACAGCAGGCTTTGGGATGGGCAGGGTTCAAACCTGGAACCATCTGAGATGTCAATCCAGAATAACAGTTTTTGTATTAAATCTTTTTTTTTTATTTTATTTATATTTTACCTAAATGTATACAAAAATCTATTATGAAATCATGTGTCATTTTATATGAAAATAGTTGTAAAAACAATTGGTTTATTATCTTTACTTCTACTTGTATCAGAAAAAAAAGAGGAAAAACAATACTTCTTTTTTGTGAGAGAAACAGTTGCATGATCAAGTACAGTGTTTCTTAAAATACTATCTTAACTTAATTAAAAATCTCAGTGTACCACCAAAATAAACAGTTGGCAAATCTCAAAAGATTGAAATGAATGTTCAAGACTGTCCTCACTAGCAGATTATTAGACGTCTCAAACACCGCCATGTTCTCAGTCCACTGTGCATATCTTATCTTATCTTATAAAATACAGACATTACTTCAAAAAAGAAGATGATAACGTCCTACGCGTCATGCATTCAGTCATGGATATAAACCAATGACCTAAATTCTTCCAAGTACCTGGTTTTCCTGGCTAGCTCAGGCATAACATTCCATGCACTAATAGCACTAGGGAAGAAGGAGCCTTTGTACAAATTTGTCCTAGCATAATATGGAACAAGGAATGTGCCTTTATCTTTGTGTCTTTCTGAGTATTTTATTAAATTTTGTTCTGGTATTTGAAGATTATGGTTCAGTGTTTTATGTATAATTGCTTCTTTACTTTTGAGTCTTCCACTCTGAAGGCTTTCTAAATTTAGTGATTTTTCTAAAGGTGTTACTTTAGTCAAATGTGAATATTCGTTTCTTATGAATAGCACTGCTCTATTTTGTGTCTGTTCCAGTTTCTTAATGTTTTCTTGAGTTGAATATCTAGTACTACATCATATAGTCATCCTATCCTAACACCAACATTGTAGCTTCTCAATCAGTAACTCACTTAAGTTATGACTTCTAGGAGTTTTAAACAATTAATGTGATATTGATGGGAACAAACTACATTTTTAAGTTAATTCAATATATTTTAGTTTTTTTTTTATTTGTAAGGTGATACTAGTTTTTACTAAATTAGAATTGGAAATCCTTTGTTTGGTCTTGCATCATTATGAATGAAAATCATGTCTTTACATACTCCATATATATAGATTGTGGATATCAAACACATGAAATGTAATACAAGATGCCTATATATTTCTAATTGATCCTAACGGCGTTGCAACTTTTGATACTGCAGGTCTGACCTACCTAAGCTTGAGTTCACCACAATGTGTATAAAGGAAGGGTTACGACTCCACGCAGCTGTTCCATTCATTGAGCGCAAACTGACAGAAGATGTGAAGGTTAATGGATATACTATACCTGCAGGTTAGCTTAGTGCTTGATGACATATGTTAACTAATCCAGGTATTTAAAATCATTACAATAAAATGTAATTTAAGTGAGATAGTAAAATCACTCTGTAGACAAGCTCTGTACAACAGAAAATTGCAAAAGTTAAATTATTTTTTAATAAGGAATGATTAGTTTAAGTAGAAAAAAATGTGTTCTATTTGTGCATGCTATAAAAGGGAGGGAAGAACCTCTCACAAAAGTTAAATCGAATGTAATTTGGGTCTTAAAAAAAGTTATAAAACATATTCATGTGTGTGTGCACAAGACAATAAAAAATTGTGAAGAAAAGTCTGCACATTTTAAAGATGAAGTCATATAAGTTTAAGCATTAGGATATGTGCCCGAGCTGTAAAAACCACTTATACTTATCTAGGAGGCTTGAGTTTGAATCCCAGCTTGAGCTGTGGTGTTTTAGCTGTGCACCTAAAAGCAGCATGGAAACCTCCCAGATATCGCCTCCCCCAGATACCTCATCCCCACACATGTCCATGAAAGAAATAAGACCATAGCACACTGAGCATGCTACAAGTATGAAAGCTGCACTCAGAAAAAGAAATGATTTTAAACAAATCTAGCTTGTAAAACTTGAATTCTCAACTGAAAAATTACTGTACTATTTTTTAATGGTGAAACAGAATTTTTTGTATTGGCTTAAAACATTTCTTAATTAACTTTGTAGGAACTAGAACTGCTGTCCACATATGGATACTTCATCATAATCCCCATGTATGGGAAGACCCTCTTGAATACAAGCCTGAAAGATTTCATCCAGACAATCAAAAAAACATGGACCCATTTCAGTTTGTGCCATTCTCTGCAGGACCTAGGTAATGAATAATAACACCCTTCTATTGATATATAAATCTTGTTTCTTAAAATCTTGTAACTTGAGAAAACTAACCTAAAACTAATGTTTGACACTTGCACCTCAAAATTTTTTTTTTTTTTATGAGATTAGATTGTTTGCTAAGTTTTCATGCAGCAACTAAGGAGATTTAAAAAAAATCTTTTCTACAGATTTTTGTTGTATTTATAATACTAAAAATATACAGATTGTAATGTTGAACTGTAAGATTAAATCTTGGAGAGGACTGTCAGTCATCCTTATTAAATACTCCAATTTAATTCATTTTAGATAGACTCTATTACCACAACCACACGACATATCCATGGGAGGCGCCATGTAATGAACACTATTCTCTGACAACCTGGACAGTGAAGGTGGCACGTTTTTGTAGAGTTGACCTGTCTCCATACAGAGCTAACTCACCATGCATACCAGATATTCCCCTCAGATTGCCATTGTTTTTATGTACTACTGCACATTCGTATGGCAGATGGTCAATCGTCTATTTGTGTAGTTGACAGAGTCAACAGTGCAAGTCAAAGTTTGCCTTGAATTTGGCAAAGTATGCTCTGATTGGGCAGTGCCCTGTTCTGAACCTGGCAATCATTACCTGTTCTTTCCAGTCTAGTTGCCACCATTTGTCCGATTTAGTGGGTCCCTTCAGATTCTTCCATACCTCCCTGCTTGTGCTTCCATTTTCCCAGTTCCGTTGCCACTTCTCTCTCATCCATTTGCAAACAGTCACCTGAGCCTGCTCAAGCAGTTTGGTCCAGTTTGGAACCTAGCTTGGCTAATAAATCTCCTTTCCTTCTATACTGACATATCCAACACTCAGTATGGCACTGCTTAACAACTGAAAATAAATCAGCATGCAATCAGCATCATTTCCTAAATAGATGTTATATTTGTATTTCCAGAAATTGTATAGGTCAGAACTTTGCAATGAATGAAATGAAAACCACAATTGGTAGAATTATAAAAAAGTAAGTAAAATAAAAGTAAAATACTAATTATTGTATAGACAGTTTTACTTCATTACAAAACTTCTATCAACTCTTTTCTGGCTGGTAAAAAGTGTGTATATGTTATATTTCCCACACCCATTCTTGTATCAAGTTGAAACTTCGCACAAAAGTTTTTCGACATTGACAAGACATGAATCAGTAAAAAAAAAAGTAATCAATTAGACGATTAATTGCTAGTAATTATTTTGTCTAATAGCAACAAAGAAACTAATACTTCAATATTCACATATATGGCTAAATTTGTTTGGGTTTAGTCCACTTATATAATTAACTTCTGTGATCAAGTTGATACTTTAAACAATTATTTCTTGTACCTATCAGAACATAAATCAATAACAAAAATACTGAATTAGTTAATTAATTATTGGTTATTAATTTTTTTTTTTGTAGATATCAATTAAGGGAAATAACTTCTATATTATTAGTAGATATAGTTTTAAGGATGAAGTTGTTCCCCTTTAGATAAGCTTTTTTTTTGTTTTTAAAGATTTTTTATGTTTTTGCTTTTTTCCCTTTGTATGAAATTATCTTTTGAAGGAGCGTCTGCAATTTATGAGATAAGATAACAAGATAATTAAATTTAATTACTTTCATATTTGATTATGTCAGTGTTCCCTCATAAACAAGATTCTTTTAAATCTTTTGCCAGTTTCAAACTGAGATTAGACCCTGACCAGAAAGCTCGTCGCACTCCTACAGTCACTATGAAAGCAGAGAAAGGTACCTTCATCTACGCAGCACATCGATAGAAAGAATGGCCTATTTTTTTTTCCAATTTGTAAATTCAATTAAAGAAATGTAAATCATAGAAAAGAACCGTATCTAAAATTAATTTTAGGTATTTTTATTGAAAAAAAAAACAAACTATAACAAGTATGTAGCTGAAGCTATGAATATACTATAAAAGTAATTTTGTTACTGAAATAATTGTATCTTTAAATAATTGTATTATTACAATACCTCTATTCAAGTCACTCTTTTGGAGGTGAACCCTATAGGTGGGCAAAGAGTGGGTGGGAGCAATTCTCAAAAACAGCTCTAATGATTTTCCTAGAAATTTGACAGTTTATATATATCACAAGGAAAAGGATCTCGTTGATCACAATGAGAGTACTCTAGCTTGTCATAAGTTTTCAAAGTATAGAAAAATAATAGAAATTTAGCCGGAAAACTAGAAAATCTTTTTCTTGAACAGTCTATACTCTTCGGGTAATTCTGCCCCATTAATTCAAGAGTTTAATAAGTTGATGTTCAGGAACATGTTGTGTGAGTCTTCTTAGTCTTGATATAAAAGCCTATCATTATAATATAGTCTAGTACGTTTATACCTTCGCTTAATAAGAATTTATTCTCGGCAGAGGGGATTTGGGGTGGGAGGGAAGGAAATGGGACGGGGTAAAAAATTTTCTTTTTATTTATATCTAGCATTTAATAGTTATTAAGAGCAACATAATAGCTGTATAAGATGCATAAAGGAGGTATTGTCTCTTTAAAAAAAAAAGTATTTTTATGTTTTTCATGTTATATTCATGACATTTTTCACATTCTTCAATGATTTAGCTACATACAAGTATTCTGTTTTGATGTCAATTTTATGGTAAAATCGCCTTGTTTTTGTTGCATGCTAATGCTTTGAGGCCTTCAAGGTCTAACTGCATAGCTTAATACTAAAAATATTAGGAACCCATTCGGGTATGAGCACAGCACCTGGTAAAAACATTGAAATCCTGATTATGCAAACTTGTTTAACTTTAAATTGTGGTATTGCTTGATTTGAATACTCTTCTTTGTTCTTATTGAAAAAGTAGTTAGTTACAAAAACTCGTTCGTACCTCACTCGGTCAGACTCTATCACCGCCACTCATTGATCAGGGAACATGAAATGCACCAAGATACCTGTGTGTAGTCGCTGAATGAACTCTTTATGTTGTCTGTTGTATTTATGTGTATTTTTCTGTTGTGTTGTCTTTATATGAGAAACGAGTCCTTGTAATCACAACAAATTTCCGTAAGGATCAATAAAGCAGTCTTAGTCTTAGTCTTAGTCTTAGTGAACTTGGTTGAGACCGGTTACTGATAACTCTAAATAAAAAAGAAACATTGAACATTATCTGGGGCTCTATACCTTTTCACATGCCCATAACAAGCCAGCCGGTTTATAGTACTCACTCTTCATTCCGCTGCTATTGATTGATTTCTAGCATCTTACTGTGTGTTTGCAGGGCTTATGGTATTTTAGTCTGAGTGGATATGTTTAGTGAGAGAGGTCTCATCCCCAGCCCCTCTCCTGCACCAGACCAATTGGACTGTGTTATACTCACTTTCAATTGTTATATTAGAATGGCATCAAGTTGCTCAAAACTTTTTTTTTGAAGATTAAATACACAACTCATATACAAAAGATCATAGCCTTTTACTTGACTTTTATTCAATTGTTTCCCTTTTTTAAGGGTATATCTCTTTTAATCTGAAGTCAATTCCTGGTACTTTCCACTTCAAACTATTTGTATTCTACTGGAATATGATTGCCACTCCTAGACAGGAAAATATTACTTTTATTATAAGACCAAAAGGTCTTAGATTATTCTTTGGTCAGTCAATTTAAGAGGTATCATTTGTGGTGGCTCATTTGTAAATGACTTGGTCTCGGGACCAAAAGATGTGGAGTTCAGATCCCATTGAAGCGTGAGATTTTGGACTTTTCTAAAGAGATGATACTCATTGATGGCTGTTGACTTAACAGTCCACACTCCCCAGTATTAACTTACAAGAATTTCATCCTACAGGCGAGGCATGGAAATATAAATTACAACTCATTTTAAGTATGATTTAATCAGAATGTTTCTAGTCTTTTGTATTGATGTTGTTGTTGAAAACTAAAAGTATTTCTCAATTTGCTTTAGTTTTGTTGCTTTGTTTATTAGTAGTAGTAAGCGTAGTAAAAGTGAAGTTCCTTATGGTGTATTTGATGTATTGGAGTAATTAGACTGATGATGTTAAGGTCAACAGTTTCTTTGGCCTATGATTAATGAGGCTGCCATGTGGCCAGCAAAACAACCAACTGCCTTTATTTTCCCCCACCTTAAGTCGGGCACCCGTTAGAGTTGGGTGGACTCGTGGGCGCCTTAAAATTCCAGAAATTCAAAATCTGTCTTCACCAAGATACGAACACAGGTTCGGATAGCAAGCGCTTAGCCACAGCACACAGTTGACATAGTGATCGAGTGGTAAAGGTGGCCTGACATTAGTTGGAGAAGAGTAAATGCGGTTGGTCATTGTGCTGGCCACATGACACCCTTGTGAACCATGAACCAAAGAATCAGATGAACTTTACATCATTTGTCCTATTAATTGCAAGGTCTGAAAGGGGAACTATTTCAATGAGTGAATGAAGACAAGCGATTTTTATTTTCGGAATCTTTAAGGCGCCTCTATATTAGGTACCTGACATTTGGTTGGGGAAAAATAAAGGCAGTGTGTCGTTGTGCTGGCCCCATGACAACCTTGTTAACCATGGACCACAGAAACAGATGAGTCGTATAAATTGCAAGGTCTGAAAGAGAAACTTTTACTTTTTTAATTCAATGATTAGCAATAAGTGTTCAGAAGTATATGCAAATAATAAAGTCCATAATGTAAAGTCGCAATTGTTTTCTAGAAAAATATAAGTGGCATTTTTAAAATTTCTCACGCAGGCTGCCATAATTCTCGCGGCTGCACTGTTTGTGCTCTGGATAACTACCCTTTCTGGATACAGATGCCCTAAACGCTTGATCAAAGCCCAATATTTTGACCATAATTGGATGACGTCCTGGTCGTTTGAGCTCTGTACTATCTATCTCGATGGTCCCGGAAGTAGAAATTTACATAAACAATGCGCAAGACAATAAGATAATATACACAAATTTTATTTAGCAAACACATTAAAGAAAAAAAAAAGCAACAACAAAAGTTAACATGTTTTTAAGATTTTACTTTTCTTCTACATATTAAACAGTAGATATCAATAATTGTAAGATTTTAAGTACAGCAGGAAGTTTTTAGTCATCCAATATTACGAACACATAATGTGTAGATGACTATACAAAGAAATGACCATGCCAAAAAAACTGGACAGTATTAACTTCCTCCCCCGCAAAGAACAATTAACGGTTTTTCAACTAAGAACAGGAGACACACCTCTTAAATTACCATCTTAACAAAATAAATTCTACACACCTAACCCTTTGTAAACAATGCGCCAACCATTATAAAACCGTAAACCATATCCTCTTTGAATGCCCTTTCCTAATCCACCTTAGGCAGACCCTACTACCACTACAGCCCAACATAACCAACACTTTGTACGGCAGTGCTGAACAACTGATCATGGAGAGGGTGGCACTGAACCACAGTTTACAGGGATTTAAATGCCTCACTAAAGTAGATTTTTTCTATTTAACAATTTAAGTTAATAGCCCTTTTGTTACATTGAAACACATATATCAAGCTTGTTTCATCGTTTTCTATGGTAAAAGGCTATCAAGAGAACTTTCAATTATATTAACTTCTTTATAAAATGATTCATATAATGCTACCACTACTGTCTTCCCCACTGTACTCATGTTGATTCAATCTACTATATATATTACAAATGTGTGGTTATTCTTAAGGTTGCTTATTTATATATGGTATGAGACAACCTATTTTAAAAAAATACTTACAAGTAAAAATTTATAACTTAGAAGGCTAGAAACAAAATTAAACGAAATTATTTACAAAGTTCCAGAATTCTTTATAAAAAAAAATTGTACCCTCGATTTTTAAAAGCGTTCTGTCTTTTCTGGTGCACTTATCTACCTTATGTCGTAAAATGTGTTTATATTTAGCATGAAGCTTCATAGTGATCCAGAAGAAAAGACAAGGAAAGTCTTTTATGTATTATATAGTAATGTAAAATGCTTTTTATTTACAATAATTAGATCAAGTTTGACAATTTAACATGTTTAGCTCTAAATAACATCCTTATAGTAATAGTTTAAACATTATAAATTGCTTTTAGAGTTTAAGTTGAAAAAAATTCTGTCTTTATCGTCTTGCTTTGGCGCGAACAAAAACTCCCTTCTCTGACTTCATAGTCACAACTGGCAACCTAAGAGCCTCGTAGCCAGGATCTAAACTTAGTTGAAAGCTGAAATAAATAAAAACTATGTCTGACATTGAATTATCATTATCTTTAATTAGGCTTTGTGTTCATTTCCAGATCATTACAAAATTTTTAAAAATCTGTATATAAGAAAAAGGAACATATTTTTTTTTGAAACATAATTCCCTCTTTGTGAAGCGGATGACCTTATCTTAGAAGTTGTGTGATATTTACCTACGACAAAATGACTTCTTTTTAAATACTTAAGTTCGTATCTATTAGAGTCCACATTTAGGTTGATCTAATAAATTTAATATATAAATCCGGAAGTTAGGTATATGTAGCCTATGTAGGCTTATGTATGTATGTTCCCGCATAGAAATCAAAATCGGTTACGTTGCGCAAAATTAATGTTGATCTAATCTACTATATATATTATAAATGTGTGGTTATTCTTAAGGTTGCATGTTAATACATGGAATGAGATAACCTATTAAAAAACAAACTTACAAGTAAAAATGTATAACAACTTAGAAGGTTAGAAACAAAATGAAACGAAATTATAAACAAAGTTCATAAAACTTGGTATAAAATTTGTATAGATCATGGCGGAGACCATAGTAAGTATGTTTAATGTCCCTCCTTCAACCGGAAACCCCAAAAATAACATCAAAATAGCTAAATATATCTCTATTAAAGAAAGAAACTTTTAAACTATTCGAATAAACCCATTTTGACAGTACTTTATATTAGATGTGAACATGTCGGCTTAACGGGTAAACCCATTTTCACACTCTACTTTTAATTTCTTGGCAGATTTTAAAAATTGTAAAATGATTATTCGTCAAGTTTGACAGATTTAAATTCAATACACTAGATCAGTAATACCCAAACTAAGGACCGCAGGCCGCGGGGAATATCCGGCTAGTGACCGCTAGTCTTTATATAAAATACAATGAAGTAAGATAAATCAAACATGACACAGTTGATAGAACTTATCTTATCTTATCTTATATAATACTTACTTTTGAATTACTTTACTTATCGTTACTTTCATCTCGTTCATGGCAAAATTTTGGCCAATACAGTTTCTGAAGATAAATCAAAATAATATGAAATAAACACAAAGGTGATAAAATAGTTTACAGGTAAACATAGAGATAGAATTATCTAATAAAGAGTTTTCGGGTAAAGATAGAATTAGTCGATAAAGAGTTTTCAGGCACACAATAATATAATTTCAATAATGTAAAAGTATGTATTCACTCAATGACTTACAACTTATTGAAAAACAAAAGGGGAAACTAACTCGTGGTAATAAAGGAGGCTCGAGACGAAGATTTAACTGCCACGCATTGAGATATGGTTAAAATTACATCTCAATTTTTTTTTAAATTCAATTTGCATTAGCTACATTTAATTTAACGACCTCACGGTTGTCAAGTTAATCGTGAAAATCTCCAATGGCTAAAGGTTAACGAAGGTGTCATGTGGCTAGCAAGACCTACCAGATTTACTTCATCAAAGTTAAGCAGGCACCTATTATTATTGTTATAACCCTAGTGGCGGACTGCAAGAGTTAATGTGTGCGGCCTACTGACACACATGATTCAGGCGGCGCCTTCATCACCGAGGTCACGTTTCAGGCCAATCACACAGGTCAAGGGCTGTTCAACAAGGGACATTACTGCTAATGCACGCAATATGACCAATGTTATGGTCACGTGACCAAAAAGCTTTTACAGACGAGTGGAGTCCAGGTCAGCAAGCAGTAAGGACGGTGCGATACCTTGTGAGTCCTTGAAAATGTAGCTGTACGAGTGAGAGAGACTTGTAATGTTAAGTTAGGCAGTTCTGTTAAGTACAACTAATCAATTTGAAGTTACTGTGTGTTGAATTGGCTGTTGATGTATTTGTAATTAAACCGCCACTTTGTTACTTCAAGCTCTTGTTGTCAAGTTTTTGTATTAGATGTGCTGTGTTGTGTTTAGCAGTGTTTGCAGAAGGCCTGATAGAGGAGAAACCAATTATTGAGAGGCGCGGTGGCTGAGCGGCTAAGCGCTTGGCTTCAGAACCTGGAGTCCCGGATTCGAATTCCGACGAAGACTGGGCTGTTCAATTTCGGGATTTTTTTGGCGCCTCTGAGTCCACCCAGCTCTAATGGGTACCTGACATTAGTTGGGGAAAAGTAAAGGCGGTTAGTCGTTGTGCCGGCCACATGACACCCTCATAAACCGTAGGCCACAGAAATGCTTAATAAAACAAGAACAGAAGGATCTCCTAAGCATCTTCAATTTTTTAAAAAGTAGTACAGGGTCCACGCAATGAGAAATATAGTCCGATTTGTCAGCAGCATTTAGTAAATCTAGACATTGCTAGAACTGTAGGTATACCTTGATCCAGCAGAGAATGGAAGAAACTGGAACGGGTCCATGTTCTTCTGATTGTCAGGATGGAATCTTTCTGGCTTGTATTCAAAAGGCTCTTCCCAGACATGGGGATTGTGATGGAGGGCATAGATCTGAATACTTACTCGGCTGCCTGGTAATAGAGGAATATACTTTTGAGTTACTGTAGCCTTCTGTAGTAGGCCTATATTAGGGGATTATGCATTATGCTTATTAGAATTGGATTTAAATAGGTTATTTAAGATGATCAACTTTCCCATTTAATAGGTTTTCATCGATAAAAGGTATTTAATGAGTTTAACTGCACTTATGAATGCTTGGGAAAGACCTCTTTAAACACGCTCATCCCCCAATGCAGGCTATATTGAGCATAAAGCTTACGATCTTAAAGGCCTACATTTATAAAGCTATCACCTTTTTAAGTAATCATTTAAAGTTTAAAATCACTACAATTTTTTTTTCAACAATTATTTTGTGTATGAAATTGTGTATCGGAAAATACCGGGTACTTGAAATAAGATAGTACTAAAAAAAACTACACAGATTTTGGGTAAAATACTCATCAAATAAAGTTCTGTAAATGTGTAATTTCACGCGCTAGTTTCAGGTCTTTTATTTTTATAACCCTGTATCGGGTTTTATCCCAACTACCCGTATTTTTGTGCAGAATTTTTTTCTCTATCAGGCACACTTAAAATTATAGCATAATAATGTCAGTTTAATTTAAAAAGAGAACTGAAAAATGCAAAGATATATAAGGAAAAAAGCGACTTCCGGCCCAATACTTTTTAATCAAAGAAACGAAACGGACTTGTCCAACATTGCCCATTTCTAGTCGCACAGATGTATTAAATTATTATTATATTACAAATTAGATTACATGACTGATCCAAACTAATTGACACAACTACGCTTAAGTTTAATGTGATAATCTGACATTCGTCATGGCTTGACCTGCAGGCAATGTGTAGCCTTGAATAACACAATCTTCGGCAAGTTTCCTTTCTATAACAGGCACTGTGGCATTTAGACGTAAGCTTTCTTTGATACACATGGTTGTGAACTCGAGTTTAGACAGGTCACTCCTGAAACGAAATGTATGGAAATGGCTAATAATTAATTTAATTACCACTTTTTATGTGACATATTTTTTTTTTTACAATACCTTTCAGGGGCGGACTGGATGTAAAAATCGGCCCGGGCGATTCTATACAATCCGGCCCACTAATTGGATATCAGGGCATCCAGTTCTACTAGCTCTAGGTCTACCTATCCTCAAAATCATTATTTTAAGTTGGATAATGTATCGATATTTGTAAACATCTTCTATATCTTAATTAGAAATATAGATCTTATGTTGCTAATTAGTTGCTAAGTGTAGGATGTAGACTATTACATTATATCGGAGAATGTGTTAGATTTAATTAGTCTAAACATTGTAGAGTCTGTAAACGATTTCTTTAATCACGACGTTCAGATAGTCACTTTTATAAGAGAATAGTATAAAACCTTTAACAATTTTATACGTGTCATAGAGGCATCCATGCGGCCGTTTCGGTGGCCCAACAGGCCCATTTGGGTACCAGCCCACCGGGCATTTGCCCGAATGCCCATATAGCCAGTCCGCCCCTGATACCTCTATTCAAGTCAGAACATCATAAAGGGTGGATGGCTTAAGGGTGGAAACTGGACGCTGATTTCAAAAGAATCTGAAACATTTTTTCTTCTAGAAAGTTAACAGTTGATATATATATATCGCTGAGAAAAGAAATAGCAACTTGTTGATCACACGGGGAAAACAGTTATCTTTTTTTTTTCAAGTAAAACAACTAAAAAAATAAATTATATTTAAATTTGGCTAGAGAACGAGATCTAGGTCTAAATCCAACATCGGTTTTGAAAGGACTATCGCGTTCTTGAAAGGACTATGGCATTCGAGAATTTACGAATGTAATGCATTATTTATTCTTTAGCTTAATAATTAATATTCAGGATTTTTGTTCGCATCGTTTTGTAAGTCTAGATCTAAAAGGCATATCATTAGAATATTATTAAGTGTAGTAGATCTATAGGACCTACATTCGCTTGACCAGGATTCTTTCTCGGGGGGAGGAGGTAGCGAAGTAAGAAATGATCCATCGTTTTTTAATCTAACATTCATTAGTTATTTGGAGAAAAACAATCGCTCTATAAGTTGTATAATGCGGGTATCGTCTTTTTAAAATATATATAAATATATTTTATGTTTTCTTGCCCAATGCAATGAAAGCGTCACTTTGGTGTATGTGTGTGTGTTTAACCCTTAAAACGCGTGAGGTAGTTTAGCCTCTAAACATGACAATTGTAATTCCATTTTGAATGCACTCATTGTAAAATAGCCCAGCACTTCAAGGG
The DNA here is from genome assembly GCF_947242115.1 of Biomphalaria glabrata. Lineage (NCBI taxonomy): Eukaryota > Metazoa > Mollusca > Gastropoda > Planorbidae > Biomphalaria > Biomphalaria glabrata. The sequence continues at coordinate 30,347,050 of NC_074723.1, forward strand.
TTAAACACTGGCCCAAGGAAATGGCTGTTCAATGGCAGATTCAAAACTTTGATTGTGCAGGTGGCGATGTTTAACGTTTGAGGTAAATACGTTTGAAATGCTCGCCCCACCCCTTCCTAACGGGAAACTGTTTCCAACAACCCAGCACTTCCAAAATCCGGGTACTGTCGGTAGTATCTTTAAGCCCCACATGTTAAAGAAAACAATTCACGACACTGTAGACCATCAATAAAGTTTAGAAACTGCTAAATATGATTTTTAAAAAAAAAAAATAATCGGTACGTCTATTCATGATAAATAAATAAATTTTCAAAAAAAAGACCGAAAAGTTGCGTGAATCAGACATAATGCGTGTGTGTGTGATTGGAGAGAGAGAGAGAGAGAGAGAGAGAGAGAGTGAGAGAGAGAGAGAGACGGTAATGCGGGTTGAGATGTCGATCTCTCAACTTCCAATCCAAAGATTACAATATAGAGCCATCGTTAAAAACGTAAGATTTTTTTTTACTGGAAACAGACCATGGGAGAGAAAACTGGTCAGAATTTAATCAAATTGTATGTTCAGTGGCGTAGCTAAGGATTTGGGGGATGGGGTGGCTTGACCTATTTATGGGCCCCCTGTATTATGACATTCAACATCATGAGATAATGGTGTAATATTTAAAGTAATAACACAATTTTGACACTCATTTGGGGAGACCCTAAAGTGGGGGCCCGGTTGGATTTTCAAATTTGGACCCTCCTCCCATTCGTCCTAGCTACGCCACTGTGTATGTTTACACTAATGAACATGAAATGAGCGTTATAAAATTATGAATATGGTATACCACTCTAAGTTTTCTCTCCCTTGAAGTACATCCATAATTTCTTGATAAACTCTCTCCTGGTATTCAGGATGTTTTGCCAAAGAGTATAGCGTCCATGTCATGCCACTGGCAGTTGTGTCATGCCCTGGCATTATGACGAGAGAAAAACTATTTTAAATTAGATTATTTAATGCTTAATAAAAAATATTTTAAGGGGGGGGTGGAGTATGGAAAAATAAGGGTACAAATAAGATTAGAGAACTTGACCAATCATACGAAAATAAATGTTGGTAACTAGACCTAAATGTACTGAACTTGAAGTCATGGGTTAACATGCATGACTAATTTGTAACTAGACCTAAATGTACTGAACTTGAAGTCATGGGTTAACATGCATGACTAATTTGTAACTAGACCTAAATGTACTGAGCTTGAAGTCATGGGTTAACATGCATGACTAATTTGTAACTAGACCTAAATGTACTGAGCTTGAAGTCATGGGTTAACATGCATGACTAATTTGTAACTAGACCTAAATGTACTGAGCTTGAAGTCATGGGTTAACATGCATGACTAATTTGTAACTAGACCTAAATGTACTGAGCTTGAAGTCATGGGTTAACATGCATGACTAATTTGTAACTAGACCTAAATGTACTGAGCTTGAAGTCATGGGTTAACATGCATGACTAATTTGTAACTAGACCTAAATGTACTGAGCTTGAAGTCATGGGTTAACATGCATGACTAATTTGTAACTAGACCTAAATGTACTGAGCTTGAAGTCATGGGTTAACATGCATGACTAATTTGTAACTAGACCTAAATGTACTGAACTTGAAGTCATGGGTTAACATGCATGACTAATTTGTAACTAGACCTAAATGTACTGAACTTGAAGTCATGGGTTAACATGCATGACTAATTTGTAACTAGACCTAAATGTACTGAGCTTGAAGTCATGGGTTAACATGCATGACTAATTTGTAACTAGACCTAAATGTACTGAACTTGAAGTCATGGGTTAACATGCATGACTAATTTGTAACTAGACCTAAATGTACTGAACTTGAAGTCATGGGTTAACATGCATGACTAATTTGTAACTAGACCTAAATGTACTGAACTTGAAGTCATGGGTTAACATGCATGACTAAATGCATGACGTAAAGGGCGTAATCATCTTCTTTTTTTGAAGTAACGTCTGTATTTTATAAGATAAGAAAAGAGACGAAAGCTGAGCTGGCTTGTTCATATTTAAGGGCATGACTATCAAATGTCATCCTTCAAGGTACAGTGGAGGAAGCACGAAGAAAGGATCCGTCCAAAGAAAAGCTGGCTGGACATCGTAACAAAATGGACCGGCCTCACTCGTGATTTCCTACTAAGATCAGCTGCTGACCTGGACAATCAATAATTGTGCAAAGTTTCATCTTCATCCGAGAATGGGAAGTGGGAGAAATAACGCGCACCAGACAGACAGACTGACGGAGCATTAGCGAGGTAACAAGCAAAGTATAGAAAAAAATCTTTTTTACCAGACAGACAGATATATTGAGTTGATATACGCTTTGTAAAAAAATGGATTGTTATTTTGGGGATTATCTATTTTTAGTATAAATTATCTCTTAATGATATTATCAAAGGAATTTAGACTACACAGATGGTAGAGATGTGTGTGTTTGTGTGTGTATTACCTTCAAATAAGAAAGTGTCAACTTCATTTCGTATCTCCAACAGACTCAGCCCAGCACCATCTTCATCTCGAGCTGTCAGCAGCGTGTCTAAAAAGTCTCTTACTTTGCCCTGATGCATTAGAGTTGGATCAGTTTCCTGGGAACGTTAACGATGAATTTCAGTGGAGAATAGCTTAAAATCAATGCTAAAATATTTTTAGATCTATTAACCATGATAAGTTTAATAAGGTATAAAATCAATGTTTACCTTTACCAGGGGTGAACTGGGTATCAAAAAATCGTCCCGGGCATTTCTATACCATCCGGCCCATAATTTATATTTTATAAAATTGACATCCAGTTCTAAGACTACCTGTCCTCAAAATCATTATGTTAAATTTGATAATGTATCGATAGCTGTACACATGCTTACAGTGAACACTATGTCCTTATAAAGAATAAAGACTTAAGGTTGCTTTTTAATTGCAAAGTCTATACGCCCTAAAAGGATGAAGCTCTTGGATGTAGGCTATTACATTATTTCGGAAAATGTGTTAAGATTAAATAAGAAGGCCTTAGTAGAGTCTGTAAAAGATTTTTAAAAAAAACTTCGCTCAGAAGCCCCTTCCCCTGAAAAAGGAATACTATAAAACATTTAACAGGGGCATCCATGCGGCCCTTATCTTATAAAATACAGACGTGATTTCAAAAAAAGAACATGCTTACTGTGGTCCTACCGGCCCATTTGGATACCGACCCAACGGGCATTTGCCCGAATGCCCATATAGCCAGTCCGCCCCTGTGTCCTTTACCGATCAATAAGGTATAAAATCAATGTTTACTTTGTGAGTTCAATAAGGTATAAAATCAATGTTTACTTTTTCAGATCTTATAAGTCTATAAGATGTGTATGAATGCAATGATTTGAATAATCCGGATCACTGGAATGATTTAAATGATGTAAAATTTTCTTATAATTTGAATAATATTGAATATATATTTTTGCAGAAAATAATAAAGTTCAGTTTTAATGGCTACCAAATCGTGCATGTGTATATGTATTTCTATGCATTGCATATGGAAATGACGGTAATGAAAGTTTATTTCATAAATGGAAAATCCAGTTTGTTCGTCTTGTCAGCTACTTTGTGAATAAAGAAAACATTTTACCAGTTCTTTCCTTCTTTTTTCTATTACTTCCTCTGCTACTTTGTGGGCGACATCACACAGCCTATAGAATTCTCTCCCTTGAGACGTGAAGCTATAAATAAACTCGCTGAAGTAATGTGGTTTTCTGAATAGGAATAAAAATTACTTTTTACACATACATTTTGTGTTTCATTTAGTTCTTAATTCTTACGACTTAAAAAGTTGTCACGGAATAAAATATATACCAGTGACGTCACTATGGGGTGCGGTCCGCACCGGGTGACACCCATTAGGAGGGTAACACCCGAATGGAAAAATTGAATATCGGCAAAAAACTAGAAAATTCAATAATAAATAAATCATAAGATATATACCCAAATTTGTCTAGGCATATCTAGTACTAATCTAGATCAATATATTTTATTTTAGACATAACTGTATCTGTATATACAATTCCCTTCCTCGCTCAACAGAGGACAACAAGCAAATTACAAAATCGCATGAACTATTGCAGCGTTCCTCAAGCCGTGGTGGGTGTGGGGGTGGGGGCACCCCTTGGGATGGGTGTCAACGTTCTCTCATGAGGGCTCGACGTCTTAACCAATGGGAAGAGTTGGGGGGGGGGGTGAAAAAAATTCAAATCATTTTACACGGGTTAAATTAACAAGTTGTCTGTTCATTGTAGTTATCTATCAAATTGTGACTATTAACCCAGAGAAATGACATTATCAATGTTTAAAAAGTTAAAATAGTGTAAGATAAACACTTCGTATCATCTACTAATTAGGATCTTTAAAAATGTTTACCAATTTTGTGTGAGGCGTCTGCAAAAATATCGATTTAAAACTTTTTGAAGAAGACATCTCTAAACGTCTCTGATGACGTGATTCTTTTTGAATGGTCAGAATGGTCAAAATTCTCTTTTCAGAATGGTCAAAATTCTCTTTTCAGAATGGTCAAAATTCTCTCTTCAGAATGGTCAAAATTCTCGTTTCAGAATGGTCAAAATTCTCTTAAGTGTTTAACATCGTTATGTTGACGACCTTCGTGTGACAAAAACTAAAAAGTTCGAGGCAAGGCTTCTTACTGAACATGAAGATGATCTTAAGACATGCGTGCGCTAAATGTACCTTGAACATCTCTCGCATAAAGTATTGGCCAATGCTGCCTCCTTCTTTAATAGACTTAATTTGAGCAACTTTTTTTTTAAAACTAGTATAAATAGTGAGATCAGGTTCCAAGAAAATATTTCTTTATCGAAACGTCTCACTATGTTATAATTTAACATTGACATAGGCTCTTCTTACTACGAAAAGAAAAATGCATTGAAGACGACACAAGCTGAGAACGAAGGAAAACACTTGGAGGAGCTAACGGCGCTTCAACAGACCATCTTGCTGAATGGATAGGGAACCTTATGTCTCTCTAATACTATCTCCAGAAAGAACTTTTTCGGTTATACAAAACAGTTTAAAATTATGTACATAGCACTATTTCTGAAAAAAAAAATTTAGTGGGCGGGGGAGCCAACGGTAAAAGTTTGAGAAACACTGCCTCGAATGTATCTCACACTTCAGATAGGGCACGTTCATCTCTTCCTAAATGATTTTTTGTTTGACCTGCAAACTTATTTCTAGTAGAAATTGTACATGATGTTTATAAATGGGTTTCTGAAGCTCAGAAATACTGAAAAATACTTGGTGCCTGGGGCTTCGCAACGGACCTTGATAGATGATCTATATGCGCTCCCCGAGACCAATAGATGACTAAGGTAGCGGCAAAGTTACATTTTCCCCTTTAGATGGCGGTAAAAGTTTGAATGAGTCAGTGTAATATTATAACGTTTTCGTCTAAAAGTCCAACAAAGGAAACATGTTTAGGTCATTTTAATAAATATACATTGTAAAATATGCAAAACTGTCATAAACAGTAGGGTTTTCAAATAGAATTGACTAATTTTACAATTGTGCAAAAGTCGTTGAAAATAGGTAATTAGCTTATGTATTGGTTCAACAAAATGAATTTCTATTGGGAAAAGTCGATTAAGTTTTTAGGGGGTGTGACATGCTGCGCTAACCGCACCGGGGGCCACTGACCTAGTGACGCCACTGATATATACCACATTACCACATAAGACAACAAAACTGAGATGATCCTTTCAGAACCATAACGCCATAAAATTTTTCCTCTCTTGTTCTAGATGTTGAAAATCATCAGTTGTATACAAAGGCCATATTTAGGAAGACGACAGGCTGGACCTCTTGCGTTTTGTATTTAGAGAGGGAGCTATGTGGTATATTTTAGTTCATAGCTTCTGATATTCTAGCTGAAAATGTTGAAACCTGTTTGCCTACCTTCACTTCGGATCCATGACCGGACCTGTCTGAGGCTACTTCTGAGTTTGTGTAATAACACAAACTCTCTTTGTAATATTGTTATGTTCTCTTATGTTAAAGTTTATGAATTATATATTCGCAACATGCAAAAGTAAAAAAACAACAACCTAAAAAATTACTCAATCACCTGGATGACTTCTTCATGTTATAGGTGCTATAGAGATTAATGAATGTTTTAATACTTAAGACTACGAGAGATTTTTAAATAGATTATCTGGGACTCACAAGAACCTATCTCCGGCCATGAGCTGTATTTTTTCTATGACTGTAGAGTAATCGTCTGGTGACTTTCTGAGACAAAAATAAACACAAATTAAAAAGTTTTTTTTATGATAAAGAAAAGTGAATACAAAACATTCAAACCAAGCTTCTTATGATTTATATAACATACGAAAATTGTTATCTCTGAAGCGGCAACGCTGGTAGGGGTAGTCATTGTTTTTTTTTTTTTTTTTTTGTTTTACATATTTCAGATGTTCCCTAAAGAGTTGAAGATTATTTCTTAGTCCAAACCTTCCGCAGGACGACGGGGGATGGGAGCGGGTAAATCCAAACGACAGTCCAGCACGCAAACTGCACGGCCAGGCTGGGTTATACCCTGCTCGCCGCCATCCTCCGATGTCCAACGAGAAGTTAATTATTTTAAATCCAAACATCCGAAACATGTAATACAGAAAAAAAAAACATTTTTGTTTTTACAGAGGAAAATGAATTTTTGAAACATTATTTCTTTTGACAATCAAAATAAAATATTGTCTATAATATTCCTTGCGAATAGGCGGATCCGATAGAGATCCGACTCCGACGGGGGCCACCTATGTAATCTATTTAAGATATGGTTTTACTTCAAAAGTTAAAGCAGGACTTACGAAACCTCGATGCGTCATTTGTAACGACGTGGTTTTTTTTATCAGCATCAATGAATCTGAACAACATGAAACGTCATTTTGATATCAAACATCTGAGCTATGCCGACAACGACATACAGTATATAAAGCGACACATACAGTATATAAAGCGACACATACAGTATATAAAGTGACACATACAGTATATAAAGCGACACATACAGTATATAAAGTGACACATACAGTATATAAAGTGACACATACAGTATATAAAGTGACACATACAGTATATAAAGCGACACATACAGTATATAAAGTGACACATACAGTATATAAAGCGACACATACAGTATATAAAGTGACACATACAGTATATAAAGCGACACATACAGTATATAAAGTGACACATACAGTATATAAAGTGACACATACAGTATATAAAGTGACACATACAGTATATAAAGCGACACATACAGTATATAAAGTGACTTGAGTCAAGAAAACAAGTCTTCCCGCAGGAAGATGGGGGATGGGAGTGGGCTGGGTTTAAACCCGAGACCATCGATAAACCCGAACGACAGTCCAGCGCGCAAACCGCAAGACCAGGCAGCCATCCATGTGTACTATCAGCTGACAAGTGTTACACAGGCCTGTTCGTGTGAACACTTCCATTGTAAATCACCCGTGATGTGATCATCTAGAATGAACTGGCGATGCTCGAGCGTATTTGAGAAGGCCCTGGGGAACGCTGCGTAAAGAGCGGAGGTGCAGGATGATTCAGATTAAGTCTGGTACAGTGAGCCCATTATGAAGTCGGTCCGGTAAAGTAGAATCCAGGACAAGACAGAGAGGCCAGTAGAGTTTGTTTAAGTACAGTATCTACGGTGAAGCAATTGATCAGTCAGAGTTTTGTGTTGCCAATTGTACAGCATTAGCTGTGAAGTAATTAATATTACACATTATAGTGCTAAGTTATTTTGGAGACCGACTTGTCAATTTGGTTATATCATTCTGTAGAGTTTGCTGAGATCCTGATATAGGGACTCCTTACCATATAAATATAACAGTTATTGAAAATATACTCCCGAAGTCATAAATCCGGCTTAATAAGCGAAAGTAAATATTTAGGTAACAATAGAAGAATGAAAATATAGCGCAGTAAAAGCTGGCATGACCAGGCGAAGAAGTGGCCCCTCTGCTTATTGATGCGCTTTTAATCCTTTGTTCTTCAAGAATTGCATTGACGGTAAATTGAAGAGTGGAATCAGAAAGTATAATTCCCCTTTCAGACCTTGCGAACTATAGGGCAGATGATGTTATGGTCTTCTGTTGTTTTTTTTGACCGTCGGATAACAAGGGTGTCATGTAGCCAGCACAACGAGAAGCCATTACTTTCAATCGGTGCGAGGTGTCTGCGCTGAGTCCTAGAATTCAATTAACAGAACGAAGCTTAATAAATCTAAATATAGAATTAAGATTTAAAAAAATACCTTACTCTTTGGTCTGACAATTGGACTTGTAAGAGAAAGCACATCTTAAAATGATATCTAGCGCGTCTAGATTAATCAGTGGGTACAGGTCAAAGGATTGATCTGTCTTGGAAAGTTTCTTCATCTTTTCCTAAAAGAAAGAGAAAAAGAAATGACAAAATGAAGAGTTATCCATAGGATATTTGGGAAATATATTAATTTGACAAACTTTGATGAAGAGAAAATGCTTATAAAAATGTATTTGTTCTATGTATGACTGGCATACTAAGTTTATCTACAGAAAACGAAATCTGACGCTATGGTCTAAAGACGAATGATGGTCGAATGAATAAAAACATGATACTTTGATTTGATCTAAGGCACATTTCTTATTCTCTATGCTGGGACAAATTCTTACTTCCCTGGTGCCATTGGAGCATGGAACAGGCTGGCTGATGTAGCCAGTAAAACCAATAAGTTTTAGTCTCTAATTAAGTCATGGGTCAGCTTGGGACGAAATGATCTTTTTGTTGAAGTAACTTCTGTAATTTTAAAGATAAGATTCAAAAGAAAATGTTCAGGATAATTTCCTCTAAAGAAAAGGCAGTGGTGCCGCGGCCCGCAGGGTACATGTAATATATTATATTATAGACCAGCGGTTCTCAACCTTTTAGGCTCGGCGACCCCTTTTTACAATCCCCCACTCTGCCGCGACCCCCCCCCCCCCCCCACACAGCAATAGAAGAATAGGCCCAAATATCCATTTTTTCGATGGTCTTAGGCGACCCCTGGCAAATCGTCAATCGACCCACAAAGGGGTCGCAATCCACAGGTTGAGAACCCCTGTTATAGACAGTAGAAGACGTTTATTACCATTAGATTGACCTAGGCTCATTCGTAAGACGTAATTGTCGTGTAATTATCTTTTTTTTTTGAAGTAACGTCTGTGTTTTATAAGATAAGATAATTCGTGAATAACGTCTAACAACATAGAACTAGAGACTAACAACTTACGATCAACAAATCTCCACTCTGGTTGTAAACGTCTACGTATTGTTTCAATATATCAAAATGAAAGGCGGGAGTCAGCAGACGACGACTTCTGGCCCACTTTGCCCCATTGGCTATCAACAAACCTTCACCCAGCCAACGAGTCAGCATGTCGTATCCCGATGCTAGGTAAGAGCTTCGAGGCTTTGGTGCTTTAAAAGAAAATAGCTCTTGTAGAGTGCTAAATATGTAGAGTGCTAAACATGTAGAGTGCTAAACATGTAGAGTGCTAAACATATAGAGTTCTAAACATGTAGAGTGTTACACATGTAGAGTGCTAAACAAGTAAAGTGCTGAGTGTGTAAAGTGTATGTATGTGTAATGTTAATCGTGTAGGGCGCTAAATGAGTACACTTTTAAATAAATAAAATGCTCAGTATGAATGTGTACGTATGTATAACGCTAAGCATGTAGAGTGTTAAAAAAAAGTAAAGTGCTAAACAAGTACAGTGCTTAGTATGTAAATTGTGAAAAGTGCTAGAATGTAAAGTACTAAACATGTAAATTGCTAAAATTGAAAAGCGATAGCATATATGCAGGGTCGGACTGGACTGGGTGTCGAAATCGGCCGGACATTTCTATACATTCCGGCCCATAACTTGTTTACCATACCCAATTCTAGGCCTATCTTCAAACTTATTATGTTAGGTTTAATAATGTATCGATATGCATGCATACAGCGAACTCTAAATCTTTATAGAAATATAGGCCTTATGTTGCTTTTTAATCGCTAAATGTGTAGGCTCTAAAAAGGATGAAGCCTACTAGTAGCACTATCTACGGATGTACACTATCACAATATTTCGAAAAATGTGTTAGATTAATATAGCATTACACTGAAGGAGCTGTGAAAGAATTTTTGTTCACAGAACGCTCAGAGGGCACTTTTATAACGTTTTATAAACCTATATCAATTTGATAAGTGCCATTTGGGTACCGGCCCACCGGGCATTTACCTGACTGCCCATATAGCCAGTCCGCCCCTGCATATAATGCTATTAGAGCTTGGAATGAGTAGCCTGGACCAGCAAAGAAAAACCAATAACTTGGCAGAATTTAAGTCATTGGCTAACATGCATTACTAGATGCATGACGCGTAGGACGTAATTATTGTATTGTTTGGGGTAACGTCAATTTTATAAGATAAGATTCTAATTCTTGCTGAACCAAAAAAATCATAAATAATGTCTGGCTACTTGAAACTTCCGAATTAGTTTAACAAGACTACAGAGGCTCAGTTTCATTAGACTTTTATAAAAATTTGAGTTAATGTAGTTCGTGAAACGCGTGTCAGAAATGATACGGCCTTCCGGATGGTTTGGAACAATTGAGATAATGTAGTTCGTGAAACGCGTGTCAGAAATGATACAGCCTTCCGGTTGGTTTGGAACAATTGCTATACTAAAAAAAATAAGTAAAGAAGTTAAGGTCTTGAAGACTAACCGGAAGATTTGACCACCTGACGAACAGAGTCTGGGTGGAACAGGTTGACAATTGGCACCAGTGGTCCAAACCATACCACATGGAAGTACTTGAACTCTTCTGAACTTTTGACCTCAAAGTCAAGGCCAGCCTCGTTTAATCCTGGATACTGTCAAGGTACATTCTATTAAGGCCAATTATCATGATGATTTAACCGAGAATATTCGTAAAAGAAGGCTTCAACGCTGACCCCGCAACTTGTGTCCAGTGGTGACCAGTGGCTCGTCTCCACTTTGTACAGACCTGTGACGTGGTAACAAGCTATTGGTCTAAACTGGTGACATGTTCATGTTGCGACGTTGCTGGTCAGTGTTCGGGCATTCTATGACGAAGGTCTCGATTAAACTCATTTAGATATCTAGTTCAATATTTAAAGAATTGTTTCATAAGTATGGTTAGATTATGCTTTTTAAACAGTTTTATGTTGTTTTTGCTTTCTCATGATACATTTTGCTTGTGACATCCAGCTGTTACATCCTTGGGCTTTTGCCTCTTTTACTTGCCTCTATTGTGGGCTTCCTTAGCCTCTAGTGTGGGCTTCCTTAGCCTCTAGTGTGGGCTTCCTTAGCCTGTTGTGGGCTTCCTTAGCCTGTTTTTGGGGGGTTCTCTGCCTCTTTTTGTTTTGTTTTTTTGTTTGGCTTGTTTTTTTTTATTACACCAAAGAAAGACAAAAACTAAACACATTTACATATTTAATTTTAGAAAATGTAGTTAGTCAAACTTCAACATTTTAACACAGTAAAAATCATGATTAGATATACATATCAATTAATGCAACATAATGAGTAATATTAACAACAATGGTAATTCTTTCTGTTCACTCTTGCCTCACTTGCTTGCAAGATTTTATTTCTATAAATTAACATATCTTATTTGATACTAATGATAATCTAGATGAATATATCTAAAAACAAAGCACTTTCTTATGAACAAACAGAAAACATTTCAAAGACCTATATTCCAGCACTTTCGGTATGTTTGTGGATGAGAATGCAGCAAGCCTTCCTAAAGAAAGAACAAGGTTCATGTCATAATATTTTTTCCCCTCCCTTCTTTTGATAGTTTTGGATTGCCTCCCTTGAGACCTGGAAAATTTCTTACTCATCCTCAAGGTAGTAATCATATCACTTCTAATTGATAGGCGATATCATGTAAAAATTATTATCTCCTTATGTATAGAGTGATTGAATATGCCGTTTAACAGTATATAATTGACAAGAACTAAAAACAGGTCACAAATGCATTTCATTTATAAACAGTTCTTTAATCTTATTTTTAATCTACTTAAATTAATCTTTATATATTATAAACTTATAGTGTACATTTGATTAGTTATGTTAAAAATTTAAATACATATTACACACGTGTTTTTACTTATAAAAAAAGGTAAATGTTTGTAAATAAGGTAATTTTTTTTTTGGTAATTGTGTCCCCATTTATAATTGTTAAAAAAGCATTCAATGCATGCTACTAATTCTATAACTAAGAATAATCATGAATATGTATAATTGTAGAATAATTGTGCCATGTGAGTGACAAGACAAATATAAATTTACTTGAAAAATAAATAGATTAGCTTGACCCTCCCCCCCCTGAACTTTTTTTTTCTTTAAGACAACGGGGAAGCACCTAACTGTGGTGTTACAGTTTGAGAAACGCTGGTACATTAAAGCTACCGAGGGAAAAAGTAATAGTAACACAAAAAAAAAATATAGCTTTTATGTAGCGCTACTTTCATGCTAATAGCATGCTCAGAGAGCTACAGTCCAATGGACTAAATGTTGTTTGTTTACGATTGGTGAATGAGGTCCATCTCATTTGTGGACCAAGGGGGGAGGGGGTATCTGGGAGAAGGATTTCCGTGCTGCCTTTAGTCGCTCAGTAAACACAACCCTGCTCGAGCCTCGATCCCCCTTTATAGGGGGGGCTTAGCTTAAACGTACTTAGCCTCTCGACCACGCTTCCTAATAAATAAATACATCTTTGATTTAGGGTGGACTTAGATAGATCGGGTCATTTGAGTGGATCAGTACGGCCTTTAAGTCGGGATTTGATTGACAGCTAACGTTGCCATTTGATATTTTAAATACTAGAATCGAACGAACAGCTTCCGTGTTTGCATCTTCATTGTTTTAGTGATAGAAGTAGGCCTAATGCTGAGGTGGACGACTGGAATTCTATTTGTTTGGACCAATGCAATTATTTTATTATTATCTTATCTTATCTTATCTTATTCAATTCATAAGTGCTTATTCCGTTAGAAAAAAAAACGCAAAAGTGAAGTAGAGAAATACACCGGAGTTCGATTATCGAAAGAAAAAAAAGGAAATATAAACTATAGTTTGCACTGGACTCTGGACATGTAAATGAAGAGGAATATTTTATTTTATTTACAGGAAACAAAAAAAAAACACACTACTACTACTTTATAAAGATTGCTTCATTGCCACATAAGAAAGATTAGGTTCCTTGCCAAATAAGAAAAATTATTTCTATGCCACTTTAGAAAGATTGCCTCATTGCCACATAAGAAAGATTGCTTCAATGTCATACAAGAAAAATTGCTTCATTGCCACATAAGAAAAATTGCTACAATGTCAGATTAGAAAGATTGCTCCATTGTCACATAAGAAAGATTGCTTCATTGCCACATATGTTAGATTGCTTTAATGCCCCACGATAAAAGTCGGTAACGAAAATGACAACATTATAAATATGCCAAAGATTCGTTTTATTGAAAGTGTTTATTAAATAACACAGTAGGAGCAATGTTGGGTATCAATGGATACAATGTAAACTTGAAAGACTTAAAACATTGAAAGAAGGCTTTTCTTATTCCCCAACGCAAACAGGCTCCTTGAGTCAATGTTATAATCAACAATTAGATAACTTATCTTTAAAATTTGAATATTTCTAAGTACTAGGCCTACTTGTTATTTTAAATCATTTGTTCTAACTTGTTTGCAATGATATAGCAATATAAACACTGGAACTTTGAGAAAAGTATTTTCATATCTGAAATAAAAGTGGTCAGTACCAACTTAAAAGTAACCAAAAACTGAATGTTTGTAGGTTGTTGTTTTTTTTAAAGTTTGGTATCTACATGCTGGAACACCTGGCAAACTAACAATAATATCTTTTAAAAACTTAGCTACAAAACAATAAATGTTTTCGGCTCGTTTCACGAGAAAATGTTTGTATAAAATTGTCTGCCCAAAGACTAATAGAGCCCTTGAATAAAACAACAGATCGCAAAAGACGACTAGTTGATCTCCAGAACCCCAGAACAAAACAAAACAAAAACCTAGAACAAGATACAAGGTCCTCAGGGCTCGCAAAGACCTTCCTTTAGGGAACAGTTCCAGGAAAAAAAGAAGAAGAGGCAGACAGAGAAAGCGATGGGAAGACAACATAAAAGAATAGACGTTCCTGCCACTGAAAGAGATTCTACCAAAGGCAAAAGATAGAGAGGAATAGAGAAAGACGGTCTACAACTCTTGTGTGGTTTAACAGGGATAGGTGAATATGAAGGAACAATATAAATAGATTCTCAGACTAAAGACTAAAACTAGTAGTGCTTTTGTCAAAGTTGAGAGATCCATAAGAAAGAGCAATAAATCTTCAGAAAAATAGTAATTGATAAATTCATAGAAAAATACTAGTAGATTGTTTCAACCTGATCCAAAGATCTCCAGAAGATTCCTAAAACGTGATTAACTGATCCCAGGAACAACAAAAATAGATTCTAAGAGCAAGAATGTGAGATCCCCAGAACATTATTAGTTGGTCATAGAACAAGACTATTAGATCCCCAGAACATGACAAGCTGATCATAGAACAAGACAATTAGATCCCCAGAAAATGACAAACTGATCATAGAACAAGACTATTAGAACCCCAGAACATGACAAGCTGATCATAGAACAAGACTATTAGATCCCCAGAACATGACAAACTTATCATAGAACAAGACTATTAGAACCCCAGAACATGACAAACGTATCATAGAACAAGACTATTAGAACCCCAGAACATGACAAGCTTATCATAGAACAAGACTTTTAGATCCCCAGAACTTGACAAGCTGATCATAGAACAAGACTATTAGAACCCCAGAACATGACAAACGTATCATAGAACAAGACTATTAGAACCCCAGAACATGACAAGCTTATCATAGAACAAGACTATTAGAACCCCAGAACATGACAAGCTTATCATAGAACAAGACTATTAGATCACCAGAAAATGACAAGCTTATCATAGAACAAGACTTTTATATCTCTTTTATTTCATACATAACATCTCTAACACTACACACAAATGTCGTGAAAAACTTCCAAAAAGCTGAAACAAAGCGTTGTTTTGTCAAGTAGTTAGGCCTATAAGAAGTTGTTTGTTTCTTCAACTCTAACCTATGTAATTGAACATCGAATATAAGAACACTCTCGTCTCATATTTTTTATTTTGTAATTTTAGATACATAATCTAGATCTAGAAAGATCTAGGTAATCAATGTGTAATCTAAATTCATGAGATAATGTTATTTCGATCTAGGATTTTTAAAACATCATCTCAATGGAAACTAACAGGAAATGGGTTTATATCATAGATCTGCGTAAAGAATAAATACATAGTTCTGTTATTAATATTAATAATAGCCCATTGTATTTAAAATCCACAAAATGGTATTGCATTAATTTTAAGCTTTGAAAACTAAAGATCATTACTAAGACAGAAAAGATCCATTTTTCTAGATTCGGTGCGACTTCCCTTTCAGCTTGAACTGAGTAACGTACATATCAATATATAAATATATATATAGGTCTGTGAACTTATCACAATCGGATAAGAATTTGTTTCCGTTTTCCAGTCTAGGTAGAATATTCATAGGTCAGTGGGCACAACTTAATACTTATGTAAGACAAATCAGCTACACTCGGATATAGTATAGGCCAGTGCATTTCATAACAAAATTACACTTACAATTCTAGACCAATTTTTTTTACATCGTCGGCAGCATTAAGGTACAATTAAGCGTCCTTGACATTGTAAAGTATGTCGTGAAAATCTCCAATATCCACTGAGGTGAAGGATCATAATTATTACTTTCGGCATCATCAGTTTTATGCACACTATTAAATAGACAGCACTGTATTTGGGACAAGACTTTGGGCTAGCGTTCATAGTGACGGTGGACGAATGAATAGTTTCAAGATTGAATAGGTGAATACAGGTGAAGAGAGATGTCTTTGTATCGCGAAGTTGTGTATCCTGGGTACACAGACGATTCTGACCGTAATGGTGAAAGAACTAAATCAACAGTGGGCCTCAATTTTATTATAACTTTGTATTAACCCTTTCTCTCTGTAATTATTTACCACATTCTGGTGGAATCAACGCTGGTATCGTCAGTTAGGAGAGAAAGAGTTAATAGGCTAATAGAGAACATTGTTAGCGCGTTCTTAGCTTTTGCATCTCGGCTTTAGTTTAAAAATATTTTGTTTTCAAAGCTTATATGGTAAAGCGCTGGCTTCTGAGCCGGGGGTTCCGTGTTCGAATCTTGGTGAAGACTGGGATTTTTAATTTCGAAATACTGGGCGTCTCTGAGTACACTCAGCTCTAAAGGGTACCTGACATTAGTTGGGGAAAGGGAAAGGCGGTTGGTCGTTGTGCTGGCCACATGACACTCTCGTTAATTATAGGCAACAGAAACGGATGACCTTTACATCATCTGACCTATAGACCACAAGGTCTTAAAGGGGGAACTTTTACCTTAAACTCGTAAACTAGAAAAGATAATGAAAATGCGAAATCATAATATTTTAGACCATTCAAAGTTCTGATGCAACGACAACTTTTTTCCTTTCTAAAAGTAAAAAATTTAATTTTTAAAATCACCTATGCAAGCAGTTTTTTTCATAAAAATACACCACTGTTACAACTATTCACTATTAATCGTAACAAACACGGGAGCCTATTTAGTAAGGGAAGTAAATATTTACCATATGTTTAACACATTTATGCAAACAGTTTCTGATTTTTTGTAAAAATTTTATTGCTAAGTTAAGTAAGTTCTGTCATACTAACTACTCCATTTAAAACACAATATAATTTTTCTTTACTTTTTTTTAAAGAGAAAAAATCTATTTAGTATGCATGCATATGACTTATGCAATAGGGTAAACAATAATTAATAAGTAGTTTTTCATATTTTATTTTTGAAGGAAATTTATATAGTTATAGAGGCTTTGAATAAGAGATTGACCCTTTACAAAACAGATCAATTAGATATTCATTATAAAACATCAGTTAGGCCAGGTTCACATTTAACATCACCTTCACCTCCACATATCCCTTGGTCTTCTAGACCGTTGGGGCACCACACAAGATCTATCAACTTTCTTTCCACATTCTTCTCTGTCGTTTGTCTTTGATAGAATTTCATTCTGATGTTCTTTCTAAAAATATTAAAAGCTGCCTTTTTACCTGCCTTGGTGGACCACTTCGGGGGCCGATTTTGAGTTTGTGTTTCCACACGAACTGTCTTTGTAACCTTGTTTATATTTCGCTTAATTTACTCTTCAAATGCCTGTATTATGTTTAAATCTAGTCATCTTATAGATTGCAGACGTTACTTCATAAAAGAAGATAATTACGTCCTACGTTAATCTAGTCATGCATGTTAATCAGTGACTTTAAATTCTGGTTGAAATAACTACAATAAGTCTATTAGGGATTTTCCTTAAAAGTTTTTAACATAGTCATTTTCTCTAATCTTCACACTTGATTTTTCAGAACCAGACACAGTGGCCGGTCATCAGAGCTTTGCCGTATATTTTAGTTTCAAGTTCTATCTAATTTATTATCTAATTTATTTTTTACTTGTAATTTAGATGGTGTGTTCCTATCCGAATTGCAAATTTTAATATTATCTATCATCTCAGCATCAATATTAAATTATAGCTTTTATATTGCGCTACTTTCATGCTTATAGCATACTCAGGATGGCTGCCTGGTCGTGCCGTTTGCGCGCTGGATTGTCGTTCGGATTTATCGACGGTCGAGGGTTCAAACACTGCTCGCTCCCAACCCCCGTCGTCCTGCGGGAGGTTTGGACTAGGAAGTAAACTATCTTCAACTCTGAAGGAACATCCGAAACATGTAAAACATTTTTTTTTACAAACAGAGCGCTTTGGTCCAATCTCATTTGTGGACCAGTTGGGGGGTGGGGAGGGGGTATCTAGGAGTTGGTTTTCCGTGCTGCCTTTAGGCGCTCAGTAAACACAACGCTGCCCGAGTCGGGTGTCAAACCTGGAGCCCCTTTCACAGCCAAGCGAAGTTGAAGCGTACTTAGCCTCTTAACCTCGATAGGGGTAAATGAAAGACTTGAAACTAAAAGGGAATTCCCTTGTTTCTTGTTTTATTTTATATTACATTATGGTAGGTGGTTGGTTATTAAAGTCGTTATTGCAGATTAAAAACAAGAAAAAAAATACTTAACAAAAACAAACCAAAGCTTATATTAAGTGTAATAGCATCTATTAGTTTGGGTCAGGAAACTACACTTACAGCTGACTTAAATAGATAATAATAATCTGTGCGATTAGAAATATTTTTATTTAGCGTTTAGCTTTCTCAATGCTCTATGATCCTATCGCTTGTCTGGACCAGTTGGGAATGAAAGAGGCAAGAAGGCGGAATCTGGGTGAATGTTTACATGATCGTTTTTTAAATACATAAAAAAAATGATCACCAATGGGTTCAAGAGTCCTCAAAGGGAACTAATTCAACTTATACCACCACATCTGTCAAGTACGATTTCTTCCTTTGTTCAAGATATCAAACAAAATAATTAATTACCAATAGCTAATTAACTAATCTGTTATTTTTATTTATCGATTCTTTTGTTGTCAGGTAAAAGAAATATGTAAGCAAAATTTCAAATGAATCCGAAATTTGGTGTAGATGTAGTGTATAATGTATATATAATATATATGTATATATATAATATATATATATATATATATATATATATATATATATATATATATATATATATATATATATATATATATATATATATATATATATATATATATATATGTTTGCACTATGTGCCAACTTTCGAAAATAGAGTTGATATAAGCTTTGTAAAAAATAATTATTGTTCAAAGAATGCTGAATGAAATTAGCAAATATTACCTTGTGTAGTGTACCAGTAATATAACTGTAGTCAGAACGAGATGGTAGCTTAGAAAATATTTGCCTCATCCGTATAAATTTTCTCAGATACTTGCCAATGACGAAAGTCACCAGGGCTAGGACTATGTATGTGAAAAACATTCTAGATGGCTGTAAATATAAACAAAATAAATCTATGAGAAGGGAGTAGGCCTTTATAAACTACATGTACGTATTGGCTGATGTCTTCTGATGTAACCTTTGAGTTGGATTGATGCAGACGACTTTATAAAAAGGGAATGAATGGATAATGAACGGGGAGTTGAAGAGGGACCTACCGTCACAGAAGGCCTGAACACTGACCTGCAACGTTGCAGCCTGTGGGAAGAGGAGACCAATATCTCGTTGCCACGTTACAGGACTGTACAACGTGCCAACAAGCTATTGGTTTCCACAGCCCACGGGTTACGACGTCGCAGATCAGTGTTCAGGCCTTTATTAACGACTAAGCTCACTTGAAGTAAGAGAAACAAGGTGTAACGTTGTGTGTTCATTATAGCTTCCTAGATTAGTTGAAATATATTTTAAATCCTTCAACTTTAAATCGCTCAACATCTTGTTATTTTCCTTATGTTTCTTTATATGTCTAAATTGAAATTAAATGCTGTACATATTTACCAATAAAAGTCGAGTTTGTTTGTTTTTTCAAATAACTTTTCAAGCTTTATTCAAGAGTTTTGAACTAGCTAATTTATTTAGAGGTTTAGCTGGACTGTTTGGAGCTACCAACCAACGAAGACATCCATCAACAATAGGAAATGATGCATAGAACCTAAGTAGCACTTACGTGACAAAATGCTATTGCTGTAAAATATCCCTCACAGCTAAATCTTCTAAATCTTCTATAATCAGAAACTAATTTGCACCAATTAAAATAAGCCAAAGAAATAGTTATTTCATTATTAGTTATAACTTTAACACTAAACCCTGACTTACAAAAAGTCATAAATATAATATAATTTCTGACCTACTTCTTTGACCAAAATGACTGGACTGAAGATGCAGTCAACCATGACAAAGACAAAGCATTCAGAAAGAAAATTACTTCTCAATGCGGAGGAAGCTAGCTGTGGAGTCCAATCTTACATTCTGGATACGAAATAAGTTGAATTTATTTAAGGAAGGGTCATCTTTTAGATCAGGGGGTTCTCAACCTGTGAGTCGCGACCCCCTTGGGGGGTCGAATTACAATTTGCCGGAGGTCGCCCAAGACCATCGAAATTGTGTATTATTTTGTGTGAGTGTGTGTATCTCGACTCTATTCTAACTTGTAAAACTTTACATTGTGCAAAGTTTTTCCATTGAAAGTTAATATTTTTGTGTTTTTGTTTTTGAAGGATAGGTAACTAAATCCGAATGATTTCAAACATATTAATTGTCGCAGAATATATATAATTTTTTTTTAAAGTTTAAATAAATGTTAATTTAAGCAAAGCGCAACGATGCAGAATTGTGGTTATAATTTCTATGGTAACGTCATGACGAAAGTGAATAGAAATTATAGCTAATAATAGGTTATAGTTTAACTAGTCCAAAAAAATTAAAAACAGAAAATATTACGTTGATTTATTTACAGTATGTAAGGAAGTTCTATAATCAGAATCTCTGTGACCTAAATAGCTGCAACGTTCTAGAGATATTTAACATCTGAGCTTTGCAGACATGGAGACCGATTGGAAGAAGGTTAGAGGCGCGGAGGCTGAGCGGTAAAGCGCTTGGCTTCCGAACCGGGGACCGGGGTTCGAATCCTGGTGAAGACTGGGATTTTTAATTTCGGGATCTTCGAGCGCCTCTGAGTCCACCCAGCTCTAATGGCTACCTTACATTAGTTAGGGAAAAGTAAAGGCGGTTGGTCGTTGTGCTGGCCACATGACACCCTTGTTAACCGCAGGCCACAAAAAACAGATGACCTTTACATCGTCTGCCCTATAGACCACAAGGTCTGAAAGGGGAGCTTTACTTTTTACTACTAGAGGTATGGGTTAGGGTTTAGGTATAGAAATGATTTTAAGACGAGTTTCTCTTTTGCAAGTCACTAGAAACGACTACAACACGAGATGTATATCAGAAAGTTGATTCATTTTTTGGAAAAGTAGAACATTTCATTTAAAACCTGAGTGGTGTTTGTCATTGGTGGACATGCATGACTAGATGCATGACGCGTAGGACCAAATTATCTTCTTTCTTGAAGTAACGTCTGCATTATATAAGATCAGATTTACATTGGCCTACACTCATTTCACAGTGTTTATAATTACAGTGCAATGGTTCATGGAATACAAAATACACTCATTGAACTATCACTGTCAATAATTTAAAGTGTAATGTAAGACGTATTTCTTTCTTCTTTATAATTTTGACTCAACTTGGAAACGACAGAGTTTTAGTATTAATTGTTGAAAGATGTCAAATAGTATCATCTAAGTAATACTAAATACTGCAGATAGTAACTTCTGGATGGGAACTTCACCCTCCAAAAAATGCTGCGTAAGTTAAGAGATTGTTTCGTTGATATTAAAGAGGTGAGAGTTTTTATGTGGAATTTAAGCAAAGCGCAACGATGCAGAATTGTGGTTATAATTTCTATGGTAACGTCATGACGAAAGTGAATAGAAATTATAGCTAATAATAGGTTATAGTTTAACTAGTCCAAAAAAATTAAAAACAGAAAATATTACGTTGATTTATTTACAGTATGTAAGGAAGTTCTATAATCAGAATCTCTGTGACCTAAATAGCTGCAACGTTCTAGAGATATTTAACATCTGAGCTTTGCAGACATGGAGACCGAATGGAAGAAGGTTAGAGGCGCGGAGGCTGAGCGGTAAAGCGCTTGGCTTCCGAACCGGGGACCGGGGTTCGAATCCTGGTGAAGACTGGGATTTTTAATTTCGGGATCTTCGAGCGCCTCTGAGTCCACCCAGCTCTAATGGCTACCTTACATTAGTTAGGGAAAAGTAAAGGCGGTTGGTCGTTGTGCTGGCCACATGACACCCTTGTTAACCGCAGGCCACAAAAACAGATGACCTTTACATCGTCTGCCCTATAGACCACAAGGTCTGAAAGGGGAGCTTTACTTTTTACTACTAGAGGTATGGGTTAGGGTTTAGGTATAGAAATGATTTTAAGACGAGTTTCTCTTTTGCAAGTCACTAGAAACGACTACAACACGAGATGTATATCAGAAAGTTGATTCATTTTTTGGAAAAGTAGAACATTTCATTTAAAACCTGAGTGGTGTTTGTCATTGGTGGACATGCATGACTAGATGCATGACGCGTAGGACCGAATTATCTTCTTTCTTGAAGTAACGTCTGCATTATATAAGATCAGATTTACATTGGCCTACACTCATTTCACAGTGTTTATAATTACAGTGCAATGGTTCATGGAATACAAAATACACTCATTGAACTATCACTGTCAATAATTTAAAGTGTAATGTAAGACGTATTTCTTTCTTCTTTATAATTTTGACTCAACTTGGAAACGACAGAGTTTTAGTATTAATTGTTGAAAGATGTCAAATAGTATCATCTAAGTAATACTAAATACTGCAGATAGTAACTTCTGGATGGGAACTTCACCCTCCAAAACATGCTGCGTAAGTTAAGAGATTGTTTCGTTGATATTAAAGAGGTGAGAGTTTTTATGTGGAATTATATTTTCGAATATAATTTCAAGTTCTAGTTTATTGCCAGTAATGTTACGATTCTGGTTATTCTGTTTATTTTTTTTGCAAATGTTAATTAGCAACCGATCTTTTAAAGCATACGTATGCAAAACTGTGATACGAATTGGCTACTTACCTTAAATATGTAAACGAGTCATACACAAGAGTTAAACAAGAGTTAGCCTGCGTGCACTGTGCTGTTAACAGCTGATAAGAAGAGAGAGAGAGAGAGAGAGGGCCAGGTTATAAACAAATGAACGTTGTACTCTCCTTCAGCTGGACGTTAGCAGCTGGGAAACAAAATAAGACCAAAGTTCAAGCTGGCATTACGAAATGTGTAGATTTATGATAAGTTATTTGACAGTGCAGTTGCTAAGTTGGCAGCAGGCAGGGGCGGACTGACTATATAGGCATTCAGGCAAATGCCCGTTGGGCCGTTACCCAAATTGGCTCAACAGTGTAATGCTAATTAAATCTAACACCTTTTCGAAAATAATATGATAGCCTACATCCGTAGAAAGTGGTAGGCTACTAGTAGGCTTCATCCGTTTAGGACCTATGCACTTAACGATTAAAAAACAACAACACAAGGCTTATAAAGATATATAGTTAATTGTATTCATGGATACAGTTATTGATACATAATAACATAACGTAATGATCCGGAGGACAGGTTAAGTTAGTCCATCATATTGTATACAATTTGTGGGCCGAATTGTATAGAAATGCCCGGGCCGATTTCGACAACCAGTCCGCCCTGGCTACAGACAAAGTTCAGGCATACGTTTAAAGAAAGATAGATAGATCTAGAGAACTATTAAAAAGACACAAAGATAAAGGTACATTTCTTATTTCATATGCTAGGACAAATTCGTACAAGTGCTCCTTCTTCTGTAGTGCTATTGAAGCATCGGATAGGGCTTCCTAATTTAGCCAGGAAAATCAACGACATAGTAGAGTTTATATCACTGACTAACATGAACGGCTTGATTGACACATCGATACGTGTAATTTTCTTCCCTTTTGAAGTAACGTCTGTGATTTATAAGATAAGATAAGATCTTTTCAATCCCTGCCACAACTCTTTGTTTCCATGAAAACTGCCTTCAGCAATTAATTTTGGCATTTGTCATTTCAGGAGGCGCTTGGCTGAGCGGTAAAGCGCTTGGCTACCGAACCGGGGTCCGGGGTTCGAATCCTGGTGAAGTCTGGGATTTTTTATTTCGGGATCTTCGGGCGCCTCTGAGTCCACCCAGCTCTAATGGGTACCTGACATTAGTTTTGGAAAAGTGAATGCAGTTGGTCGTTGTGCTGTCCACATGACACCCTCGTTAACCGTAGGCTACAGAAACAGATGACCTTTACATCATCTGCCCTATAGACCACAAGGTCTGAAAGGGAAACTTTTACTTTTTTTTTTTCATTTCACAAAATGTGCGGGGTGAGAGGCGTAAACCCGTTGACTGGGGACTTAATGAGTTCGAATCCCGCTTGAGTTTAAGTTTGCGCTGAGTGCCAAAAGATACCCCCCCCTTTTTTTTTTCCTTTGCCAAGTCCACAAGAGAGATCAGACCTGAACACACTAAGTGTACTATGAAGTGAGAGGCACTGTACAAAATTAATTTGAAAACAACCAAAGGTCCAATCTCTTTGTCTTTTCATCCTACAATAGAAAGGCTCAAAACACACTTCTTTGGCCCATCAGCTTTCAACCTGAAAAGAAATGCTATCTCGAATTGCCAGCATTATAATGCCCCCACTCCTTTCCCCCCCCCCCTGCGCTGTATATACGATTCATTATTCTCCTATCCTCACGACACACACACACACAAACAAGTGTTTTCTTCAGTGGAACGGCCTAGATTTCCACAACAACTAGAAGTCATCAGCAATAATGTGAGGTTTCAAAGCTTTTACAATTATAAAGGCCACCACAAAAGAAGCTTTAACTCTTTCTCTCCTAACTGACGATACCAGCGTTGATTCCCCCAGAATGTGGTAAATAATTACGGAGAGAAAGAGTTAACGACTGCTATATTTCGTTTATTGTAGTTGCCAGCAGTAAAGTCTTATCTTCTTGACTCGCTTTATATTTCAAATACTATATGTCGTTGTTGGCATATCTCAGATGTTTGATATAAAAATGGCGTTTCATGTTGTTCACATTCATTGATTCTGATAAAAAAAAAACACGTCGTTTCAATGGGCGCATCGAGGTTTCTCAAGTCCTGCTTTAACTATTGAAGTAAAACCATATCTTAACAAATCGTCATTATATTTTCTTTTCTTGACAATTATTTTTCACGGAGTGTTCCATAACGCTAGTAAGGGTCTATAAAATGATGGCGTATTACTAATTATAAACAAATCAGATTTTTTAATTGCGTGCATAAATCTTCTGAAAGAAATAATACATCTGATTCCGGAATGGTGTGTCACATTGCTGTTCGTCAGACCGTTTGATGAACAGTAACTTCGAATGTTACAAATACTGATGCTGGGGCAATTAAAAAATTAAAATTTGGAATGATTCTGATTCCGTTATTTGCAACATCTATTCTCAAGTGACAATAATAGTAAAAATAAATGTATCTGCCCATGAACAATTGTGTACAATGTCAAGTTTTATATAGACAAAAATCTCCTTTTTCGGTGGCCTTAGGCGACATCCAAGGGGGTTGTGACCCACAGGTTGAGAACCCTTGAGTTATATCAACGCAATTTCGGGCACCTTACAATAGAAGGTCGACAGATACGAACATTTTGTGCTGAGTCATCCCTGCCTGACTTCAACCTGGTCTAGTTTCGTTTTCACTGAACAGGTTTGCAAGTGCAATGAATTTAAAGTACTGAGGTAACATACATTTTTAATAAACCTGTATGACAGTGGTGGGCAATATATGGGCATTGCCGGAGTGTTTTATGCTGGTCGCGGACATCTACGGAAATCAAGTGTGCCCGAAGGTTATACACATAAAAAAAGCAAAGGTATTAAAAATAAATACATTTAAATATCTATAGAAACCATTAAAACTTCTGATTCTCAGGTAGGTATTTATTCAATGCTGTGAAGAACTGTGTTGAAAGTGTTCGATTGCCTTGAAGCAAGATGGCGAGTGTAACAACTGATGGGCCCCATGATTTGAGTGAGAAAAACAGTTTTATTTAATAAATTAAATAACAATATCCCAACCATAAACTCTAAACGAGAAGTTTAAGCAAGTTTGAATATCAAACATATTATCTCAGTGATCAAACTTATCAGAGCTAGGGGTCTTTACGCGTAGCAAGAACAATGAATTCTATTTTCCACGATCGCGGGCTGCGGCCCAAATCAATTGGTCCATTGGATCTTTCTGAACTAAGTTATGTCCTTTGGAGCTGAATCAGCTTCTGCACTACAACACTAAATGGTGAGCTGACGGTATATAAAAATGACGTCTTAAAAGTAGCCTTCAAAGTCTGCAATCTAGGAATCCAAAAAAAGTATTGTACTTTTCAACCATTTCACTAGAAATAGTTTCACGTTTCAGCAAAGGAAAATGACAAAACCTGTTTTCACTTGCTTGCTAGAGTAATGGGAGAACTTTGTTTGAAAAGAATTATTATGTGTTTACATTTTGAGAGAAATTGATAAGAAAACATGTCGTCTTTCACTCTTCATTAGAAATATTAGTAACAAATTCACAGTTATGTCCTTCAAGGGACATAATTTCATTAAGATCCCATATTCTCAATACCTTGCCCATGCTAAGCCAACGGACATTACTGTGCTACCGAACTTCGAAATGTTTTGTTTCCAAATCTTCAAGTACTTCTTGGAAATGCCTGTGGTTAAGACCCCTAGCTCTGATAAGTTTGATCGCTGAGATAATGGAATGAATAACGTGTTTGGTATTCAATGAAGCTTGACGCTAACTTTCCAGTGTCGAGTTTATGGTTGGAATAATTTTTCAGTCGTTACCCTTACCATCTTGTTTCAAGCCAACCCTGTACATTCAACACAGTTCTTTATAGTAATGAATAATTACTGACCTGAGTTTATGTCTTTGACTGAATGTTTCGAAATATTGCTATTGCTAATAAAAATAATTCTCGTATACTTCAAACGTTTTAAAATTGCATGTATAGACAATGTTTCTTTAGCTTCTTCATCATAAGTGGAAGAATCAGAAGTATCAACAGATTATTAGAATTATTTATTTTTAATATATTTGTATTTTTTTTTAAATAATATCTGTGAGCACTCCTGGTTTCTATAGGTGTTTGAGGGCCGCATATAGCAATCCTGCTTAGATAATAGTGAGATAACGTCTTGGCTCATCGTCTTGTGTCGTTACATTATTGCTATAGGTCTAAAACAAATTGGGGTCATGATAACTAACAATGTTACACAACGTAGAGAAAACAGAAAAGATTATCTAAGATCGCTCGTCTGACATTGTACATTTCCGGTAAATGTCACGCCGTAGTGTGTAATATATCTCTTTCTTAATAATATTCCTTGCGTATAGGCGGATCCGATAGGGATACGACGAGGGCCGCCTTTGAGTTTGTGTGATAACACAAACTCTTTTTGTAATCTTGTTTTTATTATTATTATTTTGAGCTCCGCGTTTCTACGAAATACATCACAATATTACGCGGTGACGTGGAAAAAAAAAAGGATAAGTAGTCTGCTAACATGTGACCTACTTTCCAAAAACAACCTTGACCCGCAAACTGTAAAGTAGTAAAGCTTTGTGTTTTCCTAACCAATTAAAAGAAAAAGAAACTTATATTAAAACGCACTAAACGTAGAAAGTAAAAAAAAAAGGGTTGGTGGTGTTTAGCTGCGAAGCGTTACCGCGAATGTTTCTGGTTTCAGGAAGTGACCTTTGGCTTTCATTTCGGTTTCGCTTTGTTCATTAGTACTGACCTTATGTTCTCGAGTAGCCTATCTATCACTGAGTTGACAAGCATAGTTATTTTTTGTTTGTTACAAATCCTCTTATTGGCTTGCAAAATCATTATTATTATGTGTATACATTTTTCTTGATATTGATAAAAAAAAAACATGAAGTCTTTCACTCTTCATCAGAAATATTAGTAACAAATTCACAGGCATGTCCTTCAAGGGACATAATTTCATAGAGACCCCATTTTCTCAACACCTTGCCCATGCTAAGCCATGTTGAGCCAAGTTCATGGGTTCAGTATGGTTGAACACTCAGTGGACGGCTGTTTTAACAATGATCTTCCTAGAAATTAGACAGTTTATATATGTCATTGGAAAACAAAATAACGGCCTTATTGGCCACACGGTGAAAATTGGTTTGACAATTATAATTTTCAAAACGTAATTATCTTTTTATTTTGAACACGATTTCATTGGGGAATCCCCGCACTCGACTCAAATGTTTCTTTACAGACGTTAATTCAAAAAAAAAAAAAAAGATGATGTTAATGTCCCACACACCGTGAATGTAGTCATGTTAACCAATGACTTAAATTCTACCAAGTCATTTGTTTTCTTGTCTGACTCAGGCAACCCATTCTATTCTTCACTAGCAAATAAAGATTAAGGATGAGTACAAAGCTTCACATGGCAACGCAACACACAGTTGCGGCCTGCACATTTTCCCCTCATAACATAACTAAATAAATAAACGAGGGTACAAGATTATAAGCGTTTATTCTGATTTTTAAAAAAAATAAAGAAACTAATTAATTCTTGTTTGTTACAACACAAGTCTCTTTGAAATAATAATAGACTCTCAGGTTATTACTCTATAAATACTTTAATATTACAACAAGTTATGTAAATACGAACATTTCATTTCTCTTCCTGTCAATTTCTCCCGGCTTCCCCTTTTCAACATCCCTTCCATTCATTACACAAATTTGCACCATTATTCATGCACACCGTGCTGCGCTACGACCGTAACAATGTTTATATTCAAAACATCAAGCAACAATGTGTTTCTACAAAACAATGGCAGTAATGATAAACATGCAAAATAAGCGAACTCAAAGAATAGCAGAAAAAAGAAAAAGAAGACTGGGCGAAATTTCAAACATAGATGGGTCATATTATATAAGGGGGGAAAAAAAAGAGCTGTTGCCAACTTAAACGCTATAGTGTGTTGGGGGTCAGGGATATCTGATATTGTGTTGATTGTTCTGGAGTAGAGTATACTTGTATCATTTTTCTGTCTTTAGGGGGTTCATTGGTTAGGTAGTATGTCTTTGATATTAAATAATATTTCTATTACTGTTATTATATTTTTAGGTTAATCACTTTTCAATTGTTTATGATTTAATACTTGTGAATTATGGTAACTTACAAATAAAAACATATTAAAAAAAAGCCCACAAAAGAGGCAAGATGGCCCATAAAGGAGGCATATAAAGCCCAAAAAAGAGGCAAAGAAAAGAGGCATAAAGCCCAAGGATTCCTATGATGATAAAGCTAAAACTGAATAGCGCAAATTCTGAGGTTTCCTTAAAAAAAAAAAAAAAAAAAAAAACGCTATAAATCCTGTTGTGCTAAAAATGAAATAATTTAGAAATGTGACTTTACTGTTGCTATGTGTGTAAAAAAATTAATTATCATATACAATGTGATATACATAGCTTATTAAAACTATAGCCTGTACACCCGAAAGAGTGGCTATGTTCAGTAATCTGCCGTAGATGTAAATCCTAAATAGGAGAGCTACTTCAACATTTTAAAATAAGATCATTAAACAAATGCAGTTTATTTAAAGGAGGCAAGATGGCTGGGTGGTAAAGCGATGGTCCCGGGTTTAAATCCTGCTGAAGACTGGGATTTTTAATTTCGAGATTTTTAGGGCGCCATTGAGTCCACCTAGCTTCAGTGGGTACCTGACATTAGTAGGGGAAAAGTAAAGGCGGTTGTTCGCTGTTCCGGTCACATTGTACCCTCGTTAAAGTGGGTCATAGACAGAGATGACCTATAGACCTCAAGGTCTGAAAGGGGAAACTTTTTTTTCTACAATTTATTCAAAATATTTAGTGTACGCAGTTTAATCCTTACATCAAAAAAGTTTGAAAACAAATGGCGAATTCTATTTCTTAAAAACCTAAATAATTTTATTTCAAAAAAAAAAATTGTTAATGTTCTGATTCCTAAATTGGCTGTTCACAAATATAATGGCTCTGTCCGAAGCAGTTGACGTCATTCAATAGCTTTTCGTTTGGGTAATAGGCGACACAATCTTCGTTGCCGGCATGGTCGTTCGGTTCGCCTGGATAGAAAAATATAAAATTTAAAATGTTTTTATGTATGTTGAAAGTAAGCATTAAAATTCATTCCAGAGAATTCTTAATTATTAGTACCGGTACTGCCATTAAGAAGCTAGAACAAGGTATCAAATTTAATGAAAGAATAACAACTAAAAAAAATATAAATATATTAGGACCTACTTTATTAACAGATACATACAAGAATAGTCAATGTGTTTTATGAAGCCTAACAGAATGTGTGTTTCTGAGATACACACTTGCTTATAATTACAAGTAAAAGTAAGTAAGTAAAGTCCCCCTTACAGACCGTGCGCTCTATGGGACGGATGATGTAAAGGTCATTTGTGTTTGTGGCCCACGGTTAACGAGGGTGGCATGTGGCCAGCACAACGACCAACCGCCCTTACATTTCCCTAAATAATGTCAGGTACCCATTAGAGCTGAGAGGACTTTGAGACGCACTAAAATCCCGAAATTAAAAATACCAGTCTTCACCAGGATTCGAACCCGGAATACTCAGTTCGGAAACCAAAAGCTTTAACGCTCAGCCAAAGATAGTGTATATTTGTTAGTAGTAATGAGGCTAAGAGACAGTTTTAAAAAATACGTTTACTCTATAAATCGCTCTATTTTACAGTAAAATACAAAGGACTGGATGTGTTACATATGTAATTGAGTTTATAAAGAGAGTTTGTGTTTTCAAGCAAACTCAGGGGCGGTCTAAAAAGGGTCCAAATTTAGGAAAATTTGGAAAACAATGCAGATAACAAGGCACGTTTTCAGCACAAATATATCAAAAGCTATGGAGTACGGACCATCATCCAACTAAATCCTACCTCCTTCTGTATAACATGTACTGGTGCGGTGATAACATCCGGACTGATCACATAAAACTAAAAGCTGTTTTTTCCTTCGGAGTCGCCAAAAGCATCTCTTAGAGAGAGCGTATTGTTTCGATTTTCACTATCCAGGCTCTCTGCAAACTGCAAACCACGAAACAGCCAGTTCAAAGAACGTGACTACTCAGGACGCCAAAGTAACGTAACACTTTAATGTCCAATAAAATCACAGCCAATACTGTACAGTTGGCAACACGTAACACTGGCTGTACAAATATCTCACGTTAACAATCGTATCGCCGTATCAACTCTTGTGCCGCAGTATCAAACACCACTGGCCTCTCCGCTTCGTTCCGGATTAGCTCTGGGTTTCACTGTTCATACCTAACTTCACACAATAAGCTCGCTGTCTCGGACTTGATCGCAGATGAAGGTCAAGATGTTGTCTTGTACTCGCGAGGTGTCCTTACTATAATCCGCACCGATCCGTCGTGATGCGCTACACGGTAGCACACCACTGTACCTCACTGATCTAAGCCTAAACCAGGCCGTCTAGTGAACTCTTGGACTGCGAAACCATCGCTCTTTATATAGGATCCCAGAAGGCTTTCTAGAACCGCGCTCGACCCTTCTGGTTGATCGCGTGACCTATTTAAGGTGACTGAGAAGTGTTCATTTTAGGTGTATCTTGAAATTTCGCCAGTCATCGCTGCTGACTGTCACCATTCATCACGTTTGACCTCAAGTCTTGCTCTGGCCAGGGGGGGGGGGGTTGGCTTCGGCTGACTACTCACACACTTCTACTACCCCTATCCGCACCGACAATCAAAGTTAGAACAGTATGTTCATCTGAATGAAAAAAAAATATTCGCAGTTTTAAATTTAAAATAATAATAATAATAAGCACATACCAGTCCTGAAGAAACTTTGTATAGAACTCAGATTGCTGATAGAATCGTCGTCTGTCCATCTAAATATACCCTCCGTTACAAAGTCTGTTAGACCAATGTAAAACTCTTTATTTCCAACATTATTTGTTGCTAGCAGGTTGAATTTGTCTCTAGTCTTAAGTGTCATCAGATGGGCCCCTAAAGCTGCAAAGATAAACAAATGGTTGGCATACTATTTAAGTAACAAACGAAAGAAATATTAATTATTTTTTCAATGTGTAATAACCTTACTAGTTTTACATTGTACTAAAGTTTCAAATTATATCAAACTAGCCATATTTGCGTATCACTTTCGATGTAGTCACTGAGAGTGTTTTGTAAACAATTAAACGAAATAATAATGTTATAAGTAAGTAATATTTTTTTTAATTATTATGTATAAAGCGTAAGTTAATAAGTAGATCTAGACTTTCTAGATCTAGACATTTCTAGTAAGATAAGTATCATCTAAAGGCTACATTAATGACAGAGATAGTTTACCCAAGCGGAGAATGATTGTGTACAGATCTATATTCTAGACCTAGATCTACTTATAAAATAAATATGTTTTTGTTTGTTTTTTGTTTCCATGATGTAAGCTATACGTAGACAAATAGTACCTACCAATAGAAGGTAAAATGTTTTCTGTATAAGTTTTAATAGTGCAGATCTAAAATAAGTAAAAATATAGATCTAGTGGTAAATCTCGCTGTCTTGTTAACATTTTATAAAATGGAAGTAGATTTTAGATCTAAATGTGTATGTATTCTTAATTAAATTTAAAAGTATAGTCAAACGTATATTTAAGTGAGTAAAATATTGAACTCTCAATGATCTAAATATAACGCAAAATAGAGTTTATTCAATTTATTAGTCAAAAGCCAACATCTGTTTTTATATTTATTTATAGTCGAAAGTTCATGACCTCAAAACGTGTTGCCTTGGTGAATACTGCAGGCGTGTAGGTGACAAAAAGCAATAAAATAAATTTTATAATCAAATCAAATCCGTGAATGTAATTGTTTATATAACATTGATAGTTTAAGTTTATGTAGCTCTAGACTTAGAATCTAAACAATTTGAATGCCGCAGTAGTCTAGTCAATAAATAAAAAAAAACTTTGAGCCTATTTTAGTAAAAGACTATAAACACTGTGATGTGAGCTTGTGTCGACCTAGGTGTATTTTGTTGACCTAGATACATTAGCCGTGTTTCATTCATCATTTCGTTGTTAAGTTGCCAAGAAGTCTAAATGCGCTATAGTAAATCTTAAGGAAAAAAGTAAATTGAAAATAAAGACTTAAAATTAAACCGAATCTGTAACTGTAGGCTTAAATGCTTTAAAAAAACACATTGGGAAGTAAATTGTATTATGTAAGTAGTTTATTAGTTTATTAATATGCCTTTATGATGCCAAATATTATGACCTCTGGCGTTAATTTCATTCGTATCACTACGCGGCCCAAGTAATGGTGCGCGCGAGCTACGAAAAGTGAGTCAATGCGGCTAAAGCTATTCGCATTTAGAGCAAACGATTTTATGTAAAAAAAAATGTTTTGTAAACTCAAATTTTAATTGTGCATCAAATAATGAAATGAATAGACACTTATTTGTATGTTCATGTGTAAAATAACAAAATTATGTTTTCTTGAATGAGAGCTAATTTTTGTCTAGAGATTTTCATCTCTGCGCATGCGTGACCACTCTTTTAGACACAGCATGTAAACATGGCCTAGATTTATAAGATACAATACTTTTATAGAGTTGGGCAACTTTTTTTTTGAAGGTCTTAAGTTAGTTTTAGGGCTACAATACATACACTACGGTCTAAGTTAGTACTCAAGGAACATTTCTGCCAAGATTGGTGAAACGGTTTTGATTTCTATGCGGGGGCATACATACATACTTTCTACTTTATATATTAAATAGACATTCATCAATAATTTCGTGTGTTTTTTTTAAAGATAAGAAAAGATAATTTTTATTGATCCAATCAAATGAAAATTTAGTTTGACTACAATTGACAACCTCAACTTTTATGTTTGTGCTATAATTAAATCTTACACAGACAAAACTAAAAAATGAGATTAAATATAAATATAATTCATATTTTAAAAATTAAACATTTTAATAATAAGAGTACTAGTAACAAGTCATATATATATATAAAGAGACAGACAGACATACAGACATACAGATAGATAGATAGATAGATAGATAGATAGATAGATAGATAGATAGATAGATAGATAGATAGATAGATAGATATAGATAGATAGATAGATAGATAGATAGATAGATAGATAGATAGATAGATAGATAGATAGATAGATAGATAGATAGATAAAGAGAGAGAGGGAGTTAACCTTTGCAGCTGCCTCTAGCACCAAAGAAATCCAGCGGAGCAGATGACACCCAGACACAAGCAAAGAGCTGACCATATGTAATCTTGTCAAAGCCACGCTTGCAATTACCTCTAGAAGTAGTAATTGTAGTGGTTTCCATTTTGAGTGTTGCTGAAATTTGAAGTTTATATATATATTGGATAATTGACCAACTGTGTAATTGTGTATACAATAAAGGTTTGTTAGATTTTTGCTAATTAGTTTTTAGTTGTGAAATCTTAAAAGCTCATCAAACCGTCACTTTCTTACTTGACGTTTACATAAAACAATGGTGCTCTTTCAAAAGTGTGTATGTGTGTCAGTATTTATTTTATAATATTTGTATTTAAAAAACTATCATTGTATATTTAGTATATATATAAAAATATAGTATACTAGTCGACCTGCGGCGTAGCATACGCCGCTATTTTGCAGGGCCGACCTTAGACCACTGCAACCTATGCCACCGCAGTGGGCCCCGCACTTTTATAGGACCCGCGCTAATTTTAGGTGTATTAATTATAAAATTAAACCATTTTATAACTTTAACAGATTTCCCGAGGCCTCCTGTCGATTTAACAAGAGAGCCTGGAAATCTCCTGAAATTGCAAAATATACGAAAAAGTCCTGGAAATATCCGGAAATTATTAAAATCTTTTGAAAACTCATACAAATCTCCTGAAATATATAGACGAAAATTGTCATTTTAGCTTGTCATTCAATATGGAAAACACCAATCCTACGCGCGATTAAAAAAAAACGGCATTATGCAATACCCGCAATTGTGGAATCTAGTGAAAGAAGCTTCTCGCGCCTCCAACTAATGAAGAATTACTTAAGATCAACAATTCTAGTAGATAGATTGAAACATTTGGTAATTCTTGCTATTGAGCGTGATCTATGTAGGAAATAGAATTTTTATGATGTACTGTTTGACTTCGCTACACGCAAGGCTCGTAAAGTAATTCTTTACTTAGTAAAGAATGAATAAAATGCAAAGACGAATTTATTTTCTAATACAAACTCTTAATTTTCACTTATCATCCGTATCCTTACCCAAACTTGGCCCCCGCGAAATCCGTTTCGCATAGGGCTCTACAATGGTTTAGTCCGGTTCTGCTATTTAGTGACGGATGAATACAACTTCCCCCCCCCTCTTTTTTTTTTGTCTCTAAAATTACCTAGGATAACTCCCTATGTCCGAGTTGCAAAATTAAAAGAGTGATCTTTCCATAGTGTCCAAACTCTTGAGCGTGCTCTGTCGCCTCGATAGTTACTACAGAGTAGATTAATTCCCTCCTCCCTTTTTGTTTTAACGTGAGGTAGAAATGAAAAAAAAAAAAAGTGATATTGCAACGGCCCGGCCCTGCTATGTTGTGACTACGTGTTCTCCCCCCCCCCCCCCCTTTGTTTTCTCGTGGACGATCCGCAGAAATAGGAGAGTGATCTTTCCTTTACTTCTCATTTAAACTGTTGAGGGAAGAAGAGAAATATATAGATAGATATATGTAGTGGGGCGTCATGATTTCAGACAATCTAAAAATTAATTCCCCACCCCCTTTAGTTGGGAACATTTTACACATTTAGCTGCTTTGTTACCAGCCTCTGGGCTCCATTTATAAACTTTATTTTCGTCAGAACAATGGCAGGACATTGCTTTGCAGTCACCTTTTTTTTGAAGGTCCAAACTCCGCTCGCTAGCAGCGACCCCCGGTCCGTTTAGCAGTAATGAAGAGGTATCTGCTGTCATTCACTTCCTTTAGAAAAGGGGTTCTCAACCTGTGCGTCGCGACCCTCTTTGGAGTCGATTGACGATTTGCCAGGGGTCGCCTAAGACCATCGAAAAAATAGAGATTGTTTTTGTCTCTTCTTCTAGTGCTGTGTGTGTTTGTGGAGGGGTCGCAGCAAAGAGGGGGATTGTAAAAGGGGTCGCCGAGCTTAAATGGTTGAGAACCGCTGCTTTAGAATGAGCCTATCCTACTAAAGGCTTAATTCTAAGAAAAATAAAAAAAAGAACGAACTTGTAATGAGGATTCATTACGAACATTGATGGTAAATATATATAAACCAGTCGAACCACAGCTTAGCATACGTCGCTACTTTGCAGGGCCGGCCTTAGGCCACTGCAACTATGCAGTGGGCACCATTTTATATCTTATAACAAATTTCCCGCGACCGATTTAACAGGAGATACTGGAAATTTCATGAAATCGCAAAATATAAAAAAAAAGAAGTCCTCTAAATTTCAGGAAATTATTAAAATCTTTTTGAAAACTCATAAAAATCTCCTGAAATATATAGACAAAAATTGTTATTTTGGGGTGTCATTCAATATGGAAAACGCCAATCCTACGCGCGATAAAAAAAAAATGACATTATATAATAGCCTACCCGTAATTGTGCAATCTGGTGAAAGAAGCTTCTCGCGCTTCAAATTAATATAGAATTAGGTCAACGATTCTCAAAGATTAATTGAAAAATTTTGGTTATTTTTGCTACTGAGTGTGATCTATGTAGGAAACAGAATTTTTATGATATACTGTATGACTCGGCTACTCGCTACTTGCTACTCGCAAGGCTCGTAATGTAATTCTTTGCGTAGTAAAGAATGAATAAAATGCAAAGACGAATTCATTTTCTAATACAAAATTGTCACATATTATCCGTATTTCTAACCAAACTGGTTCCGTTTCGCATAGGGCCCCACAAGGGTTAAGTCCGACCCTGCTATTTATGGACGGGTAAATACCATTTGTTCTTTCTCCCCCCCCCCCTCCTCTTTTTTTTTTGCCCGTGGGGTAACTCTTCTCCGACTTGCAGAAATAAAAGTGTGATTTTTCTATGACTTCTTGGTGGTGTCAGAAATGGTTGAGCCATGAAGAGAATTATATATAGAGATGAATACATAAATATATATATATATATATATATATATATATATATATATATAGAGAGAGAGAGAGAGAGAGAGAGAGAGAGAGAGAGGGAGAGAGAGAGAGGGAGAGGGAGAGAGAGAGAGTAGTTTATGCTTTTCGAACACCTATAGGCCAAAATTTAAAAGTTTGACTTTGACAGCGCATTATTTGAAAATGGTTTGACATAGAAAAGAAAATGAAGTATCAAAATCTTCTTTAGTTTAAGGAAAATAAGGATGACTACTTATATTTGTACCCCTGACCTATATTTGTTATTATATTTAAGGCCAAAGAGACCAGTGTTTTCATTTAATTCAAACAAATTTGACACACATTATTTGATTCCAAACACCATTTATTTCAAACAGTTTCTATATTTTGACATCAATAAACTATTATTTTTTTATTCTAAATATACTAAATTTTAAGATCCCCAGGCATAGCCCCTCGCATGAAATCATTATAGTGGGCCGTGTGTGTGCATAAATACGAACAAAAAAAAAATATGAACAAACTTATTTGCTACCAAAATTAAGTCAATGAGATAGTGACTTCTATACCGACTTTTAATTTTATGTTTGCATGATTAGATGTGTGTTGAATGTTTGTAATTTTTGTTTATTCATTGAATAAATTTCTAATAGAGATTATTATTAGTAGTATTTAGAATAATAATTACCCTTTTCAATGTTTTGATTCAACGCTTCTTGAATACGAGACAAATTAGCAATAAGATTGTAGACATTTTCTTCCATTTTCAATAGTTTTCGACTGTTTTCATCTTGTTTTTCTTCGCCATTATTCACGCGTTCTAGCAGACGACTCACTACTGTAGTCGTATTTACCAGACGATCTGTTAAGTCTTCTTCGACACTCAATATTTTTTGCCTGTTTTCCTCCTGTTTTACTTTGCCTTCATCCACACGTTCGAGCAGACGACTCACGACCATGGTCAAGTCATCTGTAGTTAATTTCCCAACATTTATTGTAATATCAGCATCTAGCACATTATCTTGGCTTGTAGAGTTCCTGACATGTGCCAGACAGAAATATTTCCCAGAATCTGTGAATTTCGGATTTGTCCAAGTGACCTGAAGATACGAGTGCATTGCTTGATTCTCGTTGATTTGTCCTTGAACTTGAATAGAGCCAGGGTTTTGGCTTGTACCCACCGGTTGGTCTTTAGAAATGCGGGCGATGATTCTTTTTGTTTCTAATTAAAAGAGAGGGGGAAAAAAATATTCACGTCTTAGCACATTAGTTTATGTTTACGTAATTGACTTGTATAACAAAAGCGACATCTTTATAAGATGTCAATGATGATCTATTATGTCCTTACCGTGCAGTATGTACAAGAGGTGAACATTTGCATCTTGGATTGGATTATTACCGGACACCTGAAACATAGGTAAACATTTCACAAACATAACAAGAACTAAGGGAGTTCATCTAGTCTTTAGACTCCATGGGAAAATATGACAAAACTTCTAGAA
This sequence comes from Biomphalaria glabrata, assembly GCF_947242115.1. Lineage (NCBI taxonomy): Eukaryota > Metazoa > Mollusca > Gastropoda > Planorbidae > Biomphalaria > Biomphalaria glabrata. The sequence goes on from NC_074723.1 coordinate 30,385,648, forward strand.
TTGAGCCTAAAAATTAGAACTAGAAGGGAAGATTTTATACGAGATTTAACCAACAATAAGAAAAGGTATAAAAAAATCTAAATGGAAACATCTCCGCACTTAAAACTTATCAATAAAGTACAAGTTATGTCCCTTATTTAATATCAAACAAAATAATAAATTACTAATAATTAATTCTCTAGTTGTTTTTTAATTCACGTTTTGCCAGGTACAATAAATAAATGTTTAAAGTTGTTACGTTCCTTTCTAGCATGAGACTCTTTAAACAGTACATTAACACTAAAACAACAACGTCATCGCTTAGAACTCATTTTAATTCTCATGAACACTAGAACACTATTTCGTTTCTATTTTCTCCATTTTCTTTTCTCCTCTCCGTTCAACACGCATTCGCACCATTTCACATTTACATTAACATGCGCACGTAACACCCCCCCTGTTTAACAAGTTCGATGTACATCGAACGTCCAAAATATAAATTGTCACATATCTTATCAGCCTATTCCAAGTTAAAACTACTTTAAATTCTCTGTAACATAGAGAACCATAATGTACTACAAAACAAAATCATACACAATGACATATTAATACCAATACAATTCTAACATTAGATTTAACATATAGCATTTATATTCACCCATTGTGACAGTAACAATCACAATACTAATTGTTATTATGAACAATTGACACATATATATATCTATGCATATCTCTATGTAATCATGCAGATTTCGTTAATACCACTCCCCGCCTATAATTCAATTTAAATCTATATCTGTTCACTAATCATTGTTGTGTATACTCCCAATTGGAAAATCCTCTGTGGAATATCTACTACACTCCGTGCCAGAATTTACAATTGTAAACAATAAAATAGATTAATTCTTAACAGCATGTAAGTAATCATTATATACCCTACACAATCTCACCAACCTAAGTACATCGTGATAATGTATCTGCCACAACATTTTCTTTCCCTGGTATTGTCTTGATCTCAAATTTATAGTCCATCAGTTGTAATGCCCACCTAGCAATTCTATTATTACCACATTTATTTAAATTAATAAATGCCAACGGAGCATGATCAGTCCATAATTGGAATTTAGCCCCCATCAGATAAAAACTTAGCTTTGTTATGCACCACACAATTGCCAGCCCCTCTTTTTCAATAGTTGCATAGTTTAACTCTGCAAGGGTTAGTTTCCTGCTTACATAAAAAACAGGGTGTGCAATTCCACTATACTCTTGCATCAAACAGCCCCCTATAGCTATGGATGAAGCATCCGTTGCCAAAATAAATTCTCTAGTACTATCGGGCAATTTTAATATTGGGTTTTCAGAAAACACCCTCTTAATCTTGTCTAGCGATCTTTGACATTGTTCAGACCAAACTATAATGTTAGATTTCCCTTTCTTGGTAAGATTTGTAAGAGGTTCAATCATTTCTGCAAATTTTGGAACAAATTTTCTATAAAAATTGCATAGACCTAAAAGGCTTCTAATTTGTTTTTTTGTTTTTGGTACACTAATATCCATTATTTTTGCAACTGTTTCTTCCAGTGGTGTAATTGATTCATTTTTTATCTTGTATCCCAAAAAAGGAATTTCACTAAGTCCAATTTTTATTTTTGTTGGTTTCAATGTCAGATTGTTTTCCTTGATAATAGCAAATATCTCTCTTAGACTCTGTAAGTGTTCGTTCCAGTCCTCACTGAAGATGCAGATGTCATCCAAATAGCAAATAGTGTCTCTTCTGTGGCCCAGTATCTTTGCCATCATCCTGTTAAAAGTGGCTGGGGCATTTACTAAGCCAAAACTCATCACATTCCACTGATAGACTCCGAATGGTGTCTTAAATGCGGATAGTGGTTTAGCTTCTTCCTTTAGAGGTACTTGCCAGTATCCTCTAGAAAGGTCCAACGTGGTGAAAATTTTCGCTTTTTTCAATTTAGTAAACATTTCCTCTGCCTGTGGCATTGGGAATGGGTCAAATTCTGTAACTTTATTTAGTTGGCGGTAATCTACACACAGTCTAATGTTACCACATTTTTTTTTAACCAGTACAACTGGTGCAGCACATGACGAATTAGATGGTTCTATCACTCCCAATTGAAGTAGTTCATTTATTTCTTTCTGTAATGCTTCTCTGTGATGCAATGGTACAGCATATTGAGGTAGTTTATTTGGAACTCTGCCTGTTAATTTGATATCATGTTCTATGATATTCGTTTTTCCTGGTAAATCTGTAAAAATATTCTTAAAATCTTCCAATAATGTTGTTACTTCCTTAGCTCTGTCTGACGAGATTCCCTTCACTTCCACATCTTTCCATGTTTGACTGGCATCAGTTGAAATTGTTTCTATGTGTCCCAATCTTTCTTCTGTCTCAATGTCTACACTCACGGATGTACCTATGACCAATGGATCTTCTTTACTGCTTTTTTCACTTTTTTGTTTCGACCTTAATTCTTTTAGCATATCCACATGAAATATTTTCAGCCTTGAATCAATATTAATTTCATAATCCACATCACTAATTTTCCTTGTTACCTTATAAGGACCCAACCATTTCGTGAATAGTACATTCTCCTTATCCTTTAGTAATACCAAAACATCTTGACCTACTTCTAGTTTGGTCAATTTCCTGTGTTCATTCACCCTAGACTGTGTTAGTTCATTTTTATCAAGCACATGTTTGCTCGCTTCCTCACAAGCCTTTATTACTTTATTTCTAGTTTCTGTCACTATATCGTAACTTTCTTTATTTCCAACATGTTCTTGTGGGAGTATTAGTTCTTTTAGGATTGCCATTGGGCCTCTTGGATTTCCTCCATAAATCATCTGAAATGGCGAATACCCCGTGGTTTCGTTACGGCTCTCTCTGTATGCGAAAAGGATTGAGGGTAATGCCACATCCCATTCTTTGGGATTGTCATCTGCTACTTTCGACAACGCCTTCTTTAACGTACAGTTAAAATGTTCACAAATACCGTTGCTCTGCGGGTGGTACGGGGCTGTAAACCGTTGCCGAATTCCAAACATTTTCAAAAATGTTGTCGTTAGTTGGCAGTGGAACTGTGTGCCCCTATCTGACAGTACCTCTTCAGGAAATCCAAACCGTGTAAATAGTGTATATAACGCTTGAACTATATCACTGGCTTCAATTCTTTTTAGTGGGATCGCTTCTGGCCATCTTGAGCAAACGTCTATTACAGTTAGAATATATCGATGACCCCTATTTGATATCACCGGCATGGGTCCAATCAAATCAATCGCAATCTTCCTAAATGGCCTTTCTGGTATATCTACCTTTTGTAATGGAGCTCTGATTTTTTTAGTGCCTTTCATTTGACAAACTTTGCACGACAACACATAATTTTTGATGTCTTTGCTAATAGATGGCCAATAAAAGTCCCTAAATATTCTTTGTTTTGTTTTGTGAATTCCCATGTGGCCTGCATATGTTTCATCATGCCCATTCTTCAATATAACATTTCTAAATTCAGCTGGTACAACAACCTGTATAATTTTTCTTCCTTGTGACTCAATTTCTCTTACCAAAATTCCTCTTTCTATATAAAATCTTCCTCCTCTACCTCCTTTCTGGGCCAACTGACGCATCTCTGGGTCATTTTTTTGTTCTGTAATAAACCTTTCCTTGTTGAATACTACATCATTAAGTTCTAATGTTTCTGAGTTTCCTATTAATCCTTCTTTTTTTTTTTCTTATCTGGTAACTGAAATAATTTTTCCAGATCTCCTGCATCCAGGTCCTTACATTTGGATCGAGTAATACTCATTCCGAAACACTTCTTCCAATTTCCCATATCCTTTTCATTGCAATTCTTTATACCTGGAATATTTCCAATAATCAAATCAATATGAGCATGGTCTATTACACATGCATCCACAATTACAGTAAAATATGGTGTATCAATTTTAATTCTAGCAACTGGTAATTGTACAGTCTTCCCATCAAACATCACACAATTCCTGGTTTTGCCGGTATATTCTTGTTCTTCTACTAATTTCTTATTAACACCCACAATTGTACTGCCTGAATCTCGTATCGTCCTTGCTATTTTGTTTCCCACGAAAGTCTCAAAATACTCAAGGCTTCCTGCACATGTTAACATTGAAAGGCTTTGATCTCTTCTATCTCTCACTCCGACGTATCTTCCCTGTACATTTCTTTGGTATCGCCCTCGGTTACTATAAAAATGTCCTTGTCTACTACCCATTTGGTTCCTTCCTTGTCCTCTAAATCTATTTTGTTCATCATATCTAAATCGTCTTCCATTGTTGATGTAGTTGTCACGTGTATCTCTTGTTCTGTTAAATGCAACTATTTCTTCTATGTCACTGCCTCTGGATAGTTTCTTATCGGGATGTGCCACTTTATAAGCCCTTATCAGTCTCACTATGTCTTCTATGGCTTTTGGTTTCCTCTCCAACAAAAATATTTTTAATTCCTCCTGACACTCATAAATTGCTTTGTCTATCATTAGAAATGTCTTTAAACCGTCAAAGGTCTTTTCTATTTTAGCGGTTTCAGTCCAATTTTCAAAACTACTGGTCATTCTGTCCAGGAATGTCTGTGGGTCATCATTTGTTTCTATCGCACAGTTAACAAATTGTTCACGGTAATACGCCTCTGTTTTTCCGTACGTTCGTAGTAATTGTTCTTTCACCACGCTATAGCTGCTCTGGTTCATGCATATCTTCGATGGGACCTCTGCTACGAATGACTTCGATAATAAGAATGACCATTTGTCTTCGGGGTATTCAAGTTCCCTCATTTCAATTTCAAATTTCTTCAAAAAAATGTCTATGTCCATTTTAGCTTCTTCGAATATTGCACCTTTATACTTTGCTAGTTTGTTCCCTGTAGTTTCCCCTTTTCTTTTATCACTCTCTTTTTCTTGGGTGGTTTTTAACTTTTTCTCGGCCGTCTCTTTTTCGAACGCCAATCTCTCTCTTTCAATGGCAACTAATTCGTTTTTCTTTTCCCTTTCAATGGCTATCTTTTCTCTTTCTCTTTTGTCCTCCTTGTCTAATCTTTCCTTTTCTTTTTCTCTTTCTCTTTTGTCCTCCATGTCTAATCTCTCCTTTTCTTTTTCTCTTTCCATTGCTAATCTCTCCTTTTCTTTTTCTCTTTCCATTGCTAATCTCTCCCTCTCCATCAACCTTTCTTGTACGTATTTTCTTAGTTCTGCCCCTTCAAGCTCTAACAACCTTCCCTCTTCTTTCAACGCTGCTACCTCAGCCTTGTCCGCCATTTTCTATTACTATTAATCAAATTGAATAGTATCCTATCACTAGATCTAGACTATATAATATGATATCTCTACTATCTGTTGACAGGAGATCAACTGTGTATAAAGGACTACGTAGGTTTTACCTTTACGTTGGGCGCCACTTGTTACGTTCCTTTCTAGCATGAGACTCTTTAAACAGTACATTAACACTAAAACAACAACGTCATCGCTTAGAACTCATTTTAATTCTCATGAACACTAGAACACTATTTCGTTTCTATTTTCTCCATTTTCTTTTCTCCTCTCCGTTCAACACGCATTCGCACCATTTCACATTTACATTAACATGCGCACGTAACAAAAGTATCAACGTGATCGGAGAATAAGTGAGGGAAAGAAAGCGTTAACAATTATTTAAGGGGACTAAACCCAACAAATTTAGCCATATCTGTGAGTACTGAAGGAATAGTTTCCCTTGTTGGTATCAAACAAACAAAAATGAATGACCAGTAAATAATTGACTATATGTTTGCTTTTATTTATTATTGATTCATGTCTTGTCTACGCCAATGAATAATTGTGCGAAGTTTCAACTTGACCCGAGAATGGGTGTGGGAAAAATAGCGTGTAGACACTTTGTGGTATTAGCTTTGATAATATGCTTTGTAAAAACCAGCATTCGTAAACTATATAACAAGGGATACAATCCAGTAGACAATCAAGTCAGTCGGTATGTATAATCAATATGACTAGTTTGTCTTCACAATTCTATGTATGCTATTTTGGGTTTGCGATGACCTACTGGCCACTGTCAAAAAAAAGGCGAAAGTAAAACTCCATGGCATATCACGAGGTCCTTACGGCTAGCAAAGACCCTCCTCTAGGAAACAGTACCAGGAAGAAGAAGTAGAGGCAGACAGAGAAATACTCTGAAAGACACAAAGATAAAGGCACATTCCTCGTCCCATATGCTAGGACAAATTTGTACAAATACTCCTTCTTCCCTAGTGCTATTAGAGCATGGAATGGGTTGCCTGAGCTAGCCAGGAAAACCAGTGACTTGACAGAATTTAAGTCATTGGTTAATTTGCATAACTAAATGCATGACGCGTAGGACGTAATCATCTTCTTTTTTGAAGTAACGTCTCTATTATATAAGATAAGATAAGAATGGCTTGGCCTGCCATTGAAAGAGATTGTACTCAAAGCAAAAGACAGAGAGGAATGGAGAAAGATGATCGACAGATCATGTGTGGCTCCCCAACGGTTCCACAAGGCTAAAGGATAGTTGAAGGGGACCATCATTCTAGCACAGATAGTCTTGGATTGATTCAAACATAATTTGGCTGAGGATTTCTAATGAAACTTAAAGTAAGATTGATGCATCGAGTGCATAAAAGGTGGTGAACGGCTGATGTAAGGGAGCTGAAGGGTTAGACCAGCGGTTCTCAACCTTTTATGCTCGGCGACCCCTTTTTACAATCCCCCACTCTGCCGCGACCCCCCCCACCCACACACATACAGCAATATACAATAACAATCCATATTTTGGATGGTCTTAGGCGACCCCTGGCAAATCGTCAATCGACCCCCAAGGGGGTCGCGACCCACAGATTGAGAACCCCTGGGTTAGACAAAGACAAGAACCAGGACAACGTAGTCTACGTGTACTGACTGTAGATTTTAAAGTGAAGTGAAACATGCTGCTCTTTCATGTGTGCTTATGCGTATAACTACATTGACTGTGCCCTGGATGTGTTCAAAATATGCAGGTCACAGCTGGGGCTGCGTAGCCATCGTTAAAATTGCATTCCTCATTAATGTTTCAGACAAAGCCTTACTATTATTGCATTGACTGTATAAGGTTTATGTCTCGGAAGAAAATGGATGCACCTAGATGAGTCGCTGGTTTCAGTTTCACCTTGGGACGAGGCAGACTAAGGAGCGGCTAATTAAGCCAATTCTGGAGCAGCCACAGTTTGTGTATGTATATGCATGTTTTAGGGCTAGCTGACATGGCAGCTTTCTTTTCTTTCTCTTGACTAAGGCAGCTTCGTTATTTTTGCACTCGGCAAAGTTCTTTCCAGCACACAAAGTCTGTCTCCATTCTGTCCAGTCTTGAGCTATTGCCTCCCACATACTTTCATTGATGTCTGTATCTCTCGTGTTTCGCTTGCAGACATCTCTGTATGTTAGTCTTGTGCGGCCGCTGGGTCTGACTTCCATCAAAAGCTCAGCATTGTCGATGTCTTTAGGAATTCTTCCATCTAGCATGCGGATAACGTGTCCGTGTCCGAGTCTTCTCTATGTCAATAGGGCTTAGATACTGTGCATGCTGACCAATGCCAGAACGTCCTGAGTGGAAAAGCGATCCCGCCAGGAGATGAGCATTATGCGTCGAAAGCTGCGTAAGTGAAAACTATTTAGCTTATGCTCTCGGTATTAAAAGCTGTATATATTGGTCAATAAAAAGTCTAGTTAATTATGTTTGGAAGAACTGTAGCAAAAAACAAAACAAAGCAGCAGCCCACTGAAGTCAGTATCCTTAAGTGACGCTGGGGATGGATAGGTTACACCTTTCGTAAGCTTGCATCCAACATTACAAGACGAACCCTGACATGTAACCCCCCCCCCCGCTCACCAAGGAAAGAGGAAGAGATAACATGCTGGAAATACATGGCGCCAAGATTTCAATGCAGACGATGCAGCTTTTGTTTGTGTTACCTGTTTCTAATAGGCCTACCTTAACTGAACAACTCAGTATCAACGGCTGGAACTGCTCTTTTACTGTCTCAGAGTTGGCAGTAAAGATTACTGTCGGACCTTTAAGTAATAAAAAAAAAAAACAATTTTAACTCATCACGCGTAACAAAACATTACATAACACTGGGACGCAGCTAGGAATTTTCCATCATTTGGAGGGGGGAGGCTTGACCTTTTCAAGGGCCTCTGCATTTTGCGTAATATTTAATAATTAATGTAAAAAACAACATCACTCATTTGGGGGCCCCTCTCAAGCAGAGGCCCGGGGGAATTTTCAAATTCTCCCGACCCCTCCCCCACCGTATTTACGCCACTGACAAAAACTCTAAATAAATATTTTTTTTTTTTTTACTAAACAAGAAAAACATTTTAAAATGCATTTAAAAAAAAAACAATATATACCTCCATTGTACAACTATAAAATAAAAAAAAAATAATAATATTTTAACTCTCCACTACTGGGATGGCGATACCAACGTTGATTCCACCAGAATGTGGTAAATAATTACGGAGAGAAAGAGTTAAAGAAGAACATAATTCAAAATCGTGTATCGAACCAATGATTTTGAAACTGTCTTATGCGTGTGCCTAGGATAATTTGTATTCATCAATTCAGCCACTGGGAGATCGTTTTTATTTGATTATCTAAATTTATAATTCTCTTCATGGCTCAAGACTTTGGACACGCAATAAGTAAAGGAAAGATCACTCTTTTATTTCTGCAGGTCGGACGGACTAGAGTTACCTTACGATTTGTATGAATTTTATAAAGATTTTAATAATTTCCGGAAATTTCCTGGACTTTTCGTAAATTTTGCAATTTCAGGAGATTTCAAGGAGCTCCTGGTAAATCAGGCGGCCGCGGGAAATCTGTTATAAGTTATAAAATGGTTTAATTTTATAATTAATAAGGGAAAAGCAGATAAAAAAAATCTCCTGAAATATATAGTCAAAAAATTCTCATTTTGGGGTGTCATTCAAAATGGAAAACGCCAATCCTACGCGTGATAAAAAAAGGCATTATGCAATACCAGTAATTGTGAAATCTGGCGAAAGGAGCTTTCGCCTCAAACTAATGAAGAATTAATTGAGGTCAACAATTCTCGTAGATAGATTGAAACGTTTGGTAATTCTGGCTATTGAGCGTGATCTATGTAGGAAATATAATTTTTATGATAAACTGCATGAATTCCGGCCATGCTATTTAGTGACGGGTGAATACAGAGTAGATTATTTGTTCTCCTGCCACCCTCTTTTGTTTGCCGCTAAAACTACTTGGGGTAAAAATAAAAAAGAGTGATATTTCCATGACCTTTTGGTCACAACGGTTAAGTCCGGCCCTGCTATTTTTGACGGGTGAATACTACTTGTCCTCCCCCCCCCTTCTTATTTTCGTAGGATAACTCTAGTACGACTTGCAGAAATAAAAGAGTGATCTTTCCTTTACTTCTTGCGTGCCCAAACTCTTGAGCCATGAAAAGAATTATATATATAGATTTGCATACAAACTAAGAAGCTGCTCCCTACAGATCCGCACAAGGGTCCGCAATGCAGACAGTTTTCAACAGCACTATCAGATACTGCCCACCCCAATACTACCTACCTTCAAACAAAAAGTTTATTTTAAGTCATATTGCCTGCCACCAGTTGCACCCACTCACACGCACTGCTTGTCGCCTGCCCGAATTCGACTGGGTGAAAATTGCGTGAGTTTTTAGAGGACAAAGGAATGAGAGATTGTTGTCAACAGTGGAGTTCTGGTAAGTGCGTACGACAGACGGATGTGATTAAATGATCATTTTGTTACTAGTGACAAAGGGCAGTTGTGTCATTTCTTGACTCTGAAAACAATTCTCCCGTTAGGTGAGGGCCTGAAGGCTTTAATTACAACACAATTAATATTATGTACCATAAAAAAATTATATAATCAAAGTAAAAACACGTATCAATGCCTACTAAATTTTAGAATAAATAGTAAAAATATATACATATAGCTTGCTTCCTATTTTTTTAAAAGTTATCTGTTCATTGTTAGTGGCTTATACTTACAGTGACACACAAATATTATACATATTATATTATTTCAACAATTTTCAAAACATTATTTTACTAAATATGAAAATTGTATGAAATAAGGTTAAAAAATAAATAATTATTTCCCTTCCTAATTATAAACTCTCTTACTTTTATGCATTGTTTTTAAAAGCGGTTTATTTTTATGAAAAAAAAAGGGGCTTGCATAATTATTTAAAAAAAAAAAAAAATCGGCACACTTTCAAACTTTGCACGCTATAAAATAGGATGCAAATAGATTTTCATTAGCATTTTTACATTTTAAGAACCAAGCGTGACAGACAGACAGCGCAACTTTAGGGCCACTAATAAATTTAGTAAAAACTTACTTGAACAGAGCACTGTTGTAAAAGCGCAGAGGGCAAGCACCAGATGCAGGGTCTTCATGGTAATGCAATACAAATATGTAGAGAGATGCTGGATCTGCGGAACAACACGTTACTTGGGACAATGACTTATATACAAGAGTTCAGTAAAACAAAAAAAGGGTGAGCTGGTTTTGGTTTCTAGTTCTTTGATTTTGTCCCTTTCTAAGGTGCTTACATTGTCAAACTGAAAGTAAAAGGCATGCACTTATATAAGCTGCTTAGCAGAAGTAAAGTTTACTGTTTCATCATGACCCTTTATCCTAAATAGGTCAGTAGGTTTCTATGAAACAATATTTTCCTAAAAATAAAACACAGATTGTCTGCATCCCGTTTGGGGATAGTCTACAAGTGCATCAAGCGCCACAGGAGGTTATGTGAGGAGTGTGGAACAAACAAAAGAGGCTATGAGAGGAGTGTGGACAAGAACAAAAGAGGCAATGAGAGGAGTGTGGAACAAACAAAAGAGGCTATGAGAGGAGTGTGGAACAAACAAAAGAGGCTATGAGAGGAGTGTGGAACAAACAAAAGAGGCTATGAGAGGAGTGTGGAACAAACAAAAGAGGCTATGAGAGGAGTGTGGAACAAACAAAAGAGGCTATGAGAGGAGTGTGGACAAGAACAAAAGAGGCAATGAGAGGAGTGTGGAACAAACAAAAGAGGCTATGAGAGGAGTGTGGAACAAACAAAAGAGGCTATGAGAGGAGTGTGGAACAAACAAAAGAGGCTATGAAAGGAGTGTGAACAAGAACAAAAGAGGCAATGAGAGGAGTGTAGAGTAAAACAAAAGAGGCAATGAGAGGAATGTGGAGTAAAACAAAAGAGGCTATGAGAGGAGTGTGGAGTAAAATAAAGGAGGCTATAAGAGGAGTGTGGAGTAAAATAAAGGAGGCTATAAGAGGAGTGTGGAGTAAAATAAAGGAGGCTATAAGAGGAGTGTGGAGTAAAATAAAGGAGGCTATGAGAGGAGTGTGGAGTAAAATAAAGGAGGCTATGAGAGGAGTGTGGAGTAAAATAAAGGAGGCTATGAAAGGAGTGTGGAGTAAAATAAAGGAGGCTATGAGAGGAGTGTGGAGAAAAATAAAGCAGGCTTTGCGAGGAGGTTATGAGATAGGACGTGTCACACTGGCGTTTTCAGAAGAAATATGGAAGGTGTTTGTGTCTCCTATGGAGTTGCCGTGACAATGTCTGTTTGTAACAATGTCTGTTTGTTGTTCTCCCAACTTTTGACTTTCTCTTTTTTTTTTCTTCCGATTTCTTTTTCTTTCCAGCTTTCATTTTCATTTCTGCAGCTCATCTCTCAAGCGTATAGCCTGCTCAGTGCGCTATGGTCTAGTTTCTAATTTATAGATCATCTTTCATGCATATAGCCTGCTCAGTGCGCTATGATCTTATTTCTAATTTATAGATCATCTTTCATGCATATAGCCTACTCAGTGCGCTATGGTCTAGTTTCTAATTTATAGATCATCTTTCATGCATATAGCCTGCTCAGTGCGCAATGGTCTTATCTCTAATTTATAGATCATCTCTCAAGCGTATAGCCTGCTCAGTGCGCTATGGTCTTATTTCTAATTTATAGATCATCTTTCATGCATATAGCCTGCTCAGTGCGCAATGGTCTTATCTCTAATTTATAGATCATCTCTCAAGCGTATAGCCTGCTCAGTGCGCTATGGTCTTATTTCTAATTTATAGATCATCTTTCATGCATATAGCCTGCTCAGTGCGCAATGGTCTTATCTCTAATTTATAGATCATCTCTCAAGCGTATAGCCTGCTCAGTGCGCTATGGTCTTATTTCTAATTTATAGATCATCTTTCATGCATATAGCCTACTCAGTGCGCTATGGTCTAGTTTCTAATTTATAGATCATCTTTCATGCATATAGCCTGCTATGTGCGCAATGGTCTAGTTTCTAATTTATAGATCATCTTTCATGCATATAGCCTACTATGTGCGTTATGGTCTAGTTTCTAATTTATAGATCATCTTTCATGCATATAGCTTGCTCAGTGCGCTATGGTCTATTTTTTAATTTATAGATCATCTTTCATGCATATAGCCTGCTCAGTGCGCAATGGTCTTGTCTCTAATTTATAGATCATCTTTCATGCACTCAGTGCGCTATGGTCTAGTTTCTAATTTATAGATCATCTCTCAAGCGTATAGCCTCCTCAGTGCGCAATGGTCTTATCTCTAATTTATAAATCATCTTTCGTGCATATAGCCTGCTCAGTGCGCTATGTTCTAGTTTCTAATTTTTAGATCTTCTTTCATGCATATAACCTGCTCAGTGCGCTATGGTCTAGTTTCTAATTTATAGATCATCTTTCAAGCGTAATGTCTGCTCAGTGCGCTATGGTCTAGTTTCTAATTTATAGATCATCTCTCAAGCGTATAGCCTGCTCAGTGCGCAATGGTCTAGTTTCTAATTTATAGATCATCTCTCAAGCGTATAGCCTGCTCAGTGCGCAATGGTCTTATCTCTAATTTATAGAATATCTTTCATGCATATAGCCTGCTCAGAGCGCTATGGTCTTATTTCTAATTTATAGATCATCTTTCATGCATATAGCCTGCTCAGTGCGCAATGGTCTTATCTCTAATTTATAGATCATCTCTCAAGCGTATAGCCTGCTCAGTGCGCTATGGTCTTATTTCTAATTTATAGATCATCTTTCATGCATATAGCCTGCTCAGTGCGCAATGGTCTTATCTCTAATTTATAGATCATCTCTCAAGCGTATAGCCTGCTCAGTGCGCTATGGTCTTATTTCTAATTTATAGATCATCTTTCATGCATATAGCCTGCTCAGTGCGCTATGGTCTAGTTTCTAATTCATAGATCATCTTTAATGCATATAGCCTACTCAGTGCGCTATGGTTTAGTTTCTAATTTATAGATCATCTTTAATGCATATTGCTTGCTCAGTGCGCTATGGTCTATTTTTTAATTTATAGATCATCTTTCATGCATATAGCCTGCTCAGTGCGCAATGGTCTTATCTCTAATTTATAGATCATCTTTCATGCACTCAGTGCACTATGGTCTAGTTTCTAATTTATAGATCATCTCTCAAGCGTATAGCATGATCAGTGCGCAATGGTCTTATCTCTAATTTATAGATCATCTTTCATGCATATAGCCTGCTCAGTGCGCTATGGTCTAGTTTCTAATTTATAGATCTTCTTTCATGCATATAGCCTGCTCAGTGCGCTATGGTCTAGTTTCTAATTTATAGATCATCTTTCAAGCGTAATGTCTGCTCAGTGCGCTATGGTCTTATTTCTAATTTATAGATCATCTTTCATGCATATAGCCTACTCAGTGCGCTATGGTCTAGTTTCTAATTTATAGATCATCTTTCATGCATATAGCCTGCTATGTGCGCAATGGTCTAGTTTCTAATTTATAGATCATCTTTCATGCATATAGCCTACTATGTGCGCTATGGTCTAGTTTCTAATTTATAGATCATCTTTCATGCATATAGCTTGCTCAGTGCGCTATGGTCTATTTTTTAATTTATAGATCATCTTTCATGCATATAGCCTGCTCAGTGCGCAATGGTCTTGTCTCTAATTTATAGATCATCTTTCATGCACTCAGTGCGCTATGGTCTAGTTTCTAATTTATAGATCATCTCTCAAGCGTATAGCCTCCTCAGTGCGCAATGGTCTTATCTCTAATTTATAAATCATCTTTCGTGCATATAGCCTGCTCAGTGCGCTATGTTCTAGTTTCTAATTTTTAGATCTTCTTTCATGCATATAACCTGCTCAGTGCGCTATGGTCTAGTTTCTAATTTATAGATCATCTTTCAAGCGTAATGTCTGCTCAGTTCGCTATGGTCTAGTTTCTAATTTATAGATCATCTCTCAAGCGTATAGCCTGCTCAGTGCGCAATGGTCTTATCTCTAATTTATAGATCATCTTTCATGCATATAGCCTGCTCAGAGCGCTATGGTCTTATTTCTAATTTATAGATCATCTTTCATGCATATAGCCTGCTCAGTGCGCAATGGTCTTATCTCTAATTTATAAATCATCTCTCAAGCGTATAGTCTGCTCAGTGCGCTATGGTCTAGTTTTTAATTTATAGATCATCTTTCATGCATATAGCCTGCTCAGTGCGCTATGGTCTAGTTTCTAATTTATAGATCATCCTTAATGCATATTGCTTGCTCAGTGCGCTATGGTCTATTTTTTAATTTATAGATCATCTTTCATGCATATAGCCTGCTCAGTGCGCTATGGTCTTATCTCTAATTTATAGATCATCTTTCATGCATATAGCCTACTCAGTGCGCTATGGTCTAGTTTCTAATTTATAGATCATCTTTCATGCATATAGCTTGCTCAGTGCGCTATGGTCTATTTTTTAATTTATAGATCATCTTTCATGCATATAGCCTGCTCAGTGCGCTATGGTCTTATCTCTAATTTATAGATCATCTTTTATGCATATAGCCTGCTCAGTGCGCTATGGTCTAGTTTCTAATTTATAGATCTTCTTTCATGCATATAGCCTGCTCAGTGCGCTATGGTCTAATTTCTAATTTATAAATCATCTGTCAGACATATAGCCTGCTCAGTAAACTATTGTCTAATCTCTAATTTATAAATCATCTTTTAGACATATAGCCTGCTTAGTGCGCTATGGTCTAATCTCTAATTTATAGATAATCTTTCATGCATTTAGCCTGCTCAGTGTGCTATGGTCTAATCTCTAATTTTTAAATCATCTTTCATACATATAACCTGCTTAGTGTGCTATGGTCTAATCACTAATTTATAAATCATCTTTCATGCATATAGCCTGTCCAGTGCGCTATGTCCAGTCTTTTTTTTTTGTCGACCAGTGAGTGGAGGAGTTATATGGAACAGAGTTTACATTTTGCCTTGACGAGCTCAGCCGAGAAATCTGAGCCCGATTTGAGGTTCGAACTCGAGTCGCCTTGATTGCTAGCCAAGCGATTTTTGCCTCTTGGCTACACATCCCATTGTCATTGTACCGTCTCTGTTTGTTTCTGTGACGCGTGTGTTGCGTGGTCAAAACAAAATCATTATTTTAAGATAAACAATCAACGACACAATCATTACCAATCATCAGAGTGGATACTTGTGGTTAATTAGCGGACATTCCATTTTAAAATTGAAGGAAAACTTTAATATTCAAAGCTGGAATTAGAAAATGAATAAAGACACATGATATAGAGTGGCCAGACAAGATCTCGAATGGAGAAATTTGGCAAAGAACAAATCAGCAGCCCATTGAAGTAGATATCTAACTCACAAATATCCATTTAGAAGGGATGTATGCAAATCCTCGTCTCTGCTACGTCTCAGTGATGTAGCTAGGAATTTGTGGGTCAAGAGATTTTACTCATTTCAGGAGATTTCCAGGACCTTATAGGAGGCCCTGGAAAAAAAAAAATTAATAATAATAGCGTTTATGTAGCGCTACTTTCATGCTTATAGCATGTTCAGAGCGCTATGGTTCAATCTCATTTGTGGGCCAGTGGGGAAAGGGGGTATCTGGGAGAAGGTTTTCCGTGCTGCCTTTAGGCTCACAGTAAACACAACTCTGCTCGAGTCGGGCGTCGAACCTTGAGCCCCCTCTATAGGTAGCCAGGCCAAGTTCAAGCGTACTTGGCCTCTCAACCACGCTTCCCACTTTCAATCAGGATGCCGCGGAAACCATGTTATTATATATAAGTTATAATAATAATAATAATAATTTTTATTGTCCGTAATGAAATTTGTTTAACAATTAGTGCATTACACCTGTAACGAGTCGAGACTGACCTATTTCGACCATTTTCTAGAAGCCCAGGTCAAGGCAAAGTTGACAAGTGTAATTAAGTTAATTTTAGTCATCCAATCAGAGAAAAAGATAAAGGGAGAAAAAAGCCTACGTCTGCTACTAGATTTATTCTAGAAGGTCACATTTAATAAAATAATAAGGGGAGAAGTTTCTATGATTCTGGAAAGTACGATTGAGAAAAATATAAATTAGGGGAAAGTGAGTTAGTCGGGGTCCTAGCATTGTAACGGTCTTTGCTCAGTAACGGTCTTGTGTTGGTATGAGTTTAAACATTTGCGGGTCCATTAGTTGAAGTTACATTATTTGAAGTTATGCTAGTTGAAGTTTTTGTTGTATCTGTAAGTTTTTTGTTATGAAGAATTACGTCAAGTGGTTATCGAATTGAGAAGTTTATGCAATCTGAAGAAGTTTATTAAAGAACTTTTGAGAGAATACAGATGCTTCTTCAGTGAATTATCATATTATTAATATAATCTTCTGTGTGTGATGATTCTGTGTAATCAACAATAAGATGTATTACCAAGAAATACATAAACAGAAATCGTCACAACACCAAACAAAACCTTTTAACTATAAAAAAAGACAAATTGTACATTCACACCAGACTCACTCATAATTCACATATGAAAAGTTTATATCAGATTATTTCTATTTACTGATTTGATTGCCAGGGGAACAAAAGAGTCTGCTTCTTTTGCTATCGGTGTCTTGTATCTCTTTTGTGATGGTAAAATCATAAAATCCTGACCCAAAGGGTGATTTTTTATCTCTAGAATCTCTTTAGCTTTTTTATAAATATTTGTCTCAATCAGCTGCCCGAAATGATGGGGGGGGGGGTGCCAATGATTTTACCAGCAGCATTTAGGATTTTATGAAGTTTATTTTTATTTTTAATGCTCAGATTGCCATACCAGGCAGTGATACTAAAACTTAAAATATTGCAGATGTGAGCTTGATAAAACATAGCCAAGGCTTTTTCGCTAACATTAAACGAGGACAGTTTTCTCAGTAATCGTAATTTTTTGCTACTCTTTTTTGCTGATATAATCAGTATTTGCAGTAAAATTTAGTTTATCGTGTAGGATAGTACCAAGGTATTTAAAAGTTTGCACTATTTCAATGTTCTCTCCAGCTACAGAAACAATATCATTTTCCTTCATTTCCCTAAGAAAATCGATTATCATTTCTTTGTTTTTTTTTTGTGTTTTTTTTTGTTTCTTTTTTACATTTAATAAGAAAAATTATCTATATAGTATTTTTTAATGAGTTCTATTTCTCTGAAATACTCATTTTCGTCTGAGCTCTCTGAGAGCAGGGCAAGAAGAGCGTGGTTTAATTCAATAATTTATAACTATCAAAAATGCGGGGCCTATGAAAGTGCGAGACCGCAAAAGTTGCTATGGCCTTTTTGTAGTACACCTGTTATCCTCTTGTAGGAAATTTCTTGTTGTAGACCTTTGCGTTATAAAATTAAAGACTCACTTTTGGTTCCGTGAATGTGGCTTATGCTACAAGCGCTTTTAGAGTGTGCCTGGACAAAAGCACAGACATACATGATGAACTAAAGATTCCTTCCAACCTGTTCATGTTCACAAAGAATCATATTAGTGTTCTGTGTCCCAAGCGGAAATTATGTTTTATTTATATAGTTTTTTTTCTTTTGATGTTATTCATAAAAACGTCATTTATACAGGACCCTTATCCTCTGGTCTTGAGAAATTTAATTTTAAGATTATTAAATAATATTAAACTAATGTAACAGTTTTTATCGAAACAACAGCTTCAGGTGCCGACGATATTTAGGTTTAACAAATAAAACATTGAAAATTTATTAAGAGATTATATTCTGTTACATAGTATCATCGAAAAAAACAATCCTATATTTTCGTGAATATACATAAATTTTATTTTATTATGTATTGGTTCATACAGTTTGAATAAAATTATATTTACGTTATAGTTAATCTTTTTTTTTTTAAATGACTTAAAAAATATAGTAGAGCTCTAAATGTGCATAATTACGACTAGATTAATAAAGGGATACCTGTTGGACGTAATTATATTCTCTTTTTCTTTTTATAATTTCACTCGGGGTGGGAATGAAACAAATAGCCAGCACCCTAGTCCAAAAAGTCCGCCACGTCGTTTCACAAAGGGGGCCGACATCAATGCGCCGTTTAGCTGGAGTGGATGTCCCTGCAAGAAACAGTGGCGGTTACAGTATAAGAATGTTTGTAAAATGTTTTACATGTTTCGGATGTTCCTTCAGAGTTGAAGATAGTTTACTTCATAGTCCAAACCTCACGTAGGACGACGGGGGATGGGAGCGGGCAGGGTTTGAACCCGGGACAATCGATAAATCCAAACAACAGACCAGCGCGCAAACCGCACCACCAGGCAACCATCCAATTATATGAGACAATCATTGAATGGTTAGCGCTGAACTCGGATACTTATAGCGAGTGGGACCCAGGAACAAGGCGTGGTGCACCGTGTACGTGGTAAGGTCGCCTTACTCGATTCATGGCCGTCACTGCCCTCAGACAGGACAGGGGTGAAAAGCCCCATGTTCAGGCTTGTTCGTTGGATAAAAGTCTTTCTAACGATCGACGGGATAATGGCGGCTTCGGTTACGATTCCCCCTACTGGACTTTATTGAAGGTGAAGATTGAAGATCATTTATAAGATATTTTTCAAAACTACTGCTGTCAAAACTTTCTTATAATGTATTAACATCAGTCACTAATTCTAACGCAAATAAACAAACAAACAAACAAAAAAACGACTAAGCAATAAACTCATCTGAAATAATCCAACTCAAAGATTGCATCAGTAATCCTCAGCCAATACAAACACGCACACACAAGCACACTCCATATTTTCTTTTGTTCACCAAACGCAGGAGCCCCTATAAAATTTATAATTTATACAAGCACACTCCATAACAGTGACAAAATTTATAGATAGAAAGTTTGTATTTAGTTTACAAAAATAAAAAATCAACAATTACAAATGACAAATAATTTATTTTTTTACACACCATCTCACATCTAACACAGTATAGACATTATATTTAGAACAGAATAGAAAGTATATACATGTTTAAAAAATTTCCAGCAGGGCCGGATCTAAGAATGTGGAGTCTTTGTGCAGTATTTTTTTTAATAAACTACCCTGTTTCAAAAGCGTCAATACAAATGCTCTTCTTAATAATAAAAATAATAGATCTCAAAGCAGTTCATATTTGTAAAGAAGAAAATAAAGTATTTATACATTTTATCTCAGTTTCCATATTTTTCGCATTCAGAAGTGATGTCCATACAGGAGGATTGTGATCAAATAACTTCGTTTGTATTTGCTTTAGACCCGATGTCCAGAATTTGAGACTCGCTTGTCGTCATCCTTTTCTACTCTACAGTAATAGTTAATTCGGAAAGAACTCGCTCACCTTTTTAAGGGCTATCTTCTTCTTTGTAATAGTCATATAAGTTGAGTCTAAACATCTTATAACTCTAAGCCCATTGGCGTAGCTATGGTGGGGGAGGAAGGGGAGAACTGGACAATCCCCCAGGGCAAATGAGTGTTTTTTTACATTAAATATTACGCAAAATGAAGGGGTTCCAAAGAAGTCAAGCCCCACCCCGAACCCCTAAATGATGGAAAATTACTAACTACGCCCCTGTCTAAGCCTATGAAATCTTGCCTCCATCTGCCTGTCTAAACAAACTTCTGTCTGGGAAAGACCCAAGCAGCCGTAAATTATTACATCGCTATTACCGAGGGCTCATATCCCAAGGCGCTCAAATGAGAAGCGAGGCCAGGGCCGAGCACACCAGGGAAACACACACATATTCCTTCTCTGTACCACATCAGCGGTGCAGGTGTCCGCCATATTGAAATAAGACTCAAAATAAATCCAGACTTCAAGAAATTTTTTAATTGCCCATTTTAGTTTGTTAACCAAACGCACCAGCCCCTATAAAATCTATAATTAATACAAATGCAATAAGAATTTCATCAAAGCTGAAGTTTAACAACTGTTTCTGGTCTTTTGAGACAAGCAAACTTCCTTCCCATTGCCCCTAAAAACAAAAGAATTTTGTTTTACAAGGGCTTAAAAACATGAATCTTGTTTTACAAGGACCTATAAACATAAATTTTGTTTTACAAGGACTTATAAACATAAATTTTGTTTTACAAGGACTTATAAACATAAATTTATTCTCTAATGGTTGCATAGACAAAGGCTCCTTTCTCTGGCTTCATTGTGACGATGGGCATCCTACGTGCTGTCTGGGAAGGGTCAAGGCTGAGCTTAAAGCTGAAATGTAAAACAGGAAAACAACAAGTTACCCAAAAATAACATCAAATAACCTTTATAAAAACATCCAATAAGCTTGTAAATAACACCATGTGACCTCTAAAAAGCATCAAATAACCTTACCAAGGAAAATACAAAAATTCATTTTAAAAAAGCTTAGCTAAACACGAAGAACTCCGTCCTCAAAACTATATCTACAAATAATGTACAATTATTTCCCATATTTGAAATTTAACAAATAATTAGTTATCAATAATTAATTAACTAATAGAGTATTTTTGTTTATTGATTCATGTTTTGTTAGATACTATAAATAATTGTTTGAAGTATCAACTTGATCGGAGAATGCGAGAGGGAGAAATAGCGTTACAACTATTTAAGGGGACTAAATCCACACACACACAAAATAGCCATATCTGTGAATACTAGAGTATTAGTTTCCTTTGTTGCTGTTAAAATAAATATGGATTATATGGCCTCCTTCAGTCGCGAAGCGACTATGGATCATCTCATGGAAATGAGATGAATGCCTGGGCATAAGTTGTGGTCGGAACGATGTCGCCCACACATCAGTTCCCCCCACTCCATGCAGCTGATGTATCCAAAAGGAACGGCAGTGCCGATACAGTTTGGGGTCAGCGGCGTCGCAGGTTCTGCCAGAGTGTAGCACTGGGTGCTGCAAACTGCCTTAGGGTCGCCAGCTCCTGATTTTTCCTCAGGGTTGACTCCCGAAGCCTTTCCCATGATTGGGTATAGCTGCAAGGCAACAGAGGTTTGAATTCAGAGTTTTCCTTCTCCTAGGTGGGTAGCCAGCCATGGCTAACGAGCTCCTCCTGCCCGAAGCTTACTGGTTAAGGCGCCAGTTACTCGCTTTTGCCCCTTCTCCTGTTAGTGATAACAGTTCCGTCGGACTCAATATCTGAGCCACACATGAGGGCCAGGAGTTGGACTGGTTGTCAGAGGCTATTTGAGTCACCTTTGCCATTAGGAAGCATTTTATAGGTAGTGGAATGCTTACATCCATTACCACTTCCGGCAATGACAACCTTGCGGAAACAAATATGGATTATCAGTAAGTACTGTCGTATTGTTTACTTTTTTTTTTGTACATTGATTCATGTCTTGTCTATGTCAATGAATAATTGTGCAAAGTTTCAGCTTGATCAGAGAATGGATAGGAAAGAAATAACGTGTGCAAGCTTTTTCCCAGACAGACAGGGGGCGCGGTGGCTGAGGGGTTAAGCGCTTGGCTTCCGAACCTGGGATCAAATCTTGATGAAGACTGGGATTTTCAATTTCGGGATTTTTAGGGCGCCCCTGAGTCCACCCAACTCTAATGGGTACCTGACTTTAGTTGGGGAAAAGTGAAGGCGGTTGGTCTTTGTGCTGGTCACATGACATCCTGCTCTTTAACCGTTGGCCAAAGCAACTGATGACCTTAACATCATCTTCCCCATTGATCGCCAGGTCTGAAAGGGGAAACTTTAGTTTTACTTTTACAGACAGACAGACAGACAGATAGATAGAGTGAGCTGATAAAAGCTTTGTAAAAACAAAATAGCCTTAAAATGACATGATACATTTTTATTTCTATATTTCGAAAGCGTTCAGAACAAAAGATTAGTACGTACTTGTTCAAACCTGTTGTTGAACGGTGAGGGATGGCAGCGAGCTGGATTTGAACTGGGGGCAAAAGAGATGACTGTTCGTAGCGGATACTACTCGACGAGGCAGCCACCCATATGGCCGCATAAAAGAACTTATAAACTGATGACTTTCACTTTTGAGAGGGGAAAGGGTAAAGGCGGAGAGAGAGTTGACTAATCCCAGTTACTCTGAAATAATGTTGCTATTTATTTATTATTTTTTAGGAAAATCACGAACTCCTATTTCAAACCCATGCCATTCAGAGTAGCAACCAAAACCTTTTCCGATTCGCCTACATTGCAAAGAAAAACGGGAAACTATGACTCATATAGATCAATGTACTTTAGGATTATCAAGTCATAAAATACAAGTAAATATATTTTAATCTTTATTTCAAAACTGAATGCCTGATTTTTTGTGTACGTATATTTACTTTTTTTTTTTTTTTTTTTTTTTTTTTTTTTTTTTTTTAAAAGGAAACCTCAGAATTTGCGCTATTCAGTTTTAGCTTTATCATCATAGGAATCCTTGGGCTTTATGCCTCTTTTCTTTGCCTCTTTTTTGGACTTTATATGCCTCTTTTATGGGCCATCTTGCCTCTTTTGTGGGCCTTTTTTTTTTTTTTTTTTTAATATGTTTTTATTTGTAAGTTATCATAATTCACAAGTATTAAATCATAAACAATTGAAAAGTGATTAACCTAAAAATATGATAACAGTAATAGAAATATTATTTGATATCAAAGACATACTACCTAACCAATGAACCCCCTAAAGACAGAAAAATGATACAAGTATACTCTACTCCAGAACAATCAACACAATATCAGATATCCCTGACACCCAACACCCTATTTCTGAAAAACTACATGAGCATTATACAGGTATATGAAAATCAAACTAGATAATTCTCTACCCTAACGAGAAAAGGGCAAGTAGAATTTTTTTTTTTGGTCTAAATAAATTGGTGTTCTTTGGTCTTAAACTAAGTAAAGAATTATGTGAATAAAAAAAATTTGACAATAAAAACCACTTACTTTTGAATCACTTTACATATCGTGACTTTCATTTCATTCATTGCGAAGTTTTGTCCTATACAGTTCCTGGAGAAAAATATCGAATAGTTCAGCTTTTGCTTTGTTATTTGGCATTGTGGTTGTAGATATGTAATGTTTAATAATGCGCAGTGACGTAGCTAGGAATTGGTCATCATTTTGGAGGTCCGGGGAATCGACCTCTTTGGGGGTTCCTGCGTTTTGCATAATATTTAATATTTAATGTAATAACAAAAAATTGAACACTCATTTGAGGCCCCCTTCCTCAAGTAGGGACCCGGGTGGATTTTCTAATTCTTCCCCCCCCCTTAACCTCAACCTAGATACGCCACTGTTATTGTGTTGAAGTTTGGGAATACTTATATGAAATAAATGTATTAGACTAATCTTTGGAGTTTGTAGTTGTTTTGTTTTTTTTAAATTGAACTATTAATTATAGTAATTGTTTTGTAGTTTTTACTGTTGTTATGTCATGTTATTTTATTAAAGTGGCTGTTACATTTCCAAATCAAAGCAAATATCTCCAGAAATAAAAGCCAATGTAAAGCTAAAACGATCGACCTGGGCACCTGGCTATTAGTTACCTTGACCCTGCAGAGAATGGCACAAACTGAAAAGGATCCATTTTTTTCTGATCGTCTGGATGAAAACGTTCAGGTCTGTATTCGTGAGGATCCTCCCAGACATGGGGGTTGTGATGGAGGGCATAGATCTGGATACAAACTCTGCTTCCTGTGAATACATGTAGTAACTGTTTTAGTGGGAAAATAGTTTTAGTACGTTTCAAATGTTGTCACGACAAAGTCGTTAGAGAACCCATGATCTAAGGTCCAGGAATGCGTCCCGATGTTATCCGATGTTATCCGAAGTTATCCGATGTTATCCGATGTTAATCGATGATATCCGAAGTTATCCGAAGTTATCCGATGTTATCCGATGTTATCCGGGATCACCCATTGTTTTTCGAGAACGAGAGCAAAAGAAACGAAGCGGCCTTAGCCAAGAGAAAGAAAAAGAAACGAGGTGGCCATTAGAGCTAGACTTAGAGGTGCCATAAAGATCCCGAGATTAAAAATCCTAGTCTCACCAGGATTCGAACCAGAGACTCCGGCTCGGAAACCAAGTGCGTTACCACACAGCCACCGCGCCTCTGAGTCAATGAAGGCAACAGAGAAACCTCCTTCAAGATACTCCCTTCATCTCCCCCTATCAAACTCATAAGAAAGTGAACAAGCTTATAGAATTATAGACGCACAACACAAAATTATTATTTTTTAATCCTCAGACTAATTTAAATAGAAGTCCTACCTGCAGGTATGATGTGACCATGGACATTGCAATCTTCAGTGATGGTCCTCTCAATGAAGGGTACAGGGGCGTGAAGTCTAAGCCCCTCTTTAATACACATTGTCGTGAACTCAAGTTTAGGCAGGTCACTCCTGAAACAAAAAAATATATTCACAAGGAACCTTGGGAAAAGTGCATTAGGGAATCAGACAGCTTAATGGGCTACATTTGCTTATTTCCCATTGGCTGCTGAGAGGACTGTCGAAAAGGATGTCTCTCAATTGGCATGCGTGGATCGGGAGCTCTTCACATCTAGTCCAGTTTGAAGTTTAAGAATGTATGTAATAATTACTGGGTTGGGTCACACCATGTACGTAATGCAGTCCTACGGTCCAGAAGGCTGGGACACTGAGATGAATTTCTTCATATTCCTATTATGTGGCGCCTATGCACGCGGAGCTGTATTGGCGGAGCCATAGGTTTTATTGTGTGTGCGACCTGCTGACGCATGTGACTCATTCAAATGACACAGGTCATGGGCTGTCAATGGACAAGGGACTGTACTACTAGTACACACAAATATGACCTATGTAATGGCGAGACCAATCGTTATAAAGGGTATGAAAAATGACTTGTAAAGTCACAACCTGTGGGAAGATAGACAAATAGCTACATCGTACAGACCTGTGACGTGGCTACAATCTATTGGTCAAAACTTCCCACAGTTTGTGACGTTGCAGGTCCGTGTTGTGGCCTTCTAAAACGAATGGTCTCGGTTATGGTCATGTGATCGAAAGTCATAGTGGACGAGAGACAGTGCGTGTAAGGAGCTCAGGACAGCGAGGAAACCGGGACTGTTGGTCGTGAGGTCAGTCCGGGGAGTCCTCAAGTGAAGCAGTACTAGTCCAGGATGAGATAGAGAGACAGTAGAGTTTAGTTCGGCAGTACGGTGATGTACAGTGTAACATTTATGGTTTGTTAATTGTCTTGTTAATTAAGTCGCATTGGTTGTTATTTATTTATTTACTCAATTAAAGTACCAGATTATTCTGGAACTCTTGTTTTCAAGTTCTTGTGTTTGATGTATTGTGTTGAGCGTTGTTTGCAGAAGGCCTGATTAGGAGAGAGAATCGTTACAATTTATAATACCGTCAATACGCCAATTTAATGATACATAACGTTTGATTTCAGCTAAAGCTATTTTGTATATATTACCACTCTAGTTGTTCTCTCCCTTGAAGAACATCCATAATCTCCTGATAAACTCTCTCCTGGTTTTCAGGATGCTGTGCCAGTGAATACAGTGTCCACGTCATGCCACTGGCAGTTGTGTCATGGCCTGACAGAAAAGAAAAAAAACTGCTATTGTTTTTATAGTTTTAACATAGTTTTAAATAATTGAACAAAATGGTAAGGAAAGTTCTTCATTTGATGAACAAAGTTTTACCTTCAAATAAGAATGTGTCCACTTCATTTCTTATCTCCAGGAGACTAAGTCCTGCCCCTTCCTCGTCTCTGGCTGTCAGAAGTGTGTCCAGAAAATCTTTCACTTTGTGTTGCTGCACTGGGGTAGAATCATTTTCCTAAGATAAATGTAATATATAAACTAGATTTAGGGTTTAAACAAGCAAAATATTTTTTAAAATCATTAAAAAAACAAACAAAAAAAAAGGCCTATCTGAAAGTGAAGAATTCCGTCTTAAAACTATATCTACCAATAATGTACAAGCTATTTCCCTTATTCGATATCAAGCAAAATAATTAACTACCAACAATTAACTGACTAATTGAGTATTTTGTTTATTTAGTCATATTTATTTAGGGAAAATAAATAATTGTTTAAAATATCAACTTGATCGGAGAATGCGTGAGGGAGAAATATCGTTAACAATTATTTAAGGGGACTAAACCAAAAAAATTTAGCCATACCTTAAGAATACTAAAGTATTAGGTTTTTTTTTTGTTGCTATTAAACAGAATAATGAATTGCCAGTAATTAATTGTCTATTTGGTTACTTTATTTTATTGATTCATGTCTTGTCTATGTCAATGAATAATTGTATTAAGCTTCAGCTTGATCAGAGGGAGAAATCACGTGTACACACTTTTTTACAAGACAGACTGACGGACAGAGTGTGCTGATATATAAGCTTTGTACAAATGGAATCACGGGAAGGTAATTATAAGTTTTATAAGCGTCAGTAACTATCTAGAAATATGGCTATACGTAGTATACTATATAAATGTGAAGGTAGCTATCGCAAGGGACTATTAATTAGTTATTAGTAAACACAATGAGCGTAGAGCCTTCATTGGGTTTACATTTTGATAGAGACAGAGATATAGGACCCGTGACCCGAGATACAGGACCCGTGATGAGATACAAGATCGGTGATCAGATACATGTCTTAAAGGCATACTTCATGTGTATATTCGTCATTAAGAGTTCCATTTATTTTTATGCTTGCTGTCCACTCCAATATAAGGATCAACTGCACTGTAATCCGCCCGTACAAGTTTACTTAAGCATCATCACGTAATCACTCAAGCAAATAGTAATCATACACCAGCAGCGTACTAAATATACATTAAAAAAAAAAACTCTTTAGAAAAGCTTGTCCAACGGGAAGAGCTGCGAAATGACAGTCATATATATATATATATATCAATACTGTAGAAATAATCTCCCCTTTTACTATATAAAACAAAAGCAAGTTATTACGAGTAATTTACTAAGTTCGTTAATTTTTTATTGATTCGTGTACTGTCATGGACTATGAATAATTATGCAAAAAAAAACTCAACTTGATCTGAGAATGGCGCGTACAAAACTATACCAGACAGGCAGAGTGTGTTCATAATGATAGTCAATAAAGATTGAAATGTCTATGGAACTTTCAAGATTTAAAAGTCCATCTACAGCCTCCTTCAGTTGCAAATCGACTACGGATCAACTCAAATAAATGACTGCTGGCATTAGGTATGGTTAGAATGATGTCGCCCCACAAAGCAGTTCCCCCCCCCACTCCACGGAGATGGTGGGTTTGGGATCAGCGATGTAGCAGGCTGCAAGCTGCATAATAGTTCCCGGATCCAGATTTTTTCCTCAGTGCTGACTCCTGAAGCTTTTCCAATGATTGGGTTTAGCTGGAAGTCAGAACAGGGCAGCAGAGGTTTGAATTCAGAGTTATCCTTTTCCTAAGTGTGTAGCCAGCCTAGGCTAAGAGCCCCTCCTGCCCGAAACTTACTGGTTGTTATAGCCGAATGTGGTAATGGATATAAAATTTAAATGTTTAAAGTCTGTACATTTTCCTTTCTTTTCCTGTCTTAACCCCTTTCTCCCTCCCCCCCAAAATGTATTTTCTTAAGTGAATGTATAAATAAAAGTACCAATTCCTTCTTTCTTTTATTTATAATTTCTTCCGCAACTTTGTGGGCAGTGTCACAGAGTTGATAAAACTTTCTCCCCTTTGACGTCAAGCTATAGATGAATTCATTTAAGTAAAATGGATTTCTGCGGAAAAGAAAGATATTTAAAAAATATTTAAAGATATGTAAAATCAATATAGGATAATAATACTCCAAGCAAAAAGCAGAAAGCATTTAAATATGTTCTACGTATAAAAAAAAAAAGATTTGCAAAAATCGAATATATATATATATATACATATATATAATCACTACTTACATTGCTCTCTCTGCCCAAAGAGTTTGAAGTTGTCCAATCACCGTCGAATAATCACTTGCAGCACTGTCAAGTGACGTAATTGGTTGATTAGTTAAACATAATATAATATATTAGCTAAATTAGTTTGGAATAGGGAATGTGAACAAGATATTAGAAACATGCCAAATTAACACAGAGCTTAGAGACTTTGGGGATTGAAGGAATCTTTTGTATGTACATCTATACTTAACACTGTCCATTTGATGAAAAAAAAATGTCTCCGATTCGGAATGAGCAAAATCACCTCAATTGGGAGGGGGGGGGAGCAGCAGTTCAAGGTAGAGGTGGAATTAGGGGGGTGGAGAGTGAAGCAACAGATAAGGGGCACCCGATAGAGAGAATCTTTAGTCACCATCACTGACCGTCAGCCCATTGTACAAATATTTCGTGGCATCATACGGCACTCGCCCAGGGCCCAGGGCACCATAGGTTGTATCCCGTTCATCTAGGGTTTGTGCTGATGAAGTAAACAAATATCTAGCAGCAGCCTTTCTTTGGGCTTCCCAGTCTACGTACAGGCATAGGCCTCGATTTGCATTATTTCTCTCTCCCTCTCTCCTTTTCTATTAAACCCTCACTCCATCCATCTCTCCCTCACTCCATCCATCTCTCAATCACTCCATCCATCTCTCCCTCACTCCATCCATCTCTCCTTCACTCCATCCATCTCTCCTTCACTCTATCCATCTTTCCTTCACTCCATCCATCTCTCCTTCACTCCATCCATCTCTCCTTAAATCCATCTCTCCTTCACTCCATCCATCTCTCCTTCACTCCATCCATCTCTCCTTCACTCCATCCATCTCTCCCTCACTCCATCCATCTCTCTCTCTCTCTCTCTTTCCTTTCTCTTTTTCTTTTCCCCTCAACCTCCTCCTTTTATTCCCTCTGTCTCCCTCCCTCTCTCTCTCCCTCTTTTATTTTATCTCTTTCTTCTCTCTCTCTCTCTATCTCTCTCTCTCTATCTCTCTCTCTTCTTAGAAAAGAGAATTACTTTGTAACTTGACAGTTTGACTTGTAAGAGAAGGCACATCTTAAAATTATGTCCAGAGCATCCAGATTGATTAGTGGATACAGGTCAAACGACTGGTTGCTCTTTGCTGTTTCTTTCATCCTAGCCTGAAACACAATTAAAAATGTTTATGTAATAAATGGTCGGATTTAGGTATGGCTGCCTGGTCGTGCGGTTTGCACGTTTGGATTTATCGATAGTCCCGGGTTCAAACCCGGCCCGCTCCCATCCCCCGTCGTCCTGCGGGAGGTTTGGACTAGGAAGTAAACTATCTTCAACTCTAAAGGAACATCCGAAACATGTCAAACATTTTACAACAAACAAACGCAAATAATTTGTACTTACTTGTTTTCTAATAGAAAACTAACAGAAGTAGGCACACCTATTTTACTTCAGTAAAATTATTCATGAAATAGATACACTTTTATCTTTAAAAGTATGCCGTCACGCCAGCAACCACTGGTTAATTTGGGCTCTATATTAATGAGATACGAGTATAATTAATAATATATTATAAATAGGATCGGATTTAAAGGAGGGAAGTCGGGTTACAGACCCGGGGACTCCACAAGAAAGGGGCTTCCACAAAAGAGATAAAAATATATCCGAATTTTCTGCGAGTTAGAAACTTAAGTTTTTTTTTTTTTTTTTTTTTTGGGGGGGGGGTCCAAAAATTAAAAAATGTATACTTTTAAATAAAATATGCATATTAAATTTTTTAAAGGAAAGTGAGATTAAATTTACAAGAACTCTATTTCTTTCTACTTAACTATAGCTTGCTTTTAGATCCAAGTCTGTTCATTCATAGGTGGATCTTTAGTTGAATTTGAAAAATTGTAGGGGCCTACACAAAAATCCTTCCTCTGTGCGTCCACATACTTAAATCCGGCCCTGATTATAAACCAAGTTTTATACAAAACACATTTGAGGATCAATTCGTAATCACATCTTCACATTTAGGTTTTATATGATCTCAACGTTTGTCTGTCTATAGACCCTTGATAAACTTGTAATTTAGGAAGGCGTTGCTGAGTGGGAAAGCGAGCGGTAAAGCGCTTGACTTTCAAACCAAAGAACCACGAGTTCGAATCCTGAGAAAGACTGGGATTTTGAACCCATAAGTTCACCCAAATTTAATGTGCCTGAAATAATTTGGGGAAAGCAGTTGTGCTGGCCATATGACACCCTCGTTAGCAGACGTCCTGAGAATCAGATAAGCTTTACATCATCCGCACCATGGACTGAAAATAAAATACTTACAATTAACAGATCCCCGCATTGATTGTAGATGTCCACGTATTGGCGCAATATATCAAAATGAAAGGCCGGAGTCAGCAGACGACGACTTCTGGCCCACTTTGCTCCATTGGCTATTAACAAACCTTCGCCCAGCCAACGGACACCCATGTCATAAGATGTTGAAAAGTAAGAGTTGCGGGACTTCGGTGCTGAAGATGAAAAAAAAAATGGTATAGATCTAGAAGTATATATGATTGAAATATAAAGGACAAGGACGTAGCTCATGCTACATAGACTAATTTAGAGATGATTATCAGTGGATCTAGTTCTTACATTAATTAATAAATAAATTAGCAAGTATATCATTTACCACTCGTCAAAAAATGGCTTCATTTCTCTACTTAAAATTTGAGCAACATTGTAGCTAGATTTACAACAGATTCATTTTCTAGTCACTTTTTGATAAACATTCTCATCGATCCGCCAATCTGTAGGCGTAGTTTAACAATCTTTTATTTGCGCCCTAAAACCAAAAAATACCGTCTAACTTGTTTTAGAATACCGTTTTATTTTTAAAGTGGGGTGGTGGATTTCCTACATTTTGTGCTGACATTTCAAAGGGCCGGATGGAACCATCTAGCCCGCGGGCCGTATTTCGGGCATCATTGGACTATGACAACCAGTGCTACTCATGGCCTTCACGTGTGGCTCAGATATTGGTCCGGTAAAACCGCTATCAGAAACAAGAGAAAGGACAAAGGCGAGTAACTGGCGTCTAAACTGGAAAGCTGTTTCTGTTTTACATGTTTCGGATGTTCCTTCAGAGTTGAAGATAGTTTACTTCCTAGTCCAAACCTCCCGCAGGACGACGGGGGATGGGAGCGGACAGGGTTTGAACCCTCGACCGTCGATAAATCCGAACGACAGTCCAGCGCGCAAACCGCACGACCAGGCAGCCATCCAGCGTCTGACAAGAAGGGCTCCTTAAAATTTTGCACAATTATTTCTTGTACGTGACAACAAAAAAGAATCCCCCTCCCCCATTTTCCCATCTGGTCCAGATTATTGATAGGATTATAGGTGATAGGATTATAGGATTATAGGTGATAGGATTATAGGATTATAGGTGATAGGACTATAGGTGATAGGATTATAGGTGATAGGATTATAGGTGATGGGATTATAGTTGATAGGATTATAGTCGATAGGATTATAGCTGATATGATTATAGGTGATAGGATTATAGCTGATAGGATTATAGGTGATAGGATTATAGGTGATAGGATTATAGCTGATAGGATTATAGGTGATAGGATTATAGGTGATATGATTATAGGTGATAGGATTATAGCTGATAGGATTATAGGTGATAGGATTATAGGCGATAGAATTATAGGTGATAGGATTATAGGTGATAGGATTATAGGTGATAGAATTATAGGTGATAGGATTATAGGTGATAGAATTATAGGTGATAGGATTATAGGTGATAGGATTATAGTCGATAGGATTATAGCTGATAGGAATATATGTGATAGGATCATAGGTGATAGGATTATAGTCGATAGGATTATAGTCGATAGGATTATAGGTGATAGGATTATAGGTGATAGAATTATAGGTGATAGGATTATAGGTGATAGGATTATATGTGATAGGATTATATGTGATAGGATATAGGTGACAGGATTATAGTTGATAGGATTATAGGTGATAGGATTATATGTGATAGTATTATATGTGATAGGATTATAGGTGATAGGATTATAGGTGACAGGATTATAGTCGATAGAATTATAGGTGATAGGATTATATGTGATAGGATTATAGTCGATAGGATTATAGCTGATAGGAATATATGTGATAGGATCATAGGTGATAGGATTATAGTCGATAGGATTATAGGTGATAGGATTATAGGTGATAGGATTATATGTGATAGGATTATAGCTTATTGAGATAGCTACGAGCAAGAAATCTGTTAAACCAAAACAAGTGATACAATTATTTCTAATCACACAAATTTTTTTTTTTTTTGTTATTCTAGATTTATACATTTTAATTACACGAGTGATGAAACTAATTAATACAATTGCACTTACTATAGGCTTTTTTAAAAAGTATTTTAAAATTATTTTCTAGTTACTAATGACTGTGCACCTGGGATTGTAAACTCTCTGCGAAGCTATATTATTGTTTCCCTCAATGTTTAATCTAAATAAATCTAAATACATGTTTTGAAAAGCTATTTTTTATAATGGTGAAAAAAAATGCATAATTGGGTGTGAGGAAAAGGTGAATATGCTGATATTATCAACTGTTTCACTACCTGAAGATTTCAACACTGGTCGAATGACGTCTGGGTGAAAAGCGAAGATCGCTGGGACAAGAGGCCCCAGCCACACCACATGAAAGTAGATGTACTTCTCGGTGTTGCTGTAGTCAAAGGCCAAGCCATCTTCGTTGTGGCCAGGATACTTTGCAAAAGAACAAACAGATACAAGTATGACATATAAAACATTGAAGAAATCAACAACAAGCGAGATTATGATTTGTGAGAGGGTGTAGAATAAATAGCACAAACCACTTGGCTGAGTGGCAAAGCGCTTGGTTTCCGAATTTATTTATTTTTTTAAATCTTATTGTTATATAATTACCTGATGAAGTGTTCCTGTTGTGTATCGATAGTTCGGTCTTGATGGCAATTTGAAATAGGCTCGTCTGAATTTCAAATATTTCACCAGATACTTGACAAGGAATATAGTCACAGCACCAATGACAACGTAGGTGAGTAGCATTATAGATGTCTGATAAACAAAAAATGTGTAAATATGATTTTTTTATATTGATAAGGTAAACCATTGCTCGTTATATAGTGTTAAAAAGACATAATCTATAGTAGTTTTTAGTGGGAGATTTTGTTATATATTTTTTGCAAAGTAGACGCAATCAATAGAAAAAAAATCGGATATATTAGGGTTAGATTTATAGATTTTTGGGATGAATCTGCACAATCATACTGACACATGATGTTTAAACAAGATATTTCTTTTTTATTTTTACATTTTGGCTTCTAGTAGCTTCGAGTTTCTACACAGGAGTGTACAAAATGTGGGGGGGACATAATAAGAAAGTAATTTTTTAAATTCACTTTTGCTTAAAGAAGGTTTTGGTTTTTAAAAAAAAAACCTATAGAAGATAAAATCTTATATAAGGGTCTGTTCAGTCCGCAAGTTTCAAGCTTCATGTTAAGTATATTTCAGATTCTTTTCTTGGCTCACTAGGGATTACTTACGAACGATTACTATAAATCAATAGTAAACACTTATTGATAACAAATATATTTCAAAAGAAATCCAGAAGAACTTTATCATGAAATTTACAAGTTTGTTATTTTTATATAGAAAACACTCAGTAATACCAATAAGCAAACAAACACTTGTCTTCTACTTTAAGATAACAAATGACTACACCAGTGATGCCCAATCTAATTAGACCTGAGGGCCATTTTAATGACCGACACTCGTGTCGCGAGACACATGACCGAAAATGTACAAAAAACGAAATGAAATTGACCTGAAACAATTTTATTGGAAACTTGTGAATCAGGTACTTACATTCATTAATGGGATATTGCTATTTTATTTTATATCTTTTTTTTTTTTTTACGCTTCGGAAACCGGCTTCATTTAGAAAACTTAAAATGTGAGCGGCATTGCAGCTAGCTTTACCAACGACTCATTTTTCTTGTCTCTTTATTTGCTAAATATTCCCGAAGATCCTCCAATCTTTAGGCGTAGTCTAACAATCTTTTAATGGCGGCTCAAACCAAGAATGACGTCATATTTGTTTTGTAATCCGTGTATATGTTGTTGTTTTTTTAAACGGCCACACTTTAACAAAACAAATATGTTGGCTTATTACCATGCTCCACCAAAATGTAAAGATCCGTTCTCTTTTCCTTTTAGATTCTAAATTCAGAAATCACATTTAGTTTCTTTGGCTCTCCCGTTTCATAAGCCTACAAATGTTAAATGTCACGGTACCAGTCCATCAGAGACTGAGTCGGGGCCCTAAGGTTGGTAAAGAAAAGGGAGAGAATATTATACTCTTTGTAGCGACGTTTCAGCGGGCCGGATAAAACAACGTCGCGGGCCTGATCTGGCCCGCGGGCCGTATTTCGGGCATCACTGGATTGCACAAACACCAGTCCAACAAACAAGTTTCCAACCTTCTCGGACGGAAAACAAAGACCACACTGACTCTCTCACATACAAGGACGACTATTCAGTTCACACCATATGGAACACTTCTCACATTCGTAACATAGAAGTACATAAACAAAGGGATATAACTCTTTCATACCCAAGTGACAACGAATAAACAATACATTCAATCTATCCCTACATACCCCTGACAGTCTACTTTAGTGAATCTATTAGTGAATTTAAATTGTAAAGTGTATTATTTCTTGGTACATATAGTAAGTGTTTAATCGTTTCATGAGATGTACCTGAAGGAATAAATTACTTCATTTCGTAACGAGGATTTCTTTTATCCATTCACCTAAACGATATATCTCCTCAAAAAATTAAATATCGGGACATGAGCTATAATTATGCAGTCTCCACAAATGATTATATGTCCTGCCGCTCTAGTGCAACACATAGGCTACGCGCGTACATTTGATTTTTTTTTTTGGTTAGAATAAATATGAATAATCTGTAATGATGTATGAGATGATTGATGCGAGACCATTTGTTATAGAATCCCTCAACACTGATCTGCAACGTCGCAACCTGTGGGCAGTTTAGACCGATAGCTCATCGCCACGTATAGTACAGACGCACATATCCACAACATAGATTGGACCATAATGCACTTAATACACTATAGCATGAATGACTCGTTATACAAAAGTAATTAAAAAAAAAACATAACATAATAAAAATCTCAGAAACAAAGATAAAGGCACTTTTCTTATTCCATTTGCGAGGACAAATTCTCACAAGTGCTCCTTCTTCCCTTATGCCTTGAGAGCATGCAACTGGTTGCTTGAAACAGGAAAACAACTAACTTCGTAGAGTCTCCAAGTAACGTACAAGACTAATTTAACACAAGGATATTATGCAATGTAATTGCGATGTAATTAGCGATGTAATTAGCTTCTTTCAATCAATGGCTTCCTTCAGTCGCGAAGCGACTATGGATCATCTCATGGAAATGAGATGAATGTCGCCCACACATCAGTTTCCTCCCCCCCCCCCTTATCCACGCAGCTGATGTATCCAAAGGAACGGCAGTGCCGATACAGTTTGGGGTCAGCTTCTCTCTCTCTCTCTCTCTCTCTCTCTCTCTATATATATATATATATATATATATATATATATATATAATAAGGCTAGTCTTCCAGTCCGAAGATCAGTGAGGAATGCAGTATTTCCCAAGGCTGCGCAGCCCTAGCTGTGACCTACATATTTTGCCACACCCAGGGCAAGCATAACCATTGTCCATATAGATAGATAGATAGATAGATAGATAGATAGATAGATAGATAGATAGATAGATAGATAGATAGATAGATAGATAGATATAGATAGATAGATAGATAGATAGATAGATAGATAGATAGATAGATAGATAGATAGATAGATAGATAGATAGATAGATAGATAGATAGATAGGTAGGTAGGTAGGTAGGTAGGTAGGTAGGTAGATAGATAGAGAGAGAGAGAGAGAGAGAGAGAGAGAGAGAGAGAGAGATTGTGTGTACATTTTAAGATAAGAAAAGATTAGATATGTTAATAAAAAAAAAAAAGTTGATCTACACTTACTTTCTTTAGTCCTGTAGCCCTCGATATAGCGTTCTGTAGTCTGGTAATACACCAATAGTAGGCAGTAGACGCTTATCTAGCTTGCCTTATTTTAGATATATTGATTTTATGTGCAAATCGATCAAAAGGAAGAATAATCAAATTCACACTACGATAGATCTAGTTTCTAGAAGACTTCAAGCCGTCGTTTGTCTTTTGAACCATTCGTTTCAGCTATATAAACTTATAAACTGTAACATGTTATACTTGGTGACCTCGCTACGCATCACTTTTTAGTACCAAAATAAAACAAAATCCTTATTACGGTTTGTCAAAAGGAACAATAATTAAATTCACGCTACGATAGATCTAGTTTCTAGAAGACTTCAAGCCGGTGTTCGTCTTTTGAACCATTCGTTTCAGCTATATAAAATTATAAACTGTAACATGTTATACTTAGTGACCTAGCGACACGGCATCACTTTTTAGTACCGAAATAAAACACATTCCTTATTACGCTTTGTGACCTCCCGAGCACTAGCGGGAAATCCCATTAGTTTGTCCTTACCTCTGATTGGTTAGAAAAGAAGGGGGAAATTATTTGAGGGCTTTGGGGAAAGCCAGAAAGGGGGAGAAGCGGTACTGAAGTGGGTCAGGGTCATAATAGGATGGAATATGTAATTTGATTTTAAAATATACCGTGGGCAGTTAGTAAATAATGGGTGGGTGTGGGGAGTAGGATTTTATACATGATGGAGCATCGTTTCTCAAGCGTAAAAAACAACAACTTGATTCTAGCGATATCTTATCTTATATAATACAGACGTTACTTCAAAAAAGAAGATGATTACGTCATGCATTTAGTCATGCATATTAACCAATGACTTAAATTCTGCCAAGTCACTGGTTTTCCTGGCTAGCTCAGGCAACCCCATTCCATGCTCTAATAGCACTATAGGGAAGAAGGAGTATTTGTACAAATTTGTCCTAGCATATGGGACAAGCAATGTGCCTTTATCTTTGTGTCTTTCAGAGTATTTTATTAAATTTTGTTTTTGTATTTGAAGATTATGGTTCAGTATTTTATGTATAATTGCTACTTTACTTTTGCGTCTTTTGTCCTGAAGGCTTTCTAAATTTAGTGATTTTACTAAAGGGTGTTACTCTTAGTCAAATGTGAATATTCATAGCAACATAGATCTATATAAAAAGGCTACTAGATTAACAGTGACCGAATATTTTGGTTGTTACCAAGCTCATATTAACTCCGACTCACTCCATCTATCTGTCTGTTAAATATCTTTTACACGTTATTTCTCCCCCTTCCCAGTTCTTGGCTCAAGTTAAAACGTTATACAATTATTCATTGCCGATGACAACACATAAGTCAAAAAGATTGTTTAACCAATTATATGTAATCGTTATTCATTATAATTTTGTTTTAGATGGAAAATGTTCAAACTTAGCGACGGACAATAATCACGCAGTCACACTCCAACTTAAAAGCTTTTTTTTTAAAGTAACAATTATTTCTAAATTAACAACAGACAAATAAACATTCTATTTGTGCGAGTTCTCAGATAGAACATAGCCCAATGCTAAAACACGCCGGCTTGACAAATTCTAATAGTGCTGAATGCATTCAAAAAGGAAATAAAAAACGTTTTTAATAATCTTTTTCTGTGGCTTACGGTTAACGGGGGTGTCATGTGACCAGCTTTATTTTTCCCCAACTAATGTCAGGCACCTATTAGAGCTGAGTGAACTTAGAGGCCCCAAAAGATCCCGAAATTAAAAATCCCAGTCGTCACCAGGATTCGAAACCGGGACCCCCGGTTCAGCAGCTAAGCGCTTTACCGCTCAACCACCGCGCCTTCTTTTCGGACAACAAACCTATACGGTATTGCATAATTAATATTAGGGAGATTTAAGTCAGTTACACATTTGATGTATTTTTACAAAGCCTAATATCAACTCTGTTTGTGTATGTGGTAAAAGAAGGGTTTGAACTTGACAAGACATGAATCAATCAAAATATTATATCAACTAGTCAATTAATTATTGATGATTATTTTTTTGTTTGATAAATGGTACTTAATGAGAGATTTTGATGTATATATGGATTTATTCCCCTAATTTTGTTTTGGCACATTGTTTCACCCCCTTCCCATTCTCAGATCAAGTTGAAATTTGTATAATTATTCATAGTCTATTTCAATACACAAATCAATCCAAAAATTAACCAATTAGTTTATCGATTAGAATTAATTAATTAATTTGGTTTTATTTATCAGAAAGGGAGATCAACTCTGCCATTTTCAGATAAATAGCAGTAATTGGCGGTTTTCCTCTTTAAAAAGCTTTGTTATTAATAGGGTAATCTTTTTCTTTTGCTTTTTTTATTTATATTTTTAGGGGGAAGGGGCTT
The DNA here is from genome assembly GCF_947242115.1 of Biomphalaria glabrata. Lineage (NCBI taxonomy): Eukaryota > Metazoa > Mollusca > Gastropoda > Planorbidae > Biomphalaria > Biomphalaria glabrata. The sequence goes on from NC_074723.1 coordinate 30,424,467, forward strand.
ATACATCTTTTTTGGGCCTCGTACCATTTCGCATAGTTAAATACGGTACACCTAGAATTCGAATTAATTGTTTTTAATTAATGTCGGGCCGTTTCAAGTCTTTTAGTTTAAAAAATTGGTGAAAGGTTTGGCTTTGAATACATAGGCCTATATTTAGAAATGGAAATAATTTCTAATAACCAAGATGATCATGCTTGTAGATATTTATACTCATCGTCTCGTTTCTTAGCGGCCCCCGTAAGGGGAAAAGCCGCTATTAGGTTTGTGCAAAATGTCCGTCTGTCACACTCAGATCTCGAAAATAAGAAGAGAAATGAAAAATATTATTTCACCTTGCGAGGCGGCTTGAAAAGTTTAGGTGCAAATAAGGTTTTCTAAAAGCAAACCGTTTAGTTTATAAAATTAATTATGCAAGCGATCTGTTCATAAAAATACACCAATTCTAAAACAATTACGTAAATGTAATGGAGGCAATGTTACAATATGTTAATATAGACTACTACACCCTCCTGTGTATTTTCAGAATCACCAAGTCAAATATATTTATATAATGTACAAGAGATGTTCACAACAAATATAAATAAAGGTGCCTTTTCTGGTCAACTAGCTGCTAAAATTAAAAGAAAAGATTATGTTTGTTAATAAAGGCTAAGAATGCACTTTGTATGTAAATATCACGCACATTTTTTAAAATCGCTCGTCTAACATATTGTAGGCCTGCATATCCGGTAGAAGTCATGCCGTAATGTGTAATATATCTCTTTATCAATAATAGGCTATTAGTTTGTAACCAGTTTGTTATTAAGTTAAGATCAATGCCTGGTCATGCAGTTAGCGTGCTGAACTGATTATCTCGACGGTCCCGGGTTATTTGTTTGTTGTTTTACATGTTTCGGATGTACCTTCAGAGTTGAAGATAGTTTACTTCCAAGTCCAATTTTTAAACTTCCCGCAGTACGACGGGGGATGGGAGAGGGCAGGTTTTGAACCAGGGACCATCGATAAATCCTAACGACAGTCCAGCGCGCAAACTGCACGACCAGGCAGGGTTCATATCCTGCTCGCTGCCATCCTCCGTCGTCCAGCGAGAGGCTAATTATTTTTAACTTAGATCGAAGGATCATCCGAAACATGTAAAACAGAAAATGAATCTTTGAAACATTATTACTTTTGACCATCAAAATTAAATCACGTCTTGAATATTTCTTGCGAATAGGCGGATCTGACTCCGACGAGGGCCGCCTCTGAGCATGTGTGATAACACAAACTCTCTTTGTAATCTTGTTACTCATAAACTATGCCCCTGGTAACTACTTTTGTAAAAATGTAATTTGTTTGCTAGAATTACTTGCCCATGTACATGACACGCCACGGTTGTCGTTTGTTTCGTATTGCCAACAGTTGGCTTCCAATTTGAGGCTTTCCTTTTCAGGCTATACCAGTGTTTCTCAAACTTTTACCAGTGGCACCCCCCCCCCCCAAGCATTAAGAAATTTCACATGTGCCCCACTTACCCCAGCGCCCATAGTGGGGTCTATACGGGCTTTAAGAATGTAATAATAAAATAAAGAAATATAATTATACCACAACTAGTCGACCGGCGGCGTAGCATACGCCGCTATTTTGCATGGCCGGTCTTAGGCCACTGCAATCTATGCGACCGCAGTGGACCCCCACTTTCAAAGGATCCGCACTTTCATAGGACGCGCTCTAATTCAAGGTGTATAAATTGTTAAATTAAACAATTTTATAACTTAAAACAGATTTCCCGCGCCCTCCTGTCGATTTACCAGGAGCTCCTGGAAATCTTCCGAAATTGTGTAATCAGGTGAAATAAGCTTCTCGCGCCTCCAACTAATGAAGAATTACTTGAGGTCAACAATTCTCAAAGATAGATTGAAACATTTGGTAATTCTTGCTATTGAGCAGGATCTATGTAGGAAACAGAATTATTATGATATACTGTATGACCTTGCTACGCGCAAGGCTCGAGCGTAAAGTAGCCTAATTCTGTACGTAGTAAAGAATGAATAAAATGCATAGACGAATTTATTTTCAAATTCCTAAATTTCACTTATTGTCCTCTTCCCTACCCAAATTTGGCCCCGCGAAATCCATTTCGAATAGGGCCTCAAGATGCTTAAGTCCAGCCCTGCTATTTAGTGTTTGTAAAATGTTTTACAAGTTTCGGATGTTTCTTCAGAGTTGAAGATAGTTTACTTTTAAGTCCAAACCTCCCGTAAGGACGAATGTGGATTGGAGTGGGCAGGGTTTTACAGTCTTGTTATTTCGTGGGGTGACTCCGCAGAAATAAAAGAGTGATCTTTCCTTTACTTCTTGCTTCTCGTCCAAACTCTTGAGGGAAGAAGAGAATTATATATATATATATAGATAGATAGATTTTTTGCTTTTGTCCTAAAAAGTTAATTCCCTTCTCAGACCTTGCGATGTAGGGCAAACGATAATTGATACTTTTTGTTTTTGGCACATTAGCATAATCTAGGCCATATTGAACCCATAAACCCTCAAGGGTCATTCTCCCTTCATATCGCAAGAGCCAAATCTCTCACAGCCAAGTCACCAAAAACAAAGGTCCATTTACAGTAAAGGTAGTAAAAATGTATTAATTCAATAAAAATCTGCTGTAAATATTATATAATCTAGGGCAGATGATGTAAAGGTCATCTGTTTTAGTGGTTGACATTTAATGAGGATGTCATGTGGCAAGCACAATGACCGACCGTCTTTACTTTTCCCTAACTAATGTCAGGTACCCATTAGAGTTTGGTGGTCTTGGGGCGCCCTAAAAATCCTGAAACCCATATGCTAGGACAAATTTGTACAAATACTCCTTCCCTAGTGCTATTAGAGCATGGAATGGGTTGCCTGAGCTAGCCAGGAAAACCAGTGACTTGGCAGAATTTAAGTCATTGGTTAATATGCATGACTAAATGCATGAATCGTAGGACGTAATCATCTTCTTTTTTGAAGTAACGTCTGTATTATATAAGAAGATAAAAATTAGGGGTGCACCGGATAGTACTTTTTGATATCCGGCCGGAGCCGGATATGACCGGATAGTAAAATTTGATATTCGGCCGGGGCCGGAGCCGGAGCCGAATACCTAAGTGTCTTGTAAATAGCTTGTATTGCTGAGCATTTTACGAAACTGTTAAATAACATACCTATATTTGTTGGTATTATTTTTTTTCCTTTTATATACCTTATTGTTTTAAACTCTGTTACTGATTGATTTATTCAAGCTTAACAGTATTTATAAACAAAAATTTATCTGTGTAGCATGTACGAGGCCACCAACCATAAAGGCTGTGTGTTGGAGGGTCAATGTAAAATATGTTAGTATATATTTAACTAGTTACTAATGTAAATCTCTCATCTGGCTTGTATGGTGGTTGGATGTATGTGTTCAAGAATTTCTGACCAACAACTGGTCATCAGACTTGTAATTTTAAGTCCAAAGACTGCTTCTGGTTCTGGTTTCAAGGGCTTAATACTGATAGCTGTTAGTTAATAGTTGGAATCTGAAGCGTAGTAGGTCATATATTTATTAATCCATTTGCGGCAAACGATATTTTATTAACAGCAGGAACATCTATTATACCTACTCATAGCCTGAGCCTTAAATGTTGCGAAGCATAGATTTAATTGTAGTCTGTAGGCCTATTATTGGTATCTATGTTTAGATCTACTGTTATATAGATCTAAGAAAATCAGGAAAATCAACTATAGAAGAAAAAAAAAACGCATTCACACCCTCCGTACCAAAAAAAAAAAACATAAATAGACTCTGTGTTCGACTGATAGTAACAATCTGGTCAGATAGACGTAGTGAGCCTACACATGTAGTCCTAGTGTAGTGTGTATAGATGATGGTGTTGACCATCACGCGTTTTTGTTCTTGGGCATTCGCAATAGTGTTTAGTGTGCAGGCGAAAAAAGATAACACAATGGTATGGTCAGTCAAGCATATAGATAAATTATATCTGTACCTTAGTTACAGAGGTCAAGTGTTTCTTAATATTCCAGCATATTTTTTCTTTGTTTGCTAGATCTAATTGTGGTGCTTTAGATCAATTTTTTTTCTGCGATGTTAAATGTTACTGTAAGGTTTTCCTTAATATATTAAGTCAATAGATTAAAACAATGATATTAGTTTTCTTTCTAAAAGTTTTAATACAAGGGGAAAAAATACATACACGCACACATGCACATATTTGTTTTATTTTATTGTGCAACGAACGTGTGTTCAGCGCCCTAAATGACATTTCTCTCCAAGTAAACAAACTTAGTCTCATCATCTAGTCACCTCTAGACAGTGTCAATGTTTCTCAACAATCTGCGTTAATCCATTCTGGCTTAAGAATGGTCAATGTCTATCAATACATTGTCATGGATTAAACAAATAAGAAGTTGAGCGTGTTGAGTCTCTTGAGCCCTCCCTTTAATTAAAGATACCCCTGGTCAGTGTCTGTTTGGCTTGTAGTCCAGCCTCCTAATTGAGACTATAAGTAAACAAACTTATTGTCCCTGCCAATAGTATAAAAGGTGTGGGTTGTGGTCCAGACCCTTGATTGACAACCTATCTCATAATAAACACACTCATACCAGAGTAACCTTATGGAGATTTGGCTTGTAGTCCCGCCCCTAATAAAAATTCTTTTCCAAGTAAACAAACTCAGTTCCCTCATAAGATGTGACTTCTAGAAAGTCACATCTGGCTTAATGTGGTCAGCTGCCTATCTGTGAACTCAATGTTATGGACTAAACAAACAAAAAGAGGTGGGGGTTGCTCATCTCTACCTCTGGAGATATACCCGCACATCTAGACAATCAGCTTGACATAGTTAAGAAATACTACATGGTTACTAGACCACTCAAAGGTCAAGACAAGCTTTTAAAGTGTGCCAGACATCGCTGTAACGTATGTAATACGAATTTATAATGTAAAGTCTAGTCCACCCCCCCAATAACAAACCTAGTTCCCTCGTGTGACCTCTAGAGAGTGCTTACGTCCATCGTATCTGACTTGGGTTCACCTGTCAATCAATGAACTCAATGTGATGGGCTAAACAAATAAAAGGGGGAGGGAGATGTTCATCTAGAAATATACCTGGTCACCTTAGAGGTGTGGCTCTTGTAGTCCAGCCCCCCCCCAATAAAAATTAACTACTAAGTAAAAAAACTCAGTTCCCTCGAAAGGTGTGACTACTAGAGAGTGTCAATACGCTGACATTAAACCTACGTCCATCGTATTTAACTTGTGGTTACCTGCCTATAAATAAACTCAATGTGATGGACTAAACAAATAAAAGGGGGTGGGAGTTGTTCATCTCTACCTCTGGAGATATACCCACACATCTAGACAGACGTCTGGTCAGCATGACGTAGTCAAGGAATGTAGTATTTTAACATGTTAACTCACTACTCAAAGGTCAAGACAAATTGAAAAAAATGCCAGCCATTGCTGCTCTGTATGTAAAGCGCATTTATGATGTAAAGTTTCATCTCTATTTATATTAAGTTATTAACATGCCTTGTCTGTATAATAAATGATGTTTGGTGCATATTCATAATGGCTCTATTTTTAAGCACATTATTTTGTTTTCATATAAGCATTAATACATTCTATAACAGACAGTAATGGAAGGAGGTCCACTTTATGCATATTAAATAGGTGTATTTTTTACTATCCGGTAGTGATATCCGACCGGAGCCGAATAGCACCGGATAGTAAAAAATGCCGGATATTCGGCAGAAGCCGGAGGGACAATCCGGTGCACCCCTAATAAAAATTCAAACTCCCAGGATTTGAACCTAAGACCCCTCAGTTCATAAGCCAAATACCAACACACCTGCCTTTTACTTTGCATACATATTTATACGTTTGAAATTCAAATTTATGTAATGAATGTTCATTAAAAGCTAGTCTGTTTATTTGTTTCCTCTGAAAGTGTTTAAATAATTAGTAAGTGAAAAGAAAGGGGTCTAGGAAGTGTTGTAATCTCTGCCAGTAAGATTCTGGAATCAACCAAAATTTTCCTATGTTTTGAACTTCAGAAATTCCCTCTCCTGGCATCTACAATGCCCTTTTTCACAAATAAAGAAAAGCAAATATACATCAGCATATGTATCATGCTAACATTAATTTATGAGTTTATTCAACAAAGTTTGTAGATAGTTTACAAGCAGAGGTAATAAGAAAATAATTACAATATAATTTCTATAAAACTGAAAATAATTTATTTTATAATTATACATAAACACATTCTGTAACAGTCTTGGTCAATAGCTAGTTGAATTCCCACATGGATGTGGATATCGTGGGCTGGACTTCAAAACATTGAGCATCCTCTTGACACCTGTGGTTAGAAATATTTTATCCTATTGAATATACTTGTTCAACAAGAAAAACATTAAAAAATACTTTAAAAAAAAAAAAAAAAATCTTATAGGAAGTGAAATTGTATCAATTAGATTTGATCAGTCCTCTAATTAACTTTGTAATAGATCTAGACCAACAACAATAAATCTGTGTGATTAATAATTGGGGGGGGGGGGTAGAAAGGGATATCTAAGTGGATTTTATCAAAATTGGTTTTTAAAAGTTTTTTTAAAAAAAAAAAAAGGGAAAGGGGGAAAAACCTGAATTAGAAATTGTGGCTCATGCCTCCTCAAGCTGACTTGCTAACCCCTCTGCTAGTTACGTACTTATGACTAAAGATTGTATAGTTATATACTGTTTGTTTCAATTTAAAGCGGCAACACTTCAGTCAAGTAATATTTCTTTCCCTTGTTCAAGATAACAAACAAAATAATAAATTACCAATAGTTAATTAACTAATTGATTAATTAATTTTTTTATTGATTCTTGTGTTGTCATGTAAAAGAAATAATTTTGCAACATTTCAGCTTGACCCGATGAGATGGGTGTCGGAGAAATAACGCTTACAAACTTTTTACCAGACGGATAGAGTAAGTTATTATAAGCTTTGTAAAAAAAATAAAGATGCCTTACTATAAAAGACACAATTAAATCACTGCATGATAAGATACTAATAGTAGCAGTGCACAGATAGTTCATTTTAATCTCATTCTCATTTCAGATTTATTAAGCAACTCATATGAAAGTATTCTGACATATAGCCAAAAGAAAAGATTCTCAAAAACAAACTATAAAAAACTTCTTATTACTGGGTGCACTGAAAAACAAATAGAAATTGCAAACATAAGTCGTGTCAGAAGTTTTATTTTGGAATAAAGAATGGATTACAAAAAATATGAAATATATAAAAGCAGCACCAGAGTACCATTGTTGAGAAAGGAAGGTAATGAAAATACGGTGAGCCATATAAGCTCCTAGGTGGACTCAAACCACAGCAATGTATGCATTCGTCATCTCATAAATGTAACAAGTCTCTCTACTCTCCTCCACACAAAAATTAGGATTTTTTAAAAATTGAAATTTTCATTAATTAATAAGTCTTTTTACGGTGTGACTATACAAAATCTGCTAACATACGGAATAACTTGTTGGCAAGGCAACGCCTCATCTAAACTGTTGCGAAGTCTAGAAAACATCATAAAAAAAGCATCAAAAATTACACTCACAACATTACCACATTTAAAGGAACATTTTGAACAAAAGTGCCAAAGAAAATCGAAAAAATCTTGGAAGACAACGGCCACCCGCTCCATCAGAACTACACCAGGTTGTCGCGAAGTGGGCGACTACTGTCAATCAAAACAAGAACCTAGCGGTACAAAAACTCGTTCGTACCTTACTCGGTCAGACTCTATCACCACCACTCTTTGATCAGGGAACATGAAATGCACCAAGATACCTGTGTGTAGTCGCTGAATGAACCCCTAATGTTGTGTCTGTTGTATTTATGTGTATTTTTCTGTTGTGTTGTCTTTATATGAGAAAAGAGTCCTTGTAATCACAACAAATTTCCGTAAGGATCAATAAAGCAGTCTTAGTCTTATAACAAAATGAAAAATTTAAGAAAGTGTATCTTATAATATTTTTTAAATTGAAAAATGCACAAGGGAAAAGAAGTGAAACAAGTCTATGAGGTATATACATGATATACTACAAAACTAACACATCAGAATAGCATAATTAAAGCACTTGATCTAAGAAAAGTCAGACATATAATGAATGGTAAAAAAAAAAGTTAGGGCACGGTTCTTACTATAATCATTCTTTCAAACAATTAATTTATTTAATGTGCTAAACTAGATCTTCTAGGCCTAAATATAACTATCAGACAGGATATTAGTGAGATCAACAAAAAAAAATTTTTACTAAAAGGGGAGCTGTATTTTTTTAGTGCCAAAGTATATGTATCTGTTTCCATTAGATTCATAATCATTCTCTGTCAGATTGTGTCAAAATTTATCTTATCTTATATACTATAGACCTTACTTCAAAAAAAGAAGATAATTATGTCCAACGCATTTCATGTGTCAATCTAGTCATGCATGTTAATCAATGACTTAAACACTGCTAAGTTGTTGGTTTTCCTGGCTGATTCGATTCTCTAAGGGCATTAGGAATGAAGGAGCACTTGTACGAATTTTTTCTAGCATACTGAATAAGAAATGTGTCTCTATCCTTGTGATTTTCTTTAAAATTCTTTCTTAGGACAAACAAGACTGGCTTTACAACTCTTTTACACTAAGTACTGAAATTACAAAAAGTGGTAAGTTTAAGGCAATAGGCCTACATCCTAGCACATCTTAGCATTTATATTTTTTAATGAATTTGAATAAAAGGACCTTTTAGAAAATCAAGTCTGGATAGAGATAAGCATTTCAGGGTTTCTTCTGTTTTTTTTTTTTCAATTAGGTTTTTAGAGCACTCTTACCTTCCTCATTGATGTCCTCATCTAGTGTAAACACCATTCTAAACATACCAGGTGTTTTGTTGCACACCTGATAGCCAGGCTGTATAAATACTTTCTCAGCCAAGAACTTCAAAAACAAAGCATCTTCTGCTTCAAATGTTTGCTCTGGTAAAAGCTAAAATAAATTGTAAAAAAGATCATTGAATTTATTATTTTAAAAAAATAATTTTAAGTACGGTATAAAATGAAAATAAAAAAATAAATATAAATAAAAATAAACAAAATTCTTAACTAGGTATTGTTTTAAATTTCAACCAATTGAACCTTTAAACAGCTTATTACCAAAAAGTTAGTTTATTTCAGAATCACATCCTAATAAAATATAAAGATGCTGTTTCTTTAAAAACTTATGATAAAAGTAAATCAAATTATAAAGTTATTGATAAATCAAAAGCATTGACTCTATTGCTAAGTGTTAAACAATAAAATGTATAAATGGTCAACAATATTAACAAAAGTTATGTCATACACTTTTTCTCTGAATGTTTGAAAAAATTGAAGTAGGGCTAAAAATATTTTGTCAAAAAACCCTATGACACTAAAAAAACATCTTTTAACTTCACCAAAGTATTTTCAGGACATCTCTGAACACTATATTTAGATTGCAGAGTATATAAAAAAGGCTAAGAGAAGATTAATTTCAATATTTTCATTTATATGCTTCATACATAAAAAAAAACAACACTGAACAGCTTTTGTTAACCTCAATAACAACAGTAAGGAAACTGTTCTTCAATGGATTCCAGCACATATTGAAATAGAAGGCAATGAAAAAGCAGAGTTTCTGGCCAAAGGTGGGAGAATGAACAAACAAATGAAATTCCTCTTAACCAGAAAGGAAGAAAATTATAGAATACCAGGAAAATGATAAGCTCTCATCTCAATTTCTAGAAAAGTGATGCCTCTTACAAGTTGTCTCAATATGACCAACATATAATTTTGTGTCAAAGAACTGGACACAACAGAATGAGAATGCTGATCATGACCTACAAAGCTGCATACTTCGCCAAGAGGCCCAAACAAAACACTGGCCCTGAAACCCTCCTATAGAAAAAAACATATACAGAGAACTGCCTGATCTGGAAACCACTGCATGGTTCAGCTCAGATATAGAAGTACTGATTTGAACACGTCATCATGGAAAATGAGAACAAATAAGAAGAAAAGAGTTTTCCATTCTCTAAAAGTTGTTTACTATTTCACAGATCCCTGGGTTATGCATTGATGTTATGCTACTAGATTTACTTTTAGTGTTATTAATGGATAAGGAGGCATGGTGGTTGAGTGGTAAAGTGCTTAACTTCTGAACCAAGGATTTTTACTTTCAGGTTCTTAAGGGTGCCTCAGAGTCCACCCAGCTCTTTTGGGTACCTGACATTAATTGGGGAAAAGTAAAGGCTGTTGGTCATTGTGCTGGCCACATGACACCCTCATTAACTGTGGACCACTGAAATAGATGACCTTTACATCATCTGTCCCACAGATCACTAGGTGTGATAGGTCTGAAAGGGGAACTTTAATTTTTTTTTTTATTATTAATGGACGCTTGGTCATTTGGTATACGCTCAGGACTATCACTGTTAGAACTTTTTCTTTTACCTGTTTTGGTGAGTGAATGAATAAATACAGTTTAACTTAACTATTTCTAAACTTACACTCAAATGTTTTTACAGCATGCAACTAATATAAACAGATGCAAAATATTCATTTTTATACCAGCCATCAGCAGATGATGGCTAAGCGGATAACTGTTTATATTTCCTTGTCTTTACTTTGGACTGGTCTAAACATATTTTTAAGAGCAGTGTTTCCTAACTGTTCTACAGAACACTAGTGTTCCCTGAGGCCTAAATAAGGTGTTCCATGAACTACTGGAATAATTAACTAGTAGGCCACCACATGAATCAATCTCTCTATTAAATAAGAAAAATGTTCTGCTAAATACTCAGATTGTGTGAAGTGTTCCATATAGGGAAAAGTTTGAGAAACATTGGCTTGGAGAATTGAAGTTTTAAAACTCAACACTGTCCAAGTTATCCATAATGATTTTTCTTGGTTTGAATTGAAAGTTTCAAACGTTCCTATAGAAATGAAGACTATTTTGTTCTAGTTTGAGCCTTCTACAAGATGACAGGGGATGGAGTCCATGATTATCATGATGACAGTTCAGAGTGCATTTCTCAAAACTAAGCAGAGTTTTCCAGTTCAGATCCCAATTCACATCAATAGGCAGTTTCCCACTCTGATATAAAATTTTATATTACATTATAATCAAAAGATTCACCTCCGTAAGATCTATCCATATAAACATGGTGGCGGCAGAATTATGAACTTTGACCCCATGATCTTTCAAAAGTGTGCATATTTTATTGTAGCGCTCTAGCATGCGACAATGTTTTGTTGGCAGGAATACATTATTTAACCAGTCTGTGGTGTAGAGAGATGAAAACATAAATGAATTAAATTTGTATAGTCCTTCTGGGTAGAGAGGAAAAAAAAAAAGAAAACATTAATTTTGTCAGAACATTAAGGAACAATGTAAAATATACATATAGGTTATTGTTACATTTTATATTTTGTATATGTATTTACAGTGCTTTTTTGGTAAATAAATTAGGTGCCGGTACTCAGTGATGGATTGCCTAATTTTTTACTACTAATAAATTAATAATAAACGTTAATATACAAGAAAAGTAATCATTTTTCCCCCACATTGAAAAAGGTGCAGGTATGCTGTATCGGTGCATACCATCACAAAAAAAGCACTGTAATACCATCACAAAAAAAGCACTGTATATATATATATAAATAAAAAGCTGAAGGGAAAGAAATACACATTTACAACTATATATTTCAACAATAAAATGTAGAAGTTATTTCCCTTTTCCAATATCAAACAAAAAATTAATTTTCGATCCATGTTTTGTTAGGAACAATAAATAATTGTTTCAAGTTTCAACTAGATCCGAGAATGGATGAGAATGAATGCGGAAGAAATAAGGTGTACAATTATCAAAGGGGACTAACCCCCAAATATTTAGCCAAATCTCTGAATACTGAAGAATTAATTTCCCAGTATCAAACAAAAAATTAATTACCAGTAATTAATGACTAGTTGGTAATTTTTTTTTTTATTGATTCATGTATGATCTTTGCCAAGGAATAAGTGTGCAAAGTTTCAAGTTGATTAAAGAGTGGTTGTGCGAGAAATAACTTTTTACCAGAGACAGAGTGAGTTGATTTAAGCTTTGTAAATATAGTAAAATACTTTCAACAAATACTCATTGTAAATATACTCAATTATCCCAACACAAATAATTACCTGTATCATTAAGAATTTCTTTCAGTCTAAAACCAACAATTGAGGACACAGTGGTGAACACAGCTGATGACAGACAGTAGGCCAGCACTTTGGGGTTTCTAGTATACTGGATAGCAAACTTGTAACCAGCTAAACCTAGATCCTAAACATTAGCAAAGATAACTTTTGTATAACTGAAACAGTAGGAAGGATAGCTTTTGTATAACTGAAACATTAGGAAAGATAACTTTTGTATAACTGAAACATTAGGAAAGATAACTTTTGTATAACTGAAACATTAGAAAAGATAACTTTTGTATAACTGAAGCATTAGGAAAGATAACTTTTGTATAACTGAAACATTAGCAAAGATAACTTTTGTATAACTGAAACAGTAGGAAGGATAGCTTTTGTATAACTGAAACATTAGGAAAGATAACTTTTGTATAACTGAAACATTAGGAAAGATAACTTTTGTATAACTGAAACAGTAGGAAAGATAGCTTTTGTATAACTGAAACAGTAGGAAAGATAACTTAAGTGTAACTAAAACATTAGGAAAGATAGCTTTTGTGAGTAACTGACACATCAGGAAAGATAATTTTTGTTTTATACCTATGGATAAAATATTCAATAAAAAGTCAAATATAGTTTCAGTACAAAACATTATTTATATATGTTTACTTCAACAACTTTATAATTGAAGATTATAATTTATAAATATATTAATATACCACAGAATTTCTCAAATGATAGCCACAACGCAAAGCAATGTTAGTCCATAAATGTGGATCTATAAGCTCCCATTTGTACAGTTCCAGAAAAATCATTGCTAATTTTGTTTGCCTACCCCTGGCTTATACAATATATATTTTTACCTCCCAGCATGTTATATAGGCAGCACTTTAAGTGTAGACAACACTTACTTTACTGCAGCCCCAAGTCACATGCACCATGTTGGGGTCTGGATGTGGTACTGACAGAATACTGGTAAACTTCACTTCATGGTTGAAGACTGATAAAGCATAGATCTCATTGGAAATCACATGAAGTTTGTTTCTGTGTAGTGATATGAAATTCATTGAGATTATTTAAAGTGTTGATTTAAGCCAATGTTAATGAAATCCTAAGATTTGATTTCTATCTTTAGAGATTTGTAAATTACCAAGTAGTTTTCAGTTATCATAGAAATATTATGACTCTTAAAAAGAGTTAAAAAACAAATTACAACTCCATAACTTTTTAAAATTGCTGAGTAATTTTTTCTTAAAGCCATTATTATGAACTATCTTAAATTTATTCGATTGCCCTTTAAAAGTTTGTGTCTTAATAAAATGATATTTTTGATATTTTGGGTTTTTGGCACATCTGCACAATTTAGGTCATGTTTTGCCCATAAACCCTCAAGGGTTACTTCCCCTTTATGGCTCAAGAGCCAAATGTTATATAGCTAAGTTATTAAAAATAAGGTCTATTCGTAGTTCAAACAGTAAAAATAGTACAAATATGTACAATTTATTAAAAATCTGTTGTAAATATGTATATAATTACAATTACTTTATGCCAAATCTCAAACCAAATTTTCGTACTCAACCCCACCTTCCAAATAAAGCCAGTTATTTTCCCAGGGTAGACATAGCCAAACAGTGTTTTTAAGTTGTTTGCGCCAAAATATTTCCCTCTAATATCCTGTTATCTGGGGCAATCAAGTTCCACAGTGAGATAAGAGTCACAGTACTCACACAGTGGGAGCTCTTCTCTCTTTAGCACAAAGGAGTGTGTGATGTAGGTGTGGCCAATCCTAAGTCTGGACATGGTCATGCTTCCAAGCCTTGTCAATCCTTTAGATGTGGACTACCACCTGACATCCAACACAACTCGTCTAAGCTTGTTGTGGGTCTCAACTTCCCACCAATCCTGCTACTCTCAGAGGCTACAAGCTGTCTCAGATCCGAGCAGGGAATTTGGGTTCATAACACAGCTTGACACAATTTTCATTAATTTTAATATCTAAAGCACTGTGATGATCATATTTTTTTTTTCTCTTTATAGGCTAACATTTTCTTTTGGCTTTATAAAAAAATTTTGAAATATATATCATCAAACCAACAAAGCCGTACTTTAATAAAGTACCTCTATAGCTGTTGAGAAAATTATTTTTAAATTTTTTGTTTTTTTGGTAGCCATTCCACTTTTTTAGGCTTTTACTTTATTCTTGTGCTTTTACTGGAGACTTTTTATATTGATATCATTTTGTATTTCTTTAGCAATAGATACATGGTTGCATGAACTCACCTATATGCAAACTGTAATATATCCAGGAGCTGTTCTCTGCTAAAAACATCTCCGCTGGGATTGTTTGGGCTACTGAGAAGTATTGCTTTGACTATTTTGCCCTAAAAAGTATAAATGTCATCAATATAAATCGACAGTAATGTAGTAATAAATCTCTAAACTGAAACATATTACACATCTTAAAATCTAACTATATCAGCGGTTCTCAACCTTTTATGCTCGGCGACCCTTTTTACAATCCCCCACTCTGCAGCGACCAACCCACCCCACACACATACAGCAATAGAAGAGTAGACAACAACAGTCCATATTTTCGATGGTCTTAGGCGACCCCTGGCAAATCGTCAATTGACCTCCAAGGGGGTCACGACCCACAGGTTGAGAACCCCTGAACTATATTAATATCTAGTTTCAGTTCATTACAAAATATAATAAAAACAGGCATTTTAGTTGATTGTATTTATTTATTTGTTGTTTTTTTTGGTTCAGCTAATTAATTTATGCTTTTTTTTATATGTACTGTATCATTGAAATTCATCAGAAAGGCCTAACATACTGGCATTTTCCTGCTTATGTAAATTCAATAGTTTATTAAAACATTAAAACTAATAGAGAAAAATTATGCACAAAGGTGATCTCTCAGCTAATGGTATACTTTTCTTCTCACAAGCAAATTTATTCTTTGATAGCTTTTTACACATGCATGACTGTCAGTTAAGAGACAGGTCAAGGGTTTGTAACATTGTAACACAGGGAGGAGGAGGGGGATAAAGAAGACAGAGGTGATGACTTATACAACAAATATAAAGGGAGGACATCTAAAAGGAGGGAAGGGGGAAAGAATGGGAAGAGCAAAAGTAAAAATGTTAAGTCCCCCCTCAGACCATGCATTCTTTAGGGCAGTTAATGTAAAGGCCATCTGTTTCTGTGGCCCATGATTAACGAGTGTCATGTGGCCAGCATAAAGACCAAATTTACTTTTCCACATGCACCATCCATTATCCATTATATCCATTATATCTGGGTGGAATCCTAAAGATCTCAAAATTAAAAATCCCAGTCTTCACCAAGATTTGAACTTGGAAACCTCTGATTCCGCAGCCAATGACTTTACCACTAAGCAACTTCGCCTCCAAGTAATAAGAATGCTGAAAAATACTCATGTCATTCCTTAGTTCTCTGTGTAATCAAATCAGAGACGCAACTATGAAATTTCTATGTATTTATGTTGTTTATGTTTCTTTATGTATTTTTTCTTTATATTTTTAGTGTACTGATATAGTGCAGTCCTTTGATTAAGATATTGAATGAAAAATAAAAATAATCCAAACCTCCTTTTTGGCATTCTGAAAAGCTTCTTCCAACATTTCTGAACTAAATATACACTCTGATGGCAGACCATCATCCTGCAAAAATATCAAGCTTTCTAAGATTGTACCCACAAATCAAAACATTTCAAATTGAAGTTCTACTTTAATGAGATTAAAGTTGTTTTATTTTTTTTCATCCATTATTTTTCTTTTAAAGTAAAGAAATAACAATATGGCAGGGGATCACTTGTATGAATTCATTGCTGTTGATTTTGAAGACCGATATGATTCATGACAAGAAAGACATTAAAAAAAATACTTTGCAAAAAAAAAAAGCTTATATGAAGTGTAGTTGTGTCAATTAGTTTGGATCGGTCATTTAATTAAGTTAGTAACAGATCTAGACCAATAGCAATAAATTTGTATGATTAGATGTCCATTGGTCCTAAGAGATAGGGACAAAGTTTTGACTCAAAGAGTTTATTATATTAATAAATAAATAATATGGTGCACCCCATATTACATCTACACAGAGGTACATTTTGATTTAGTCTCATGTCAGAGTTTGATTGAGATCCAAGTTAAATACACAAAACAACAAGTGAGAACTGAACACTGACCTTGTATTGAAGAGGTACGCTCAACACATTCACCTCAGCCCTTTCTTTCACATCTTTCTCTATTCGAAAGTAGAAAGGGGAAGGCACTATGATGTACTCTGAAAGGGAGAGAAATAAAGTAAATGAAACAAACTATAAAATATCAAGCCTGCTATAGTAAAAACAATCCAGATAACATGGAGCTCATCAGTAGATTAAACACACAGATATAAAACTAGTCACAGTGAAATACCTGGACATTATTTTGTTTGCTCTACTTGTTTCGACTGTTTCTACACAATAAAAATTTATTACATCCTAGCTGGTGGAACACTGCAGTGCCTCAATGGTCCAACAAAAAATTTAAATAATTTTACAATAAGAATAACTAAAAACTAGAAAAATAAATCAAAGACTTTATGCAAGTGAAGTGAGACTAATGTGCTTTTGTGGTTAACAGTTTATTGTGCAATTATTATTATTTGATGTGTATAAAAAAAACAATGATAATAACAATGTGACATTGGGTAACACATCATGGCAGTGAGGATGCAAACCAGAATGTAATACTGTATGATATATATATATATATATATATATATATATATATATATATATATATATATATATATATAAATAAAATTTTAACCCTAAGAATTTTTATGCATTAGTTACTTGATGCCTTTCACAAGAGAGGAAGAAAGCCTTGAGATTGAAAAATCTACATACAGTGTTCCTCTTCAGAATTGATATGTTAAGTCAAAAAAAAAATTCTGTCTTATATTCCAGTGGACTATAAAGCATACACTATATCTTAATACAGTAGGAGTCAGTGGAGTCATCTATGAACCAACCCATTCCTTCCAACAATTTTCTTCTTTGAAACCAGTATAAGGGAAGCAACTCACACTACCATGTAGAGCATAAATCTAAATATTACCTCCCCTGTCAGCTACAGCATATGCAAGTGTCTCCAGTGATGCAGTGACTCCACTTACGATGACAACCTTGAACATTTAAAATACAATAGGTCTTTGTACAAAATTTAAACAACCCATAAAAAAGTTATATTAAGTATAAGTCTGTATAGAGATAAGCAATAACTACTTAAGATGAATTTGAGTAATGGGCCATAACAGTTACAAAATCTATGATATTAGTGTCTCTTTAGTATTATTATTTTAGGTTCATATTATTTCAGTGATTCTAACATTAAAGAGTATTTAAACCTACTGAAACATTAATCTAAATTTGATAATTATAAAAATAAGTCAAGTACTGGTATTCCTTTTTTTTTCTTGAAAAATTGGGAACAAGAAAAAAGAGGGAAAGAAGAAAGAGTGACAGCTTTCTTAAAGTAACAATGAAAGAGGAAGGTCATATGTCTTACAACATATTTCCTAAGACACACGTTTACAAACAGGTTGTCTGTCACTTTACAATGACACCTGGTAGAATGACGTTTTTCCTGGTCTTAGCAGGTATAATGGTCCATGGTGTGGGACTTGGACAGTATAACAAGGAAGACAAAGGTGGCCCCCCAGTGGGGTAAATCATGGCTCTGAAAGAGAAACATCTCTGATGTTTTGGTGTTGGGTTACAAGAAAGAAAGAAAGAGAAATAGAGAAGATAGTCTAAATGTATATCATGCCATTACTATGAGAACCTGTCAGAAAAGGAGCTCTTTGTACATGGCAGTACTCCCATAGAATTAGGAGGTCATATAATTAGAATATGAAAGAATTCTGCAGTGTGCACAGCTTTTGGCTGATTAAAACCAAAACCAAAGGTGACTGAGGGATGACACCTTCATAATGTTCTCAAACTAAAGCTGGAGAGAAGAGAGAGAGAGAAGAGTCTCTGCTTTTTTTCTGACCATCTGGAAAAAAAATCCTTCCATGGCTTATGTTAGACACCTTATTTATAGTTTAGTTATTTAGCGACGCACCATAGAAGACGCATATTGAACGGGACTAGTGACGTTTGGGATATGTTGGGTTAGAGACCGGAAAATCAGTTAGCGATATAATCCTTTAGGGTAAGGACGTGTTTAGTGACAGAGACTTTTACTGTGGCCTTTTCTCGGAATAAATACATGTTACATTGTTCTTCAGCGTTGACTACATCTCTTTACTTGTTAAAACCGATGTCTTGTTTTGTCTGGATTGTTGATCAACTACACGGAATACACCCGAACAATAATACCCAAACGCTTGCAGAGTAATTGGTTGAAATTCAACAGTCATCCATAGTTGACCTCAAGACAGCCTGAACAAGCAACATCACACTTAATAGCATAGGATGCAATCATCTTTTTTGAAGTAACGTCTGTATTTTATAAGACTTTAAACATCTGATGATCAAAATTTTCAAGTATATTTGTTCCTACAATGCTGTTAACAGCTTACATTTCCGGCATCAATGTCCTCAAGGGGGTCGAAGTAATTTTCCAAAAATTTCTTTCCTGTTTCCTTCAATCTTAAAAAAACAAAGAGAAACAAACATGTATTTAGATAACATGTTTTTAAAGTAAAGAAATAATTACAGATCAAAACTAGATGAACATACATAAAATATTTTTTAAATGTCATAATTTAATTTAAAGGAAATCGTTGAAAATCTAATAAGACTAAAAGAAAAGTAAGTTCTATTTCTTAACATTTAGTCAAGGAGATCTTAACATTTTTTAAGTTATAATTCAATAATAATTAATTCCATTTTCTTATGGATATTTTATTGAACATAGTATTAAACTAAAACCCAATGTAAAATGAATTTTCTCCTCAGGGCAGATAAAAGTATCATATCTTCTTATCCTAAATTTGTTTCATGATTAAAAAAAAATGTTTACAAACAAAATTTACTCTGCATTGCCACTATTCACATCATAGTAGAGCAGCTTTGAACTTTCATCTTTACCTTGTAAAGTTTTGATCTGTGGTGAATACAGTAGTCATCCAGCTAGTTAACATTAGGCTATTTACAGTAATATTAGGTTAATACAAAGACATAGTATATATACTTTATATACATTAGAGGAGCCATCTCATAAATGATTACACAATACATTGCCACTATTAAAATCATAGTAGAGCAGCTTTGAGCTTTCGTTTGATCTGTGGTGAATACAGTAAAAAAAAAAAAAAGTAAAAAGTAAAGTTCCCCTTTCAGACCTTGCAATCTATGGGGCAGATGATGTCAAATCATCTGTTTCTGTGGCCCACAGTTAACAAGGGTATTATCTGGCCAGCACAATGACCAGCTGCCTATACTTTTCCTAAACTAATGTCAGGTACCAATTAGAGCTGGGTGGACTCAGAGGCGCCCCGAAATAAAAAATCCCAGTCTTCACCAGGATTCAAGCCTACAACCAGTATTGGAAACCTCACGCTGTACCCCTCAGTCACCTTGTCTCCTGATTAATACAGAAGTCTGCTAGATAAAATTAGGTAATTCACAGTAATATTAGGTAAATGCAAAGACATAGTATAAATATACTTCATTTACATTAAATGAGCCATCTCATAAATGATTACACAATAAGAGTTTTGAAAGAGGTAGACATAGATAAACACAGTCAACATCCAAGTGCTATAGAGTAAAACATCTTGGATTGTATTGGAGATACATTATTTTAGTAGTATTTTGATATCAATGATTCATGTTTTGTGTACATCAATAAATAAATGTGTAAAGTTTCCACTTGATCCAAAAACAGGTGTAGGAGAAATAACATGTACAAACTTTTTACCAGACAGACAGAGAGAGATGATAGATATAAACTTTGTAAAAAGGAAAGGGTAGGGTGAAATGCTTGGGGTAACAAGAAATAGAGCAGTGGAGGGAGTTAGTTGGAAGATCTCTTGTGGTGCTCCAGTGGTTATCAGTTTTACCAATACTTAAGTAAAAAAAAATTAGAAGTCTAACCTTTGACATGATCAAATCTTCACAAATCTTATTTTCCGCAATCCCAAAATTGACAATGCCCTGAAAATGTAAATATTAGAAATCGCATGCAAAAATGTGTTAATTCCATGAATAAGTTATTAGAGAATAAGAGAAATGAGGTTGCTACATTATTAAAATGTAGAATTTGAATAGCCGATGGGATGTGTGGCTGAATTTCACTTGCCTAACTTGGGGATAGAGGGGAGTTAGTTTTAGTCATAATATCCCCACTTTTCAGATCTATAGGGCAGATTATGTAAAGGTCATCTAGTAGCTATTTCTGTGACTCATGGGTTTTGAGGGTGTCATGTGACCAGCACAATGACCAATCGCCTTTACGTTTCCTCAAATAATATAGACTAGGAATATTATTGTATATATCTAATTCAAATTGTATATCTAATCCAAATTGTATATCTAATCCAAACAAAAAATTTGACCAGATCTTAGCAATCATGAAACCAATTATAAGACGAATACTCCAACAGCTATAACGGAATGTAAACTTTATGATGTACCTACATTGGTATTATCAACTGGATCATAGGAGTCTCCTAAAACTTGTTGAACGTATTTGAAAAATGGTGTCGTTGACGAAAGAGTACATTGTGCTCGTTGAGAAATATTAAATTGTTCTTCACTTTGGGCATTTGCCATGATCTTGTAGCTTCAGTTAATTGTTTCTTTGTTTTTGTTAACCTGACTAGATTAACAACACAAATATTTGCAATTTATTTGAATAAATAGAAAAAGAGCCAATATGCCTATTAGTATAGAAAGCAAACATTATATAGTCAAATAAATCTACAACCAAATCAAGCCTCTATTATTCTTCCTATATAATACTAATAGTAACTTATAGTAATATAGACCTAGATACCTACTATAGCTAAAGGGCCTATTATAGAATTATTATATTATATATATAAAAAATAATACACTATATAGATCTATATAATATAATTATAATTATATACTTATAATTAAAGTCTATATATATTATATTTATAGATAGATCTAGATTCTAGATCTCTATCACTTATCAAAATCATAATTTTTTGTTGAGTAAGTATCACAGGAAACGCCTACGAGTTTGCGAGTAATATATATGGTAACTCCCTAGATCTAGAAATTTAGGCACACAAAGATCTAGATGTAGATTAGACCCAGGTGTGAGTGCTATGGTCAAGGCCAAAGCAGTGTTTTGGTCAAGTGAGTTTATCTTATACATTGTAAATACTAGCATACGTTCCTTCAAAACAGAAGATTTAATTAATTTTAAGGTGATATATGGCTATGCGGCTATGCGTGAATCTAGATCAGAGAATTTTGTAGTTTTATTTTTCTATATATCTTATCTTATATAATACAGATGTTACTTCAAAAAAGAAGATGATTACGTCCTACGCGTCGTGCATATTGACGTAGAATCTAGGTCTAGGATACGTCACAGCTTAAAAATAGTGGATTCCTTTCTTGGAACTTTCCCACCACTCAGAACTAAAAATTGTGTGGATGTAAATCCTGGTGACCCAACAAAAACAGCGCGGACAAAATAGCGCGAAATATCCCGACAAAATAGCGCAAGACAAAATAGCGCGGACTTAGATCTATATAGATGTGTATAAAAGCACCGGATTATTAGTTGGCCTACTTTTGTGTCCTGGACAGCATTTTTGTTGATGTCTCGGGTCTATCTTTTTCAATATTAATAGATCTAAAAGTATGCCATATTTGCAGAGAACGAGAGTACTTAAAATTGTATATCATTCCCCTTTTTCAACAATAATAAAAAGGCTAACTTGCTAAAAATAGGATTTTGAAATATGGGTTAGAGGTTAATCTCTCACTTCCTCGGAGAACACTGAGAACAAGATTCTGAGGTACAATGATGGAGAACGAAGTAAAGCTGCAAGCAAGACAAAGTAGGCATATACCTCCAACTTGACAGATGCCTTGCTGCTATATTGCAGATATACGAAAACAAGCCAGTGTTGGAATTTCTACATGCCATTTCCTACAATTTAACGTTGTGAAAGTTAGTGTGTATGTGTATACATCTGATAAGTATTTTTGCCTGATTTATAAGTACACTTTTGGAATGTCAATAAATGATATATTTTGAAATTATTCATTTTAGCTTATCATAACGTTTGCTTACTGTTTGCATGATATATTTATCGTTTATGATATCTAAAGTCTAAAGTGTTTCCTGCAAAATGACTGAAAAATAATGATAACATTAAAACAAAAAAAATATTGGCTCTATTCATATTTTACGATATAAAGTATTTCTTTCAAAATGATTAAAATAGGCCTATATGTCGGCGCTATTTTGTTCGCGCTATTTTGTCGGGGTATCGTAAATCCCCGGTACTCAAACTGGGTTGTATACAATTAAAATAACTTCTTCGCTAAAAGCCAGTTTATCCGAACTGATGACAAAAGCATCGAAGCCTTACTATGCGCGCTGGACTGTCGTTCGGATTTATCGATGGTCGAGGGTTCAAATCCTGCCCGCTCCCATCCCCCGTCGTCCTGCGGGAGGTTTGGACTAGGAAGTAAACTATCTTCAACTCTGAAGGAACATACGAAACATGTAAAACAAACATTTTTATCCTCTTCGATCATTATCATACGTTTGAAGGTTCAGACAAGTAGTCGCCTGCGACGATATGGTATGTGGTTTTCAGATTTAGCAGCTCATCATATATCATATATATATATGTTTTGTTTTGTTGGTTCTTAGACGAAATATTATATGTTGTTCATGTCGGGACAGCTTGTAATAGGCATTTTTTCTTGAACTTTGTGTGAAAGCTGGTTCATTTATCGTTTATTCAACTACTTTGTTTTTCATTTCTCCCGGGTAGAGAGGGACTTTGATTGAATTTAGTCATTCTTCCATCTTTGGCCAATATTTTTGTCTTCTCATTGTTTTCTAATTCAATGTGGCCTGTGATCCGTTGGAGGAATGTTACTTTGCTGTTGTAAAGATTTACAAGAACTATCTATCTATATATATAATTCTCTTCATGGCTCAAGAGTTTGGACGAGAAGAAGAAGAGGTAAAGGAAAGATCACTATTTTATTTCTGCGGATAGAGTTATCCCACGAAAAAAAAACAAGAGGGGGGAGAACAAGTAGTATTCACCCGTCACTATGGATGGCTGCCTGGTCGTGCTGTTTGCGCGCTGGATTGTCGTTTGGACTTATGAAACCCTGCCCGCTCCCATCCCCCCTTCGTCCTGCGGGAGGTTTGGACTAGGAAGTTAACT
Organism: Biomphalaria glabrata; assembly: GCF_947242115.1. Classification (NCBI taxonomy): domain Eukaryota; kingdom Metazoa; phylum Mollusca; class Gastropoda; family Planorbidae; genus Biomphalaria; species Biomphalaria glabrata. The sequence goes on from NC_074723.1 coordinate 30,448,128, forward strand.
ATCTTCAACTCTGAAGGAACATACACACACACAAACACATGTATGTGTGTGTGTGTGTGTGCGTATGCTCGCGCGCATATGAAGCTTTTTCACAAACGGGTCCGTAGTCTGTGGAAAGTTTTGACTATATAAAGGGGCCATGGGTCAAAAAAGTTTGCCGTAGCCCATGGTAAATCCTGTAGTATTCCTAAATGAGTAATATTTCAGTTCACCTCAGTGAATATATCGCGTTTTATCGCAACATTTCATTATAATTTAATTCACTGTTAGTTCATTCATTGTCAAGTTTAGCCTAGACAAGATTGTGTGATACTTATTATTTTATGTTGGCAACTTATACCGAATCTACCGTATCTTTCTATAATCTCCTAATTCAATACAGAAAAAAAAATGCTAATTTATGAACACCTCTATTTACACACAAAATTAAATTTTAAAGCATAGAAATTATTTATGTACCGGTAGATGCGGACCAGAATCGGGTCGACTACATATTTATTACAAATCTCTCTCTCCCTGTCTCTCTCTCTCTCTCTCTCTCTCTGTCTGTATGGTAAAAAGATTGTTTATTGAATAGAGAAATCGTAACATTGTTTTAACATTCACAGGTACATCACTATAGTTGTCAGAGAATAGAGGAATTCTTTATAACACAACACAACTAGATCTAATTTAAGCCTTCTAAATAAAATCTATGATTTCTCCATAAAAGTAGGACCGCCCCCCCCCACTCAAAGTGTTTAGGTGGGAAGGGCAGTAGAGGTATTCGCCCCCCTTAATCGACAAACAGGGAACGACATAATATAAAGATCAGTGAAAATATCAATAACAAGTTTTAATCATATAGATATTTAATGATTCTGTTAGCAAGCTGTGATTTCTAGAAATAAATTGGACCGCCCCCCCACTCGAAAGTGTATGGGGGGGGCGGGATTGATACCATCGCCTCTCCCGACCCCACCAAATCGGCCAACATACTAGAGGGGGGGGGCGAAATAATCTAAAAACAGGTTGAAATAAAAATAATTAGTATATATTATTAACATAAGTAATAAATTCGTATACAAATTGTGTGAATTCTATACTAAAATCCCCCCCCTTTTTGGGGGGTGGGGGTCGGCCGAGGGGGGGGCGATCGCCCCTACCGCCCCCCCCCCTGGATCCGCCAGTGCCTACATCGCTTACAGTCTTAACTTTAGAAATTTTGCGTCCATTAAATGTCATTATATATTGGCCTATCTAGAGTTTTGAACGCTTGATTTTATGAGGTTTCTCATACTGAAAAATAAATAGAATTAATTTGATACATGCATTTCCATAACCACATGGCCGGACTAGGTGTCAAAATCGCCCCGGGCATTTCTATACCATCCTGCCCATAAATGGTATATTATATGATGGACATCCAATTCTACGTGTACTTAACTGTCCTCAAAATGATTATGTTAAGTTTGATAATGAATCATCGACATTGACATTGACAATCGACACTGAACACTATATCTTTATAAGGAATACATGTCTTATGCTGCTGTTTAATCGCAAAGTGTGTAGACCCTAAAAGAATGAAGCCTATTGTAACACTGTCAACGGATGTAGGCTATTACATTAAATTGGGAAATTGTGTTAGATTAGATTAGTGGGCTCTAGAAGAGTCTGTAAAAGTTATTTGTTTTGTTTTTTTAAACACGTCGTTTAGAGAGCCCTTCTTATAAGAGAATACTATAAAACCTTAAACAATTTAATGCTGGCATCCATTCGGCCCTTATCTTTTAAATTACAGACATGACTTCTAATAAAAAAGAAGATGATTAGGCCTACTGTGGCATTAGCCCGAATGTCTATATAGCCAGTCCGCCCCTACATAGCCACACTGGCATATGGGTGGAATCTCATTATCTATGAATGGTATTAGTCACATTAATTCTTACTACACTTTCAATATCAAACGATTTACCGTCAACTAGTTTAACATCTCTTCTTTGGAATAAATATTACCAACACATTGAAGTGGATATAAATATAGTCTATACTTACTTCCTATCAAGCGAGACTAACCTGCAAAAGTTCAGTGAGAATGACTATGAACGGCTGTGGCATAATGTGACATAGGTCACGATTAATTCCAGAGTTCTTTGACCTTTTTAAATACTTCAAAACTAAGTTGAAGTTAATGTGTGGTCATCCTATGACATTCTACAGTATGTGCTACACTAAAATGACCTACATATGTTGCATGAATCATTATATATCATTATATATTTAAGGGCCGTCCCCCAAAAACGTTACACATAGCCTAATAAGCTAATATCCTAATATCCTAATATTTACCTAATCAACATCCACATTATAGAGGTAGGCTATTTGAATAATTGTTTTTACAAAGCTTATTTCAAATCACTCTGTCTGGTAACAATTTTGAATACGTTATTTCTCCCACTTCCCATTCTCGAATCAAGTTGAAACTTTACACAATTGTATATTGAATTCTATTGTACAAAACATGAAGAAATTAAAAAATAGTTAATTAATAACTGATAATTAATTATTTTGTTTGGTACCAACAAGGGAAATCAATCCTTCAGTATTAATAGCAGGGCCAGCCAGCCTTAGGCATAGGCAGACTCCGATTGATTGACGCCTCGTACATGACTCTAAAGGATTTTTTTTTTTGGAGCGATCTTGAGACTTTTGCCCGATGTTATTATTGAGGTATAATAGGTTTTAAATAAATGGACATCATTCACCAATCGTAAACAAACAACATTTTGCAAAGTGGTTCTCTATATCTTCTATACAAATTACGCAATCCATAAAGGCTGTCACGTGATACGTAATTTTCATTGTTTTATCAATATTATCACGTGACTAAATGTTGTTTGTTTACGATTGGTGAATGAGGTCCATTGCGTAATGTATTTTTTTTTGTGCTGTTTAATGTAGTTTCTCTTTTTCATTTTAGGCCACGAATTTCACATCGCCTAGGGCCTCCAATTATCTAAGGCCGGCCCTGTTATTGGACAGGAAGTGGACGAGTGGTAAAGCATTATAGCAAAAGGGGTAAATCCTGATGGATTTTTAATTTCGGGATTTTCGGACGACTCTGTCTCCACCCAGCTCTAATAGGTACCTGACATTATATGAGAAATATTAAAGGTCATTATGATGGCCACATGACTCCCTCGTTAACAAACAGTGTGCCACAGAAACAGATGACCGAAACATCATCTGCCTGATAACCGTCTGGTCAGGGCCAGTAGGCCTACTGCTTTTGGACGCCTCCAGGCGAGAGTTGGGCGGAATAAATCGCTCAGACTGCCTACAAAAAATCAATGTCTACCGAGCAGTGGTTCTCTCAACCCTTCTATATGGATCTGATATATGGGTATCATACTGAATTATACAGAAAGCAACTAAGACTACTTGAACGCTTTCACCAAAGGCAGTTACGCTGGATGAACGTATGCCAAAAGCAGTCTTTTTTGGTGAGCTGAAAGGTGGTCGACGTAACAGAGGTGCCCCACGGAAATGCTTTAAAGACCAGCTTAGCCAGGTGCCAACTGGCTTTTTAACTGACCTGGTTACAAGCGGCTTCAGAACGAGACAGCTAGAGGTCACAAATGTAGGCCGCTGGAAATACAAAAGAAAATCCGCTGCCGAGGACAGACGTAGACGGCGAAAAGAAAATAAAAATCGACCACCGGCCTATGCCTGTGCCCGGGGGTGGTAAAATATGTAGGCTAGGTCACAGCTGGGTCTGCGCATAGCCACGGGAAATACTGTATTTCTCATTTATCCTCGGACTCGAAGACAAGCGCGCTATTATTATTATGTTAGGATAAAAGCATGGACGAGCCTTATTATTATTAAGTTAGGATAAAAGCATGGACGGGCCTGCCACTGAAAGAGGTTTCTAAGGCAAAAGAGGAATGGAGAAAGACGGTCAAAAAATCTTGCGTGGTGCCCCAACGGTCCAACAGACGGGATAGGTAAAGGGTCGTTTCGTATTATTATTTTGTCCTTGTATTAAAGGGAAAGCACTATAATTGTTTTTTTTTTTTTTTATCGTGAAATAAATGTAGAGTAGAGTCCCATGTAGAAGTAATCCATGTCTTTATCAACTTATGATATATCACTGATCAGGATCTAGAATCTAGATAGAAGTTGATATAGACATTATAGATCTAGAATAGATTCTATATTATATATCTTCTAAACATAGGCTCTAGTTTAGATCTACTAGATTTATAATTTCAAACTTAAATGAGACAATTTTTTTCTTTCGCATTTATCTCGGCCTAGAATAGCCTAGAAATACATCTAAAAATAAAAATGTATAAATTTAATAATTTACATTAAGTCTCATAAATGATTTATAAGTCAATAACTAATTGAATAAGTGTAGTGTAGACGTAGTCATGTGATTATCTAAAATTAGTAGACTAGGTCTAGATCTAAATATAAATAATCTATTCTAATGAAATGATCTTTGGCAATTTGTGAAATTATGATCATATGATGTCAATTGTCATATAATGATATATGTAATCATTAAATGATTAAATCTAGTGACGTTATTTTTATTAATTATTAATAATAATTAATTAATTTTGATCATCTATGATCTATAATTTAAATTAATCAAATCATATTTTTTCAATCTAAGTTATCTAGATCAAGTCACATAGATTCTAGAATCTTGGAACTTGGAGTCTACAGAGACAGAGTCAAAGTTGATCTATTATTTTAATTTAGAATCTAGTATTTACATCTAGATTATAAATTATTCAGAATGAACAGTTCCGTGAATTTAAATCTATTGAATTCCATGCCTTTGTGCTTTTACTTTTCTGTCCTTGTGATTTCTGCCCTAATGTCAAAGTCATTAGCAACGTCCACAACAGATGATACAACAATTGGAAAATGTGGTTTCAAATCTTATTTAGACATTAAAAAGTTAAAAGAAGAACGAGAGCGTATCCTGCCTCTTGTTGATAAAAGGTAATAATAAAACACTTGGTAGACTGCTGCTCAAGCCATCAAGCAGAAGTTTTAACTTAAAATTAAACCTAGAGTGCTTAGACCTAGTCTACATTCTAGATTAATGAATTTTACTTTTGGAGTCAACTTTATCTGGATCTATTATCTATAGAGCAGGGGTTCTCAACCTGTGGGTCGTGACCCCCTTGGGTGTCTATCTACGATTTGCCAGGGGTCGCCAAAGACCATTGAAAAAATGGATTGTTATTGTCTATTCTTCAATTGCTGTGTGTGTGTGCGGGGGGAGGGAAGGTCGTGGCTAAGTGGGGCATTGTAAAAAGGGGTTGAGAACCGCTGCTCTTGAGTATGTACTCTCACAGGTGGCCATTTTGGATCTAAAAACACATTTGACATCAGAACAATTTCCTGTTCAGGTTCAGGTTTTACAAAACTGAAGTTAAGCATGTCCTAAGAAAAGACATTGCTTTATAACTGAGTGTTTTTATGACATTTTCTTGAGTTTATTCTAAAGATAAGAGGTTCCGCTAGCAGCATGTGGAAAAAAAATAATTTTTTCTCTTACTATGTCCAAAATATTTTAATAAAAAAAAATAGAAATTTTCAAATAACAAGGAAAAAAATATAGCTCACCGATACATTTTTTAACTGTACACTTAGAAAATTCATTCAGCTTTCCAGTGATACCAAATTTATTATTATTAAACGAGTCAACGACCCTTTAAAACTTAGCACACTTTTTTCAGGTACTAAAATTTCACTAAGGTCGGGATGACCTTTTACCAATGATACTCGTTTTTTACATTAGTAAAATAAAATTTGTGGTAACTAAAACATATAAAATTGAATGAATCACTTCTATATATACCAATATCATTGATAATTAACATAAAATATAATAAAGATCTATATGCTTGGGAGTTCTTTTGGACATCAATGTCGAGACACAAGAAGCTAAAATCTGTAAATTTAGGTATCTAAAATATTCTTTGAAAGAAATATACTTAAATGAATCTAAATCTTAAATCTAAAGATTCTTTTTCTAATCTACACTATTGTTCTATAACTAGATAGATCTAGATCAATTTAAAAGCTTATATTATAGTGTTAAAAACTTGACAACAGGGAGCATTTTTCTTTTTATTCAAAGAAAATTAGAAAAATTTTAGTTTTTCCTAATTTACTAATGATATTTTAAAATTTTAATTACATTTTGATTCGCCACTTATAAATTAATAGTCCTCCTTTGAAACTGTACAATTTGATATATATACTTTTATATATATGTATTCACAATAGTTTCCGAAATATTCACATTAAAAAGAAATTTGCTTAACTTTCTGTCCCTTTTAGATCTCGTAAACTAGAAAAAATAGTGAAAATCCGACATCATAATATTTTAGACCATTCAAAGTTCTGAGGCAATGGCCACTATTTTCTTTTCTGAAAGCAAAAAATCTAATTTTTTAAATCACTTATGCAAGCAGTTTTTTCATAAAAATGCACCACTTTTACAACTATTCACTATTAATAGTAATAAACATGGGAGGCTCTTTAGTAGGGAGAAGGCTGTGTACCGTATTTTCAACACATTTATGCAAATGGTTTTAGATTTTTTGTCTAAAAGATATTTTTTGTACATTTGTATTTCTAAGTTTCGTAAGTTCTGTCATACTAACTACTACATTTACACAAAAAAATGGTAACTTTTTTTTAAAGAGAAAAAATCTATTTAGTATGCATATAACTTGGAAATAATTTAAAACAAAAATCAATAAGTATTTTTTCATCATATTATCGCATGAACTGCAGTATTGCACTACAGCTATAGAATGCTTAACTAAAGGAATTTTTTTTTCTGAAGATTTGAATAAGAGATTGACCCTTTACAAAACAATTAGATCAATTAGATATTCATTATAAGACATCAGTTAGGCCAGGTTCACATCTAATTTCACATTCACTTTCACCTATCCTTTGGTCTGCTGGACCGCTGGGGTACCACACAAGATCAGTCAACTTCTTTCTCCATTCCTCTCTGTCATTTGTCTTTGATAGAATTTCATTCTGATGTTCTTTCTGAAAATATTGAAACCTGCCTGGGTGGACCACTTCAGGGGCTGATTTTGAGTTTTGTGTTTCACACAGTCTTTGTAACCTTGTCTAGTATAAAACTACAATAAATTTCAGACATAAACATATGAAAAATAAAGTTTTTAAAATGAATTTGATGGTATTCTATCCTTTTAGAGTATAAATTCTTGATAGAAGTCACTTTATTGGTAAGCTGAATTCAAATATCTGGTGTGGCATCAACCCTGTTTCTAGATTTTGACTTCATTTCAACGTAATAAGAAAATCCTGCAAAAATAGATTGTAGAGAATTTAAGTAAAGCAATGATATTTGTTTTGAAATACTGTGGTACTACTTAGACAAATTTGACCAGAAATCATTTAATGGTTGATCCTTGTTTCAGATTATTAGTCAGAATCTAGATAGTTCATAGTAATGTTTTTATAGTTGTTATTTTTTTTTTGTTTGTTAATAAAATCCATCTTTCTTGTATACATTTACTTATTAATAAAGTCACATGTTGGTCTACTAGTTAATTATTCTGTAAGTTTGTGAGGCACATATTCAGGCCTAGTGTCTGCAGAACATAGTTTGGGATACACTGATTTACATTACAGTATCATCCATTGGACCAGATGAGGTGATACTGGCTTTTTCTTTCTTTTTATGCTGTCTAAAAATATATTTGGCACAAAATCCTGTTTGATAGCTAAGTCATTTACGAGCTGCCGATTTCACTATGTTAAAAGATTTCAATGCTGAAATTTATCTGACTTTCTTTTTCCTTTGGAACCCCCTAGGTTTACAGCTAGAACCACTGGGAAAAATGAATCCTATGAATACACTGTTGGAATTTGTCGTTCTGCTAGTGATGAGAATACAGATGCTGCAGTGATTCAAAGGACATTAAATGAAAACAATATTCCTAATTCTGAGTTTCGTGTGACTGGGAAGTTATCTGAAACACACATGATGCTAGGAAGTGAGATTTTTAAAAAATATTTATTTCTATATATACAGATTATTATTATATTTATATATTTTCTCTTCAATTTTTATTTCTAATATATTATATATATATTATAACAAAGATTTTCACTTAAGAAATGTATTATGTTAGTAAGGCCTTGCCATTTAAAAAAAATACAAGCACTATCTTGGAACTTAATTATAATTTATTATAATTATTAAATAATATATTTATAATTTATGGAGAAAAAAATTTGTTGAATTTCTAAAAAGTTTCATTAAGTCCCTTTAAGTAAAACCCATTGGTGTTCAGCTTACTTTTTGAGCTGGGTCATATACATATTTGAAACTGTCACAGGCTGGGTCATGTAAAAAAATGTATAGTCAAGTGCAAAGTAACTCAGCTTCTGCTTCACTGTGCATATAAGCCAGAAATTTAAATGTACAGGAAAGCATTGCACCATGAGCCAGATATGTCTTGCAGTCCGTTGGTTGAGCATTAATTTTTAGTTATTTTTTTAGTTTTCAATTAGTTTTTAAATTAATTTTTAGTTCAAAACGCAAAAAAAAAAATAATTTCTAATTTGACTTAGTCTATTTTTTGGGTTGAAATAGAAATACTGGTACCATGACATATATTCTCTCTATATTTTTGTTTCAATTTGAAATCAGTTTTTTTTTGCAGAACCAAGTCCATTTTTTTTTCAAAATTGACATTATATGCACTTGCAATGTTTAGATTTACATCATAATCACACTTTTCACATCATCATAACTGATCTTTATGTCAAGTCCCTGCTGGAATGTCATTTATATTTGTAAAAATATAAATAATTTTTTTTTATAGATAAACGTTGTAGAAACATTAATGTAATCTTATTTGCACTCTGCAATAGTCAAATAATCTTATTTTAGCGTTAGAAAAAAAACAAATGTTTTTGAAAAAGCTTTTGATCAAAAAAGTTTTGAAACAAATTTTTTTTTTCATAAATTGCTTTTTATAAAGATTACTCATGAACTTTTATGAAACTTAGTCATTTTGCAAGGAAGCCTAGTGGCTAATCACTTGGCTTCCAGAGGGGTCCCTGGTTCAAACCTCAGTGAAGACTGGGATTTTTAATCTCTGGAAGTTTAGGATGCCCCTGAGCCCACTCAACTCACATGGGTACCTGATATTAGTTTATGAAAGTCAAGAGGGTTGGTCGTTGTGCTGGCCACATGACACCCTCATTTACAATCAGCCATAGAAACAGATGATCTTTAACATCATTTGCCCTAAAGATTACAAGGTCTGAAAGGGGAACTAAAATAAATAATAAATAATAATGATAATTTTAAAAAAAGGTAAAAAAAGTTCCCCTTTCAGACCTTGTGGTCTATAGGGCAGATGATGTAAAGGTCATCTGTTTATGTGGCCTACTGTTAACAAGGGTGTATGTGGCCAGCACAATGACCAACCACCTTTACTTTTCCCCAACTAATGTCAGGTAGCCATTAGAGCTGGATGGACTCAGAGGCGCCCGAAGATCTCGAAATTAAATATCCCAGGATTAGGACCCCGGTTTGGAAGCCAAGTGCTTTGCCGCTTAGCCACTGCGCCTCCTAATAAAGATAATAAATAAATTAAAATTTTAGAAACATAAATGTATACTTATTTGCCTTCTACAATAGTCAAATTAACAAAATTTTGTTTTACAAATGCATAAAAAGATACAATAATATTAGTAATTAGTAAATCTCTCTAGAGTTATCTATTGAATATGGATGGAATATTAACTAAAGTATAAATGTAGATCTAAGCATGGTATGTTTTATAACACTCACTTGACATTTCTTGCACTTTTAAACTAATGCTTTTGTGAAAGCTCAAATTTTTTAAAACAAAACAATTTGTTTCACAACCTGTTCTTTATATAGACTACTTGCTATATTTAATTTTTTATGAAACTTTACTTATTAGCTATGATATCTAAAACTTGTTACAATAATCAGGCTTTTTAAAAAATAGCTTCTTGTATGCATGCAAAAAAAAAAAGTGTTTAATAATTTGGTGACAAAGTAAATTTTTAGAATAACATTCTTCAATTGTTTTAATTTTTATAAAGTGTCTATCAAAATTACTGGTTTACATATTTTGAGCCATTATCCGATTTCTAAAATAACATTCTTCGATAGTTTTAATTTTTAAAAAGTGTCTTATCAAAATTACTGGTTCACATATTTTGAGCCATAATGTGATTTCTAAAAAAAACAATACTTTAAAGTAATCTGCAACCCCTTTACTTTATAGCAAAAAAAAACCAGAAACAATGCTTACCTAAACCTAAACAAAGTTTTTAATACTTTATGATGAGGCCATTCCTTCTGAATGCAATGCAAGCCAAATATAATGAACATTTAAAAAAAAAAAACAAAAAAAAAAACTATTATTCACTGGTAAATTGCTTTATAATTATAAAAATAATGTGGATATCTTCTTGATTAATAGTGATTAGTTAATGGAATAAAATGTGATTTTTAATTGGGTTATTTTTCTGAAATACATTTTTCTAGCTGACTGGATCTTGTTAGAGTATCAAGGTGGAGAAGGCTATGGCTCTCACTGTGGGAAAGAGGCAAGGCGCTCACTGATAATGATAACTTGTGATGAGGAAGCTGATGATGCAAGTATTTTAATCAAGCTTCTTATGCGCTTTCTTTGCCCCCCTGGATTAGCCAAAACGTCTTTATTCTTGTTACTAAGAGTGTTCTTGAAAATTTTTGCAGTTAAGTGTTTTTTCTGGTGGTTGCTCCATCTTAAAAGCTGGTCTACAAGCAGAATGAAAAGAACACACCTATAGCAGACTAATATTTCAAAAATTGAAGAAATTAAGCTTTGGGAAACATTATCAGGTTTAAAAATCTGTTGTTTGATTTGCCACAATGCTTGACTTAACTCAGTCCTTTTGACTCCCAGTGGAGCACATGGTGCAACATCATTTCACCATCGGGCTCTGTTCTGCTTTATTCCCCTTAGCTAGGTCCTTATCAATCCTTCAGTCTTTGCCTCTTGGTCTACTTATCTTCTCCATGTTTGCTTTGGTCTTCTGGCCTTTCTCTTCCCCTGTTGGTTCCAGTCTAAGGCCTGTTTTACAATACTTTCTGTTGTTTTTTGCAATGTATGCCCAATTCAACCTCATTTACATTTTTTATTTCTAGCTCTATCACTATTTGCTGTTATTCTGTTCCCACAGACTATGCAATGTTAACTTTCTGTCTTGTTAGATTTGTAATTGTTCTTATATCCATTTTACATTGTTTATTGTTTTTAAAAACGCCAGATGTTAATTTAGGGAAAAAATATTGGCCTTAATTATTAACAAATATTATATATATGTTTCAGCAATGTGTAAATGAATAACTCCTTGTGTTAGAACTAATGAACGTTTCTTAAAGATATGTATATGATACGTGACTACCTCATTTCTTGTAAACACTTATGGTGCAAAACTTGAAAATCCTTTTCAGATTACTTATGTGTGAACACATCCTTGTATGTATGATTTCCTTACGATAAGGTTGCATGGTGGCTGAGTGTTAAAGTGCTTGGGCTTCTGAACCAAAGGGTCGCGGGTTTAAAGCTCTGTGAAGACTGGGGTTTTAAAAATCTGGGTCTCTCTTATGCCCCTGAGTCTACCCAACTCTGATGCATTATAAATCACTAACTATGAAAGTTTTGGCTGTAATGCTTTCAGACTTCATGTTTCTTACATAAAAAAATGATTAAGCAATGGTGAAAGTACGATCCGGTAACAGTATATAATGTTGTTTTTATTTCAGAAATGTTTAGTGGTCTTATGATATTCAATTTTTTGTTTGTTTGTCTTTGTTAAATCTTCAAGAGCTCCCCTATGATGTTCTTAGAGGAAGAAAACTCAAAGAGCGACGACTGTTTCTACTTGTTTGAAATCAAGCACAAGACAGTGTGCCCTGTGCCAGCTGGGGGTTCAGGATTAAGTGTTGGATCAATACTGGTCATTGTGTAAGTTGTGTACTATAGCTCTTAATCTGGCAGTACCATTAAGACACTCTTGTTACTCTTGTTGGGCCTTGAAATTGCATACACAGAGCCTTTTGCTCTTGGCTCTAGCTTTATCATGTTACTTTTAATGTTTTATGCCCTCAGGTGACGCTACTCCATTGTCATGTATTTTCAATGTTTTTTTTAAAACCAATTTCAGGTTCTTCTCTGTCTTGTTTGTGTACATTGTAGTTGGCTTCCTGTACCAGAGATTTGTCCTCAGATCAAAGGGGATTGAACAGTTTCCTAATTATGAATTCTGGAAAGACTTTGGTAACCTACAAGCTGTGAGTGGGCTTATTAATTATGTACCTTCTCATCATCTTTCTTTTGTGTTCCTCATGGAACACAGGGCCCTCTCCTCAATCACTCTTGATTGTTTATAGGTCCTGTAAAATAGAAAAAGAAAAGACATACCTCCAAACTTATCAGATATGTATAAGTGCTCCTTCTTCCCTAGTGCCATTAGACCAGGTTACCTAATTCAGCCAGGAAAACCTTCTTCCCTAGTGTCATTAGAACAGGTAACCTGATTCAGCCAGGAAAACCTTCTTCCCTAGTGTCATTAGAACAGGTAACCTGATTCAGCCAGGAAAACCTTCTTCCCTAGTGTCATTAGAACAGGTAACCTGATTCAGCCAGGAAAACCTTCTTCCCTAGTGTCATTAGAACAGGTAACCTGATTCAGCAAGGAAAACCTTCTTCCCTAGTGTCATTAGAACAGGTAACCTGATTCAGCCAGGAAAACCTTCTTCCCTAGAGTCATTAGAACAGGTAACCTGATTCAGCCAGGAAAACCTTCTTCCCTAGTGTCATTAGAACAGGTTACCTGATTCAGCCAGGAAAACCTTCTTCCCTAGTGTCATTAGAACAGGTAACCTGATTCAGCCAGGAAAACCTTCTTCCCTAGTGCCATTAGAACAGGTTACCTGATTCAGCCAGGAAAACCTTCTTCCCTAGTGTCATTAGAACAGGTTACCTAATTCAGCCAGGAAAACCTTCTTCCCTAGTGTCATTAGAACAGGTTACCTAATTCAGCCAGGAAAACCTTCTTCCCTAGTGTCATTAGAACAGGTAACCTGATTCAGCCAGGAAAACCTTCTTCCCTAGTGTCATTAGAACAGGTTACCTGATTCAGCCAGGAAAACCTTCTTCCCTAGTGTCATTAGAACAGGTAACCTGATTCAGCCAGGAAAACCTTCTTCCCTAGTGCCATTAGAACAGGTTACCTGATTCAGCCAGGAAAACCTTCTTCCCTAGTGCCATTAGAACAGGTTACCTAATTCAGCCAGGAAAACCTTATTCCCTAGTGTCATTAGAACAGGTTACCTAATTCAGCCAGGAAAACCTTCTTCCCTAGTGTCATTAGAACAGGTAACCTTATTCAGCCAGGAAAACCTTCTTCCCTAGTGTCATTAGAACAGGTAACCTTATTCAGCCAGGAAAACCTTCTTCCCTATTGTTGTTAAAATTTTATTTAACTTTAACAACATAAACATATTTTTTAAAGGCATCATGTAAATACAGCCTAAGCATGAAAGTCATTCCAAGTTCCAAGATCAAGTACTGTTTTGTAAGATTTTTCCAGTTTGACTTTTTCAATTTTCAAAGTGCTAACCTTTAAATTTAATTCAAATTTTTTTGCAGGACGGTTGTGACCTGGTTTGCAGGACTAAGGACAGGCGCAGGCTAGAAGGATTTGGTGGCCTTGGAGATGACCAGCTTGACCCTACAGAAGAGATCCGAGATGAGAATTTGTTACCAATGTAGTATGACATGAATGGAGTTTTGTTGGTGGCAGTGATAGAGCGCTTTGTGCTGGTTTGAGTGTCGAATGTTTGCCATTTGATACAGTTTGGATTGTTTTCTTCTACTTTTTTCTTTCTAGAGGTATACAAATTGTAATTTGAATTTTTTATATGCTAAAATGTGTAAATATTTTTATATATTCTAAATTTGCCTTTGCTGTTTATCCTATTACACTGGCATATTACATCAGTTTTTTTGTTGTTTTTTTTTCTTTCTTTTTGGGTGATAAAATTTAAGTGATGCACTGGAAGTTGGCAAAGTATGTCATGGTAGGTTGTTAGTGTTTTCTGTATAAGATGCAACTTAAATAACTGAAAGCAAGTCTCAGATCTGGTCAAGACTTGTGTAGTTTTAGTTAGATTAGGTTACGTCATAGCCTCTGTTTTTTTAAATTTTAACAAAAAGCTTAAGCGTATACAAATACTTTTAAGTCCAATGAAACTCTTGCAACTTAAAATAGATATGTGGACATAACATATTTTTCATTAACCAACAAAAAAAATATAATTAAAACCGTATGTTTCTTTTTTCTCAATATCTGGCTTTAAAATTAGCTATGCCTACAATCACACTGTTATGTGGCCATTAAATCATTATTTTTTTGTTTTATAACCACTAATTAGACAGTTAAATGAAAACATTGCTGGAAAGATAAAAGGACATTTCAGTATGGAAGTATGGAAATCATTACTCCTGGCTTCTAAAGTCAGGTATGATTTAAGAGCTCAAGGTTTTTATTTTGAACCTTCGAGTATTCAAAAAAACAAATCTGATAAAAAGTTTGACTGCCTAATTTTTTGTATGTATTATAAGATTCCTTCCAAGCCTTTGTTTACTACAAATCCATTGTAGACTATAGATTACTATTAGGTGTTTACTAATTGAATACTATTCTGCTCTTTGTTATATTTTATTTATATATAATAGCAAAATTTAGTGTCAAATAGCAATGAAGTTTTGCTCATGAAGAACTGCATGATGTGGAAGCCACTCTGCAGTTGATCTCATACATAGATCTAGAGGTATGACCTTCTCAAGATGAGAGAAAAGAGGAACTGTATTTGTATAAGGTTATAAGCTCAGTATTGGGCTCACCTTTCTTTTCATCATTGGTTAACTTAATCCAAATTGTTTGTAAAACAATCACAAATGTCTGAAATTTATTTTGGTTTGGTGGTCTGTAAAATGAATGCCTTGTTAACATCAAGAAACCTAGTTAACATTATGGAAGCGTATCGTCTTGAATTAAATACATCAAGTTACTCATATAAATTTATTGATTAACCATTGAAGCTCTCTTACTGTTTGAATTAATGTTTTAAATGTTTTGCAATTTTATCATTCCAATGTAAAGTTGGTTTCAAGTCGAGGATATTACAACTTTTTTTTTTTTCATTTTTATTTTTACTTGCACTTGATGTAAAAGAAAATACTTGTGTGTGATGATAGCTTCTTGAAGCAGCATAGAAGTCAACAGAACAGACTTCAAGTTATAATCAAGATAAATTGATAATAAAAATTTTCCTCTAATGTTTTTGAGCTTTTTGACTTAAAGGCATCAAATTTTTTAATATAGAATTTAATTTATTTTAATGTAGATTTTTTTGTAAAGAAAAGCATAACTAGACAGTTTTTAGTTAGCATTTTTCAAAACTACCACTTAAGAATGTACTAGTGAACATCCTTTTACTTTATTTCTAAATTAAATCTAGTTTCAGGTAAATAGCATTGTTTAAAAAATATCACATTTTCCAAACTTACCATCTTTGTGTGGTCCACTATCACAAATAATTTAAGTAGATTTTTTTATTATTATTTTCTAATTACAATGAATAATGAGTTTAATTTGTATTGATTGAAAAATATTGAGCATAATTTCAAGATTGGTTATTGATGTGCGTGAGTTAAAGATTGGTTATTAATGTGCGTGAGTTACATCTGTGTTACATATCATTGTCTCTCTTACTCTTCCAGAAATTAGCAACCCTGCTATGTGCTTCTTAGTAGTTTGGGCTTTGAGTTAGAAGCAGAGTAGTGAAAGTATAAATATTACAAAACATTTCTAATGGTATCTCAACCTGGATTGACCATTATTTTAGAGGGGGAATATAATACATAGGACATTGTCCTAGGTTCTGAAGAATAAGGATAAGTGTGGTATTTGAAATGACCTTGCCAATCCAGTTGCGACTTTCAGATTTTGCTACACCTAATGCTGGGGGTCTATTTAAGTTTTCTTTTCATCTTCATGTAGGAGGCATTGTGGCTGAGCGGTAAAGCACTTGGTTTCCTAACCGAGGGGCCCGGGTTCAAATCCTGGTGAAAACTGATTTTTAATTTCGGTGTCTTTAGGGCACCTTTGAGTCCACACAGCTCTAATTTGTGCTTGACATTAGTTATGGAAAAGTAAAGGTGGTTGGTCATTGTGCTGGCCATATTGTGAACTGTGAATCACTGAAACATGTCCTTTACATCATCTGCCCTATAGATTGCAAGGTCTGAAAGGGGAACAACTTTTCATCTTCATCTGTTTTCTGCCATTTGTCAATTTAAGCTGGGTTTTTTTCATCTTTACCTGTCTTCAGCAAGGGTCCTTCTTTTGGTCTCAAATGTGTGTCCTTCAATGAATACCAACAAACCAAATAAAAAGTAGTTCGCAATTGCAATTTACATTTTTTTTTTTCTTTGGGTAGGTAGAGATGGTCCTATACTTGTGTGGTATGTTCTTTGGACAGTCAACACAATGTTTTGGTGTATAGAGTCCATGTCTCAAACATCTTTGAGCATATTTTCATTTCTAGACATGATGTACATCTTCAAGCACCTTTTTGTTGTCAGCAGTGAGAGCACTGTATCTCCTACCAAGTTTGTGTTTCTCTTTTTTGTCTGTTCAATCTTAGTCCTTTATAACTCTCCATCTCTCTCTCTCTCTCTCTCTCTCTCTTTCTGTCTCCCACTTCTTATTCTCTCTATATACTTATCTACTCCCTCCTCATGTCTCTCTTAGCCTCTTTCTTTCTTCTTAACTCTCTGTAGCATTACTTATACCATTGAATTGTTTTGTTAACAGTATTCATTTTGCATCTCTTCCTCTCAAAGGTTCTGAAGGCTTCTTTACTACGGTAACACTGAGGGGCTTTGCCTATGTTTCTTATTTAGATAGTAATTTTATGTATTTAAAAAG
Organism: Biomphalaria glabrata; assembly: GCF_947242115.1. Classification (NCBI taxonomy): domain Eukaryota; kingdom Metazoa; phylum Mollusca; class Gastropoda; family Planorbidae; genus Biomphalaria; species Biomphalaria glabrata. The sequence continues at coordinate 30,465,222 of NC_074723.1, forward strand.
TCTTTTAAACTACTATAAAGTCATTTTTTCATTATCAATGGATGCCTTAACTTTATTAAAAATCTTTCAAGTAAAAATATTATGATGAATTATTTTTTTTGAACTTTTAAATTACATTATTTCATTTGTTTTTCTTGTGTCTGTCTTCATCTATTGCCATTATTTACTTATGTATGGATTCTGTGTACATACGAAACAGTTGTTTTTTTTTATATCTATAATTTTAGGGCTTATGTGCAGATTGCAACCTTCATTTTAGCGGCCCCCGAAAGGGGAAAAGACGCTATTAGTTATGTGTGGCCTGTCTGTCCGTCTGTCCTGTTTAGATTTTAGAAACTAGAAGAGAAAATGAAAATCGGACATCATGATATTTTAGACCATTCAAAGTTCTGATGCAACAGCTATTTTTTCTTTTCTGAAAGCGAAAAATCTAATTTTTTAAATCAATTATGCAAGCAGTTTTTTTTTCATAAAAATACACCATTTGTACAACTATTCTCTATTAATAGTAACAAATATTAGAGGCTTTTTAGTAAGGGAGATCACAAACACATTTATGCAAATGGTTTTTAATTTTTGGTCCAAAAATATTTTAATTTACAATTGTATTGCTAAGTTATGTAAGTTCTGTCATACTAAATACTACATTTACACAAAAAATGTTAACTTTTTTTAAAGAGAAAAAAATCTATTTACTCTAAGTTGGACATAATTTTAAACAACAATTAATAAGTAAATTAATAAAATATTTTCGCGTGAACTGCAGAGTACACATGTAATATCGGAACACAAAACTAAAGGAATATTTTCTTTATTTTTATTTACGGAAATGTTTTTTTTTAGGCTTTTAATAAGAGATTGACCCTTTACAAAACAATTAGATCAATTAGATACGCATTATAAGACATCAGTTAGGCCTGGTTCACATCTAACTTCACTTTCACCTATCCCTACGGTCTGCTTGACCTTTGGGGCACCACACAGGATCTGTCAACCTTCTTTCTCCATTCTTCTCTGTCATTTGCCTATGATAGAATATCATTGATTTTCTTTCTGAAAATATTGAAACCTGCCTGGGTGAACCACTTCTGATAGAATTTAATACCGATATTCTTCTGAAAATATTGAAACCTGCCTTTTCTTCCTGCCTGGGTGGACCACCTCGGGGGCCGATTTTTAGTTTGTGTTTCCACACAAACTGTCTTTGTAACCTTGTTTTTCAAGCTTTTATTTTTATTTTTTGTTTGTTCTTTCTAAGTTTACAGAAGATTTCTATGTTGATACACAATATCTTTAATGCTTGGAATAAATTGTTATAAATGACATCATCTTTGAACTATTGTATTTACATTTTGTTTCTCCGGTGTAATTCGTGTCAATGCATGCATGGGAAAGACAATGGATGGGGGGAGGGGGTGAGAAAAGAATTAGCCTTATTTTTCATTGATAAAGTGATACAGGGCTAGGCTAATGAACTGAGAGGTCTTGGGTTTAAATCTCGTTGAACATTGTAAAAAGTTTTTTAGGATACCCCTGAGTTCGCCCAACTCTAATGAGTATTTTACATTAATTAGGAAAACAGTCATTGGTCGTTATGCTGGCCCAAATGACACCCTCGTTACAAGTCGGATATAGAAAAATGAGCTTTACATTATCTGAAAGGTGGAATTTTAAATTAACTTTTTCCTACATAAATGCTCCATGAGAGCCTTCAACATGGACCCTGCCACTGGTAGACGAACGCCAATGTTAGATCATCATGGCGTCGTTGAAAACTGGCGTAAATATCGGTGAGGAAAACAGCCTTGGGTTAAGAAAAGCGCCAGAGAAGAAAGTCAAGGCCAACCGCACAGGCTTCAGCTGAAACAGCTTGCCGCAGTGTGCAAACCGATAATTTCGGGCCAAATAGGCCTCACAAGCAACACGAGAACGTTAAAAAATGCAATGCTAAATCCATGGGCCTAACCAGGATATTTTTTTGGGGGGGGTAAGGGGGGGGGATTTTTCTCACACACACACCCCACGCCAATATATATATATATATATATATATATATATATATATATATATATATATATATATATATATATATATATATATATATATGTGATTTGTACATACTTAATCTTTATAACATTGTGACCTTTCATTCTTTCGGAAAACGTTTATTGTACCATAGAATAGGTAATTCCTGGAGTTAGTGGGAAAATTGTAGACTCCCCGCCCTTGCCAGCAAGCCCCGCCGCCAAGCACTATTTCCGGTATTGAAAACCAACAAAATGCATATTCTGAGTTATCTACAGTGCATTATCCTGCTATTAAAAAGTGTTATTTCAAAAAAAAAATAATAATAATAATGCAAACGACAATCCCCAAATTCCAAGAGCATAGCTAAGGAAGATTTTGATTTTAAAACCCCCTCCGAAATCTACGATAAAAAAACTATCTTCAATATAAGACTATCCATACATCAGTCACCAGATTCTAGTCAAGAGGAATTTTGTGTTTAACCCCCTCCTCCAGCGGGGTTTGCAACTAAAAACTACCTCTTCGATATAAAAAAAAAATTATAAAAAAAGCAATTTACACCCTCAAAATTCTATGAGCGTAGCCAAATGGATTCTTTGGTTTAAATCCTCTTCAGCGGAGTTTGAAGCTAAAAAATATCTCATCAATATTAAAAAAATTGAAAATTACTCAAAATGCTATGATCGTAGCCGAAGGGGGTTTTGAGTTTAAACCCCCATCCAGCGGCGTTTGAAGCTTAAAATACCTCTTCAATATAAAAAAAAAGCAAATAACACCCTAAAAATTCTATGAGCGTAGCCAAAGCGATTCTTTAGTTTAAATACCCCTCTCTCTTCAATTTTTCTAAAGCAAACTACATGTGCAGTCACCAAATTCTATGAACGTAGCTAAGGGGGTTATGAATTTGTTTTAAATAAAGTGCAGTGAATAGTCATCTGCCGAAAAGAAAAAAAGACTAACTGTGGCTCAACAAAGATGGCTAAGACGGATTTTAGAAGTCAGTTATAGAGATCAGGTGTCAATCAAGGAAATCCTATGCCGAACTGGGAGTCGACCTCTTAGTAAGGTTGTGACAGTGTCGCATGATAGGTTTGCGGGACATGTTCTCCGACAAAATGAATTAGGCATAATAAGAGTTGCAATGACATGGAGGCCATTGCGAGAAAAGCGCAAACAGGGACATCCTAGTACAACTTGGCGCCACACTTTCATGTAGGTCCTCAGAGCAGGTGGGAAGAGGCTTCAAACATTGACAGTGACCGATTTGTATGGAAGCAGCTTACCGCTAAGGCAGTAAGCATAGCACATAAGGTTTTTTTTAAATAAAACTTTTAATAGCAGGATGATGCAGTGTAGATACCAAAAAATTTGCATTTTGTTGGCTTTAAATACCGGAAATAGTGTTTAGCTCCGCCCTGCGCTAGGGGAGCTCACAGCGCTCCCCCAACCCCTAATTGTTGACGATGACTGGGATTTTTCACTCCAGGAAAAACCTATTGTAAGGTGCAATAAACGTCTTCCGAAAAATGAAGGGTCAGAATGTAATAAAGATTAATTATATGTACACACCCACATACACACTTAAGCTTACACACACACACACATACACACACATACATACATACATACATATATACATACACATACACACACACACACACACACATAGGCCTATATATATATATATATATATATATATATATATATTTGCGGGGAGGGGGAGAAAAAATCCTGGCTACGCCCATGATATATATATATAGGCTATATATAGGCCTATATATCTATATATATCTATATATATTCTAGTCTAGACTGAGTCGGAAGATTACTGAGGAGTGCAGTATTTCACATGGATACGCAGTCCCAACTGCTACCTTCATATTTTGCCACCACCAGCAGACATAGCCGTTGTCAGTCGGTTCGATCCCTTTTCGCTGTCTGTTCTCGGCAGTGGAGTTTCCTTTTGTCTCGAATGTGTCTCCCGCGACCTTTATCAGAAACTATCAGCTATCTCGTTCGGAAGCCGCTTGCAACAAGATGTTCTCTTCTATCATGTTCTATGTCAGTTAAAACAAGTTGGCGCCTAAGATTCCGGAAGGGGGGCGGGACACTTCTGTTATGCCGACCCCCTTTCAGCTCAAGCAAAAAGGTTGCCGTTGGCATAGTCGTATACGGTCGTTCCGGGAGTACCTGCATGCCCAGCGTAGCAATCGAACTATAAGTAGGGATCTATATAACCAAGCAAACAATAATTTTCTATAGGCCTATATGCTACTCTGAGTGGATTTATAGGCTTACTTATCGCGTACATGGGGGCAACCAGGATTTTTTGTTTGAAAGGCGAAAAAAGGAAGGGGGGGGTGTGGAATCGAAGGCGTTTTTTTTTTTTCTTGTTGTTTTAACTATTTTCATTTATTAGTTATTAAGGACGAAATAATCACTCGAATCTTACAAAATGTATCAGCTTCATAAAAGAAATATTGATATGTTACTTCTTTAGCATCATGGATATCGCTGACCAAAGAGAGGCCTATAGGCCTATATATATAACAAAAACTCCAGGGGCAGATTCTGATTGAAGAAAACATTAGGCCTATATTATATTATCACGATTAATACGATATTGACACCCTCTCCTCATTTTTTCTCTATGTCAAGGATTTTGATCTGGAATCTAGACTATCTAAATCCAAATCTTGTCAAGACTATTTCATCTCGTGTTGCGAAAATCTATTTTTCTAAGAAATACCAAGATAGTCCGCCCACTGTCGGTCATGTATGCACCTTTTCACCCCTTATTAACAGCGCCATCTATTTGTTGTTATTTTGATCAGCTGCTATAACTCGTGATGATAAACAGAAATATACATTGACATCATGATGGATTAATCATTTGGCGATTTGTGTGTAGTTTAGATTTCAAACAAACAATGATAGTTGAATATATTGAAATAACATGAACACGTTTTGTAAGATTTGTAGAGCAGGATATTTATTTATACATGTACAGTCCATGATATGGCCAGACCTGCAGCTGACCGAATGAGGCTAAAAGATAAAATTATCGATAATATTTCGAAAGCGATCAAATCGGTAGGTCACAGACACACACAGTACTCACTGTACTGAGTAGGTATAGTTAAATAAACGACCAGTTCACCCAGGACCAGGCCTTTGGCCAATGCCAATATGGTGAATTCTCAGTTAAGTCAGTTATTGACAATTGAGTTTGTCAGTTATCACTAGGGCAGGGGTCTAGAACCTATACTATATTATACTAGATCTAGATTCTAGATCAAATGAGACTGAGTCTGAGACTATGAAGTGTAATTGTTCTATTACTTCTAGATAGATCTATTGAAGTCTATTCTATTTCTATTAGTAATTATTATACTATTATTAGTATTATTATTATTAAATAATTATAATCTAGATAGATCTATAGATCTAGTATTATAATCTAGAATCTACTTAACTTAGACTTTTTAAATTTTAGACTTAGTCGTCACTTAGAGTTAGAGTTAGAGTACTTAGACTTAGAGACTTAGACTAGTTAGACTGTCTGATAAAGTTGACTTAGACTTGAAATTTATGTCTGTTACTCTGTACCCTATAAAACTAAAAGTAGATCTAGAGTATCTAGAGACATAGAGTCTATATTTATAATTTGATCTTTAGAATATTAATAATGACTTTCTTCTTCTTCATTCTCATTTTACATAATTTCTCTATTTTACATAAATTCCTATAATATTTGAGATGAACTGTGCAGTGGTTTCCAAATCAAGCAGTTTTCCGTATTGTATAGTTTTTGTTCTTGTTCTTCTATAGGAATGTTTTGGGGCCATATATATAGTAATATAGACTATAGATATAGTATGCAGCTTTGAAGGACATGTTCAGCATTCTCTGGTGATGCTCCACATGGGCAGGTTTTCCTTGTCCCGACTTTAAGCTTCCGGAACATCTATAAATATATATGTTGTCTCATTCTCTTGTGTCCGGTTCTGAGTTAAAAAATTATGCATTGGTCATGTCGAGATAGCTTAATAATATTAGGCATCCTTTTTCTTGTAGTTGGGATGTGAGCTGGTCCAATTCTTATTTTAAATTCTACTCTCTATTGTTTTCATCATTTCTTCTGGTCAGAGAGGGTGTCAGTCTTGTGGATTTTGGATTTGAGTGCGTGCCTGTCTAAGGATTCTATTTTGGTGAATTGGGACAGGGTTATTTTTTCTCTTCATCCAGAGAGACCAGGGCAGCAATTTCCTCCATAGCTGTAATGTTTTTGTAATCCAAAGGCCTATATTTATAATGTCTAATGTAATACTATTTCTAGATCTAATCAATAGACTAGATCTATAGATAGATGTACAGTATGTAATGTACTAGATATTATATATAAATAATATAATTATAATATTATATATATATGTATATATATATATAATACCCATTAATATCTAGACCTATTATTAATTATAATATAGATCTAGTCTAGTACTAGAACTAGATATAATATCTAGTACTAATCATAATAAATAATCATACTTATCATAATATTATATAGAATCATTTAGAATCTAATATGAACCCTAGGCTTATGATGCAGGAAAATGCTTGGCGTTTTATTGCTCACCCAGACCACTTGCTGGCAGGAGGGGGAGCCTGCTAACTCTCTTTATTGAATAGTATGTTTAGATATAGTTTTTTCCTATATACAAAATGCAAAACACTTTTTCCAATTAAAAAAAGAAAGACTAACAGACTAGCTTTAATGAAATTTGGATTCCAAACATACATATATTTTATATTGTAATAAAAAATAAATCTTTAAGTTTCTTTTCTTTTGACCCCACTGTGAATACTGACTGCACTACCCCAGACCCCAGCTGGCCAGGAGGGGGGTGGCACCACTGGTAAAAGTTTGAAAAACACTGTTTTAGTTTCTTTAGTTTTACATCCTATTGCTCCTAACGGTACACGTCAGAGGGATATCATATAACAATTAGAATTTGTGAAGGTATATATCAACTATGTTTTCTCTTGTCTATAGCTCTATCCACTCTCACTGTGGTCATAGGTGCGCACTTCAAGCTGTCATCATTATGGTCCCAAGTTCTACCCTGCCGGCTGTCTGACACTATATTTATATATATATATATATCAACATTATAAATATATCCGAGGGGGCATGATTGTTGAGTGGTTAATCGCTCAGCTTCCGAACCTGGGGTCCTGGATTTGAATCTCAGTGAAGACTGGCATTTTGAATTTTAGGATTTTTAGGGTGTTCCTGAGTCCACTCAACACTAATGGGTGCCTAAATTTAGTTAGGAAAAATAAAGGTGGGTGGTTGTTGTGTTGGCCACATGACACCTTGCTCGTTAACTGTTGGCCACAGAAACAGATGACCTTAACATCATCTGCCCCATAGATCACAAGGTCTGAAAGGGAAACTATAAATATATCCAGATGTCCTTAGATAGCATGTAACTTTTTTCTTAGTCTGACGTTGTATACTTTAAAAATTCTTTACTCCTAGATCCAAGAGCTTCTTTACTACCAGTCTACCAACCCTGTTCTAAATGGCGGCTGTGTCACTGAAATAAGACTCACTCTCACAAATAGTGATCGTCAGTGTCATAAGCTGTGTGAGAACTTGGACCATGCACTGCTTCATGGGTAAGTCACTCATCAAATGAGTTTCCTAAACTAGCAATAACTCAATATTTTAGAATTTTCAATCTAATATTACCATGTCAATAATTCAATATCAGTTCTTAATAGCTAGTTGGCTAGGGCTTATTATCCTTTTTATTGGGTAGTATTAGCTAGCTAATATGCCTAACTATAAAAAAAAATAGAGAAAACTTTAACTGTCTCAATATTTATAATCAAAATTACTTTATAAATGCAAAATACAGGCACGACATGGCCTAAATTGTGCCGATGTGCCTAAAATCAAAATCAAATCAAACATAAATGCAAAATAAAACTCCATTTCATTTTTTTTTTAGAAGTGGCATAATCCGAGACCTTACTATTTCTTTTTTGTTTCCTTTTTGACATTTGTTGAATCAGATTAAAACATGTAACGCATGGCTACTGGCCGGTTGTAAAACAGCTGTCTCACAAAGGTCTTGTCAGGGACATTGAGATTCTGGTCAATGTAACAACTGACCTAGGACGAGGTAAGGAGATGCTCATTGTTTCACATCTGATCTTATTATTCAAGTTGGAATAACTAGAAAGTCCTGTTAGTTCTTTACGATTTATTTTCTGTTATATTTTCCATGATTTGAATATGACTTGTCTGCAATGGGAAGTTAGGATGCATCTTTCTATACACATTGACTTAGACTTAGATCCTCCTGCGTTGTTTGGCTATTTGGGCAGCTAGCTGTCTTTCTATACACTTTGACTTGGACTTAGATCCTCCTGCATTGTTTGGCTCATTGAGCAGCTAGCTGTCTTTCTATACACATTGACTTAGACTTAGATCCTCCTGTGTTGTTTGGCTCATTGGGCAGCTAGCTTTCTATATACTTTGACTTAGACTTAGATCCTCCTGCCTTGTTTGGCTCATTGGGCAGCTAGCTGTCTTTCTATACACATATATATATTTTTTTATATGAAATTTTTTTATTAATATTTTTATTTTTCCCTATTATAAATACTGAACTTTTAATCATCAAAAAAATTGTGACATTTGATTATAAATTTATCTTAATCTTAGATTCAATAACCTCGCATTTAGTCCTTGCTGGTTGTGGAAAGTGAACTTACTAAACTTGTTGTACAGTGTTTGATGTATTTTAAAAGAATACCCTTTGACTTTTATAATTATGAAAAGTGCCACAGTAATCAAATGCTCATTTATTAACTATGTCTAATTATCTTTGTCTGTTGCTATTACCTCAGGAAGAGCCTGGCTTTTTGCTATGCTCAATGAAGGACTGTTGGAGTGTTATATCAACCTTCTTGTACAAAATGAGAAACTTCTCAGGAAGTTCTATGCAAAAGATGCCTTACTGCTTGATGGAGATGTGAGTGATTGTCTTTCTCATTTCTTATGAAATATTGTGCAGAGGTTTAGTTTAACACACTTGTATGTCACTTAAGAATCTCATGTATGAAGAGTTTAATTTGGCTACATTCATCCTCAGTTAACACAGCTTTAGAGCTTGGGAAGTCATAGAATAAGGAACTTTATTTCTAAAATGCTATATTCTAAGTTCAAGCTCCCCTGATGGAGACTTTTAACCCCAGTCCACTCAGATTCTATTGTTATTTGACTAATGTAGTTAGTAAGTTGACCATGTCACATGCTTATTATTCATAAGTCATTGGAGCTGTTGAGCTTCACTTTGGCTTTGTTGAGTTCAAAGTACTAAAAAATCTTTATTTACTTCAAATTTGTTCATTTCTTTTTTGATTTCAGAGAATGACTCAACTTCAGACACTTACTTCTGGCCTGGAATTTGTTACATTCAAGTTTGAACTAGTAAGTAAATGACTTGGCACCTATACATTTTTTATGACAACCGTAACACATACTAATGTATTTTCTAAAAATAAAAAATAAAATTAAAAAAAAAAACAAAAAACAAGGTTACAAAGACACAAACTCAAAATCGGCCCACAAAGTTTTACACCCTGGCAGGTAAAAAGGCAGGTTTCAATATTTTCAGAAAGAACATCAGAATGAAATTCTATCAAATACAAATGACAGAAGAATGGACAAAGATGGTTGACTGATCTTGTGAGGTGTCCCATCGGTCCAGCAGACTAAAGGATAGGTGAAAGTGAATATGAAGCTAGATGTGAACCTGGCCTAACTGATTTCTTATAATGAATATCTAATTGATCTAATTGTTTTGTAAAGGGTCTATCTCTTCAAATCCTCAAGAAAAAAAAGCATTCCACTGCAGTTCACGCAATTATATGAAAAACTACTTATTAATTGTTGTTTTGAATTATGTCCAACTTATATGCATACTAAATAGATTTTGCCTATTTAAAAAAAAATATTTTTTTTTATGTAAATGTAGTAGTTAGTATAACAGAACTTACATAACTTAGCAATAGAAATGTAATAAAAAAAAATTTTTGACAAAAAAACTAAAATCATTTGCATAATTATGTTAAAATTATGGTAAATTGACATTCCCCCTTTTAAAGAGCCTCCTGTGTTTGTTACTATTAATAGTGAATAGTTGTAAAAGTGGTGTATTTTTATGAAAAACCGCTTGCATAACTAATTTAAAAAATTAGATTTTTCGCTTTCAGAAAAGAAAAAAGTAGTCCTTTACATCAGAACTTTCAAAAAAATATAAAAATATCTATTCATCAGCCCATTGTAAAATGAGCAAATATTGTTGTTTGAATGATTCTGAATGACTTACTTTCCAATGCAAAACATACTCATTAGCTAAACTGCATTTCTTCCCCAGGATCTGCCCTATTTAGATCTCAATGCCTATCCTCCGCGCAGCAGGACAGACGCCCAGTTGGTGGGCGATGTGCTGTCTACTTCACCCAGTTCTCTGGTGAATGGGAAATATTCTCGGAGTGCCAGTTTAATATCGGCACTGGAGGTAATGACAACACTATCTGAATGGCTGTATTATAATGTAGCTCAAAATGTTTCTAATTTTTCTTTTTGTGTGTGTGAAATTGAACAGTTTTTAGATTATTTTATAGACATTGAATTAGATATAAAGTGTAGTAAAGTTATGAAAGAAAAGTTTCCTTTTGAGACAGGTGATATATGTGGCAGGTATTTTAAAATCATGTCTCTCTGAAATCAAAGCTTATTCTATTGGTGGGAGTCAAAGAGACGCCAGGGATGAATTAATAACAGAATATAACTTTAATCAAAGTCATCAGGATAACTGTAGTTGTAGGCAACGCAGAAAATGTTAACTATCAAATATGCACAATTATGAAACTGACTTCTATATTACTTATACTATATGACTAGGCTCCAAAACTCAGGCCTCTGACAACAACAAATTTCAAGGGCTGTCACCCCACTTTACCTAATCAGCCAATGAAATAATAATAAATAAACATAGAATTCCTTAAATCTTACAACCAAAGTTCTATCAAGTGTTGTTTACGTTACTATATACAAACACAATCACCACAAGACCTATACATACACTGTAATGACTTAGGAATGTAAAAAATCAAATTCATGGTTAATTTTGTTTTAGTAAGTAAATGGACAGAACTTATAAACTTTACCTATTTTTGTGGCCAATTGTTAACCAGAGTATCATGTGGGTAGTACAACCATCAGATGTTATAACTGGATGGGCCAGGGGATACAATAAAATGGAGAATTTAAAATCCCAATCTTCACCAGGATTAGAACTAGAGACCTCTGACACCATTGCCTTACAGCTATGTCACCTATCTCGCACTTAGTACTATTAATTGCAGGCTATCAGGTTTAGAAAGATTGTTACTTATTGCCCTTCTGTAGGGTGAAGATAGTTCAAATCCAGACCATTAAGTCATCATAACAAAACATAAATATGACAACATAGCCATTCATTAGGGGGAAAAAACACACTATTCTACTTAATATGATGTAAATATTTAACAAAAGAAATTAATTAAATACATTTCATTTTTATTTAATTAATTTAAATTTAATTGAAATCAATCATGTGCTATGAACTGTTTTACTTAAAGCAAGACTGAAAATATGTGTTTTCTATGCATTACATTTTTAAATTTAAAATTCACTTCTTCTAATTGTTTAATTTTGTGGTATATGTTGGTATATGATGGGAAGCGTGGTCGAGAGGCTAATTGCGCTTGAACTTGGCTTGTCTTGGCTTACTAGAAGGGGGCTCGAGGTTCGACACCCGACTTGGGCAGAGTTGTGTTTACTGAGCGCCTATAGGCAGCATGGAAAACCGACTCCTAGATACCCCCTCCCCACCACTGGTCCACAAATGAGATTGGACCAAAGCGCTCTGAGCATGCTATAAGCATGAAAGTAGAGCTGTATAAAAGCTATAATAATAATAATAATAATATGTTTATTTACATGATAAAATGACTTTATTTCATCAGACCAGTTCTGGCTCACTGGAGTCAAGATCCATGTTACCCAGTGACTCTGACTCTCTCAGCACCACAAGCTCTGATGCACATACCCAGGCAGACCAAGGGCTTCAGATGAGACTTAGTACATACTCCACTGACTCTGGCTTTCCTGCAGACAGCCTTTTTAACAGCACAACAACATTGAAACAGCGCAGCGTGACGCCTCCAGATATTGTTGTGAACAGGAAGGCCAGAAGTGTCACTCCTAGTGACAACATATCTGTGGCATCCTTGGGGTCAACAGGGGAACAGGATCGGCACCAGAGGCTGGAAAACCTGAATCCTGCCACAGAAGAGGATGACAATGGCAAAAGCCAAGTATTAGAAGTCATCCGCATTACTAAAAAGACTGCAGTGGCTGGAAAACCTAAAAAGAAAAGAAACCTTTCTAATAAAAAAGAAACGAGTAATAAAAAATCTGTTGAAGCTGTACCAGCTGATACAAAATCAGACCAAAGAGTAGAAGTGGGAACAGCTGTAAATAAAGATATAGTCGACTCTCCTCTCGACTCTCATAACAATGAAATCCACAATAACTTGCCAGACCTCTGTGATGCTGCCGATTCCAAACTAGATATCATTCCTGGTGAAGTGTCTTGTTCCATCCCCAAGTATGACTCTGGTTTAGATATAGCTACTTTGACTCCGGATACAGAAAGGGGCTCAACTCCTGTTTCTCCCATAGACGCAGAGGACCTATGGATTCCCTCCGAACTTAAGAATGATCAGGTTAAAGTAAAAAATGTAAATTCTATGCCCGCAATGTCTTCAATGGCAACCATTAAAAGTAAAATCGACAGTCTTTGTGTTGGCAACAACAGTGACAGTTCTAGTCATATCGATCATTCGTTTTCACATTCAAATCATTTGAGTCAACCTCCAGAGTCACAGCACATGCATGACTCAAGCCACACACTTCATCCACATTTTTCATCATCAGATTCACCACCAACCAAAGCAGACACTAATAGCTTATTTACTGAAACCTGTATGAAGCCCACAAATGATGACCACGCAACGTCCAGGAACCCTTCTAATGATGTAAAGCTTCCCATTTTCAGTGAGGATGATTTTTATTCTTGTTATTCAGAGAAGGATAAATCTGATGTGCCTGCTCTACATTACCAGGAGAACAGTGTGTCCAGGGCCAAAGCTGCTTTGCAGTCCTCATCTCAGCTGAAGGTATGTTTCAATATCATATTCAATAGATTCAATACAAGAGATGTGTTTGTATAGCATTTGTTTTGCTTGTCTTTATTACTTTTTAATCTCATAATTTATACAATTGGATTGAATCTATATAAATCATATATTTTAGTCCTTTTTTTTTTGTTTGTTTATTTAAATAATGAATTACACTAGTAATGTTTGAATAAATCAGCATATGTAGTCACTAACTGTTTGGAATTTATCTGGGATATGTTGGAAGTTGCTTATGATAGAGATCTCTTTGAACCCCAATCTATGGAATAGGAATTAGTGAACTGAAAGTTCAATTCTTGAGCCCTGACTGAACATGCATTAAAAAAAAAAATGATCATGTTAACAATATACCCCCTTCTTCCCTCTCTGTTTCACAACTGGTCCAGACAAGGGATAGGATCATAGCGCATTGAGAAATTGATAGAATCATAGCGCATTGAGAAAGTTAAACGTTAAACAAAAACAATTGGTAAAAATATTTCTAATCGCATAGATTTACATGTCTAGGTCAATCATACATATACATGACTGATCCAAACAATTTGATACAATTACACTTTGGAAAAAGTTTGTTATATGTTTTTCTTGTTTTCTAAATCCATGTCCTGGTCTTTACAGGACCTCTCATCAGGTGTTTTTGGGCTTGTTTTTCTAACCATAAAAAATTGTCTTTGACCTAGTAATTTTCATAATTTTTTAAAACTCTGTGCTTCAGAAAATATTTAGCATTTAAATTTATATTGTAATTCTTGAGAATATCAAAATTTTTTTTTTAGATTTATGTGTGACAATCAACTTTCTTTTTTTTTTTTCTCTCTCTCTCTTGTTTTCTCCCATTTCCCTTATTAGCACTTTTTGTTTCTTCACTAGTTCAGGTCATCATTATTTCCATCTGATCTCTCATGACAATGTTGATCAAATTATTTTGATGAAAACATGCCACTGACAACCCTGTTTCATAAATCTTTTGACCTCTCTTGTTGGGTTATTAGTAGTTATGGTACATGCAGTAACTCAGAAAGACTTATATCTTCATTTCTTCCTCTTCTCTGTGTTTAAAGTGTTTTGTATGTTTATCATCAGGACTATATGGACTACATTTTAAAGTCAAATCAAAACCCATCGCCAAGCAATGCAAAAGGAGATAGGGAGAGACCACAAGATCAGGAGGACGATTTATCTGTCAGGTATGTATCTTATGTTTTTTTTTATCTGGGGGTCCAAAGCCTTTGTTTCAGTAGTCTTCTGGTATGAACACAGTGCTAGTTGGCATTAGGACACAGGATTTAAAAATTGCCTTAAAGGTTTAGTAGACTAAGGCCTTTAAACAATATGCAATGAATGCATTCATTTTTATTGTTGACATTTTCTGTGTTTTTGTCATTGAGCTGACTATAAAGCTGTCAACTGGCAAGCATTATAAAATTCTTTTGTATATTCTTAATAATACTTGGGAAAAATATGGTAATCAATGAGTTATGTCTTGTTGATAATACTTGTGGAAAAACATGGTAATGAATGAATTATGTCTTGTTGCTAATACTTGGGAAAAACATGGAAATGATTGAATTATGTCTTGTTGCTAATGATGCTCCACTACTTTCAGCCTGGACAACAATGCCAAGCTTCAAATCATGTTAGAGATACTGTCTCATGAAGATGAAAAGTTTTTAAAGGTAATTTACCTTACCTTTCCCTTAGTCTGCTGGACCGTTGGTACACCACGCAAGATTCATCGACCATCCTTCTCCATTCCTCTCTGTCCTTTGCCTTAGTTAACTATCTAAGGCAAAAATATACTTAATATGCAAAGTTCATACAATGTTCATAGGCTTTGTTATATGTTTTCTTTTTGGAGGGCTGGGGCAGCTCTTGAAGGGAAGAGTTGAAGTTTTGTTTGTGCTGTCTGTCTGTCATGTTTAGATGTAAAAAACAAAAAGTGCTATTGATTTCACTGTTTCCTTCCTCATGGGGAAAAACTGTAATGGCTACTTTTGGTGTTTAAGAAACATATCCCTTTGTTTTTAAAATCAAGTATGTATACATTTTTATGCACACACTTATAAACCTTTAATAAGAAAAAAAGGTGATAAAGACAACAGTTATTTTGAAAATTCAGTTTGCAATTTTGTTTACACAGTGTTCAAAATAGGTGCAACTGCTACTTATGGTTTACTGTGGCTTTACTTAAACATTTAGCTTGAAAAATAAATGAATGCTTGTTAGTAGATTCATGATCACTGGTGTGAATGGGAGTGGTTAGTTTACGTGAGACTAATGTGTGAGCACAATGAACCAGCGGGAGCATAACCTCCCTTGGTTATTTTTGTTATTAATGATTGAACCCTGTGTTGACTTCTGCTCAGACTTCCATGCAGAAGTTGAAAGAATAACAATTAGCATTTTCTATAACACAAAACAGCTGGCAGCTTTAATTCGGGTAATCCATATAATTACCAGCTTTAACATCACAATCACTCTGCAGTGCATTCTGGGGGAACATGGGCACAAATAAATTGTTAAAGGCAGAATCGTCAATGAAGAATCTTCAAAAAATTCATTATTAACCATAACACTTTAAAAGCTTTGTTGGAATATTAAGAATATTTTGAACATTAAGTAGTGTAACCGTATAGGCATAGACCATAAAATGTCTGAATGTTTGTCTTTAAAGATGTTTGTGTCAAGGGAGAATATGATGGAAGGGGATGCTGGAGTTATCTACCTTCTTGTGTCTGACCAGTGCCTGTACTTTCTTAAGTACAAGGAGTCCAGCCGGAAATTTGTTCTACGCTCCAGCGCCATGTTATCTGACCTCATTTTTATCAGTGTGAGTTAACCTATTTTTAGTGATTTTTTTTTAAGGCGCATGTTGACCTTTACCTTCTGAACCTTGGCACCTTTTTCAATATATGCATTTGTTAATAAAGTAAAAACAAAAAATGGCCTTTATTTGCATACTTAGAAATTGGTACCCTGGTTAACTACTTGGGATATATATTATATATGATAGTAGCATCTCAATTTGGGATCCTGATTAAATATACTGGCTTGAAGTACAGGATCAGCATACTGTATGTAGTTTACATACATTACATTACAAAGTTTCCAAATCTTTCAACAGTAATTTAGTTTATTTCCTCTACGGTGGCTGTAATCTTTGTTGCTTATTTACTTAAGATTACTATAAAGCAATAATACTTTATAACTAAAAAGTAATAATATTATATACATAATCAATAAGATACTTAAGATAACTATAAAGGAAACTCTTTAAGAAGTTTTGTGTTTATAGTTGTGCAACATTCTATCTGCAGACTGGCCTGAACGACCAGATGATCAGCATTGAGAGTCGTGGCCAAAACAAGCAGAAACAGAGGCTGTGGGTCACTCCAGGCCATCAGGCACTCACAAAGTAAGGAAGTCACTTTTCATAATCTGTTTCTGTTCAGACACGTCGGTCATTTATTTCCTTGGGTTTTAATTCAGGTCATGTAAGATTCTAGACATTTGTGGAGTGCATCAAATAGGCATTGTTTTACAAGTTTTCTTTTTTTCACAAATCACGTAAAGCATTAAAACTTGTGCCAAATTATATATTTTTTATTATGTTTGTTTAAAAAATGCCATAAAAGAAGTACTGGCATCATCGGTTTTTCCAAATCCATGAAAAAAAAAATTATGTAGACTTCAGTAAATGTTTAAAAACAACAGCAAAAGAATCGTTCTTTAACCTGGTGGTTAGTTAAATAGAGGATAGTTCTTATCTTTAGTCGCTACTTCAAAGTATTACTTAAGAGCCCTGACCTCCTTCCCAACTCTTCCATCATGCCTTTCTTCTTCCCTTTCTTTTTTTTTTCCTTCACATCATCTCCTTTGACTCAACTATCTTTACTTTCCTCCTTGCTTTTACCTCCTTCCTCCATAGCCTCACTCTTGAGCACAACCTCAATCTGAATGAATGTGTGAAGGACTTAGTTTTAATCAGATTATAATATGGAAATATATAACTCATAAAAGTAATCACTTTGTCCTTGTTATTTTTTTTTTTATCAAGATGTATTTTGGAACACCTGACTGTTGCAGTTAGAAAAGCCAATGAGCACTTTACGTCTGTGAGGCCAAGATTTAGTGTAGGGAGTGAAGTCCCCTTGCAGAAGATAGCCCTAAGGAAGTATATCTCCAAAGAGTTGAACTGTGAGGTGAGAAATATTACATTTCATCTTGACTTATCAAAATCATTAAGTCAGCATAGATTAAATGTTGGGATGTGTGGCTGTGTGTCCAAATCATTGGTGGGATGTGTGGCTGTGTGTGAAAAACTGCTGGTGGGATGTGTGGCTGTGTGTGAAAAACTGCTGGTGGGATGTGTGGCTGTGTGTGAAAAACTGCTGGTGGGATGTGTGGCTGTGTGTGAAAAACGGCTGCTGGGATGTGTGGCTGTGTGTGAAAAACCTCTGCTGGGATGTGTAGCTGCATCTCAAGGGTTCTTGAGTAAGAATGCCTAATTGAGCAGATTTGCATTGGTTGAATGCTTAAGTCAGCATGGACACCATCTCTCAGATATCCCCACTAGCCAACAAAAGATATTTGGCCATACTGTAATCATGAAAGTTGCGCATTACAAAAGCAATTAAAAAAACAACAACATTTGATTGGTTAAAAAGACAGGTTATTTAAAAAACAATTTCCAATGATTATTAAAAGTCATAGACATTTCCTCCTTAAAAAAAGACTAAAAAGTTTCTAAATTCTCAGAACTTTGAACCATCCACCAGACATAGCCTTAGACCCCCCCCCCCCCCCCCCCCCCCCCCCCGAAATAAAACCTTATTAGCATTGTGAGACAACACATTCACATTTATTACCAAAACAGAAATAGTTCTGAATTAGAAGATAATAAAGTTGTTGGCGGATGTACCTAGGTCTCAATTTCAAATCAGAATGGATGTCTTCATACTTAATGTAGTATTTGATATAGTCATGAATGAGTTCACTTAGATTTCACCAGACATTTTGTATGGGAAACTAAAGATATTGTATGTACGTTTTTTTTTTCATGTCTGTTCCTGTCTTTAGCCTGGACTTTTGTTTGATTCTTAAATGTGTACAGGAAGACTGCCAAGGCTTTAAAAAAAAATGTTATCACTGCAATTCACAAAATATTTCTGGAGCATGTTTAGAGTAAACTTAAAAAAACAGAACAATTAAGTACACCCACTTAATCCAGACCTGATGGATGAAATAACTCTGTGATACATTGTAACCACATAAACTATCATTACAGATCGTTTCCACATATAAACTCTCTTCTTAACCGGCCATCAGGTGGTGAAATGATTATTTACTAGTTCCTTGCTATGATGGACAATGGCTAAATGAACTTTGTCCAAGCTGAACTGAGTGGATGAAAGGAGTGGCTGAACTGTGAGTCACTTGTCAATTGAAACTTCACCAATGTAATTGTAGCAAGGAAAGGGGGTAAAAGGTATCTGAAAAAAAATGTCCCTGGTACGTGAACTTATTATGAATACTAAATGGTTAATATACAAACACATTTTGAAAATGTAAAAAAAAAGCAAAAAAAAAACATACTCAGTTACATATTCTCTAGATTTTTTATTTCTCTTTCCCACTAAAAGCAGTTCCATTTTTCTAAGTTTCATGATCACTATTGCAGGTTTCAATTAGCCAGTCCTTTGTCTGAGATGAACTGCACAGTGGCTTTCTGATCACACAACTAGTTTTGCAGTTTCTTTTTTAGAGGGGGGGGGGTATCCTTGGGCTATTCCTTCCTCTTGATACAGTGTGAAGGATGTGATCATCTTTCTCTAGTGACAGTCCTCAGGCTACATAAACCACACAGTGTTCATTGTCACAACATTGACATGTTATTTCTGCAGCCCTCAGATGTTGTGATCAATGATTACTCCCTGGTCTTTTGGGAAGACCCATCTTCGGCAAATAGAAAGCAAGATCAGGATGCACACAAAGAGGGCACGCTGCTCATGTGGACGCAGGATCCAATGAAGGGTTATATCTGGAAGCCAGTCTACGTAGTGTTAAAGTAAGGGAATTTTTTTTTTTATGAAGCTGCAATTTTGTGTATATTTACATTTTCTGGTCATATATTTAACAAAGTTATCATAACATTAACAAAAATAATTGGATCAACTTCTATGGAAATGACCAAAGGAAGGAAAACTTACAAACAATGTGACCTTAATCTTGTTTCAGTTTATATTTTGATCTAATCATCTTTACAAAGCTTATATCAACTCACTCTGTCTGTCTGTCTGTCTGGTAGAAAGTTTGTACACTTTATTTCCCCCACACCCAATCTCCTATCAAGCAGAAATTTTGCACACAAGAATCGATACAACAATTAACCTATTAGTTAATTAACTATTGATTAATTATTTTGTTTTGTATCTTGAATAAGGGAAAGAAATTGTACTTGACTGGAGTGGTGGTATAAGCTGAATTAGACCCCTTTATAGTTCACTGTCTTGAGTCTTAGAGAACAGAACATGGAAAAATAGGACAAAACTATAGAAACATTAGATAACTATACAATCTTCCATGTTCATAGGCAGAGTGGTTACTGTGTTGGCTTGAGAAGACTTGAGCCATGAGGTCGAAATCAGGTCATGAAAACCAATCTAATGCATGATGCAAAAGTCACAATCCTTTTGGCAGGTGCAGATTGAACTCAGTAAAAGGCTGAAGCCTTTTGAATAAATATGATAGTTTACCTTTGAAGGTGAAAAGCTTTAAACAAAGATATATTTAACATTGTATTCTTCAAGGAAGAAAAAATCTACAAAGTATTAAATTTGTTAATGGTTTATAGCTTTGGACTTGAAGACAAGCCTTACTATTATCATTGTTTTGTAGCAAACTTGTATGTTTATTTTTGTGCAATCTGTGTATCATTTTACATGTATTTCATGTAACCTTGTGGTATCTTTGTTACAAGACTAGACTCTGACAACTTCAAGCAATCTCGCTTAGACAAATGCAGTTTACTTAGTTGTTTAGTTTAGTATTAGCTTAGTGGTATGCCCAGTAAAAAAAAAATTTCTATAGTTTATAGCCATGTCATTTCTATAATAATATCCCAAAGTTTATTATTATTAATTTTCACTTTCTTCCCATTTTACAAAGCTTATATATCAACTCACTCTGTCTAACTGTCTGTCTTTTTAAAAAAATGCTTTTAAAACCCAGTTATGGTAAAATCCACCCTGCCCTTTCTTTCCCCATCCCTCACATTGTCCCCACTAGTCCAGATAAGTGATAGCTTATGGAGATAGCTAAAAGCATGAAATAGCACTAAAATAAAAGCATTTGGTAAAAATATTATTAATCACTCAGATTTATTGTTGTAGGTGTAGATCTATTACAAATGTAATGACATGACTGATCCAAACTCATTGATACAATGACACTTCGTATAGGCTTTTGTTTTTCAAAAAAAAGTTTTTTTTTAATGTTTTTCTTGTCATTTTCAAGAGATTCCATGCTGAGTGTGTCCAATCACAAGACAGACACAAGACCTCACTCTCTGCTGGGGCTAGGTGGGGACCAGTGTATTGGTTGCCGGCTGACCTCTGTGGGGGATCGTAACAACTGTGTGGAGCTGGTCACTGCTCGAGGTGGAAGCTGGTTCCTCTCAGCAGCTTCTGAAGTTGAAATAGCCCAGTGGAGGCATGCCCTGTGTTTGGCAGTATCCAAAGGAGTAGAGGTAAAAGAGGTTTTGATAATAACTTTTTAATTACATTTAGGTCGTTTTGTTTTGTCTTTACAAAGCTTATATCATCTCACTCTGTCTGTCTGTCTGTCTGGTAAAAAGTGTTTACATGTTATTTCTCCCACACCCTATTCTCTGATCAAGTTGAAACTTCGCAGAATTATTTATTGACATAGACTAAAAAAAAAACACTTTTTTAAAAAAGTAAGCGATAAGTTGATTAATCAATAAATAAAAAAGCTTTGTTTTTTTTTCTAAAAAAAAAAGATT
The DNA here is from genome assembly GCF_947242115.1 of Biomphalaria glabrata. Classification (NCBI taxonomy): domain Eukaryota; kingdom Metazoa; phylum Mollusca; class Gastropoda; family Planorbidae; genus Biomphalaria; species Biomphalaria glabrata. The sequence continues at coordinate 30,486,601 of NC_074723.1, forward strand.
TTTTATAATTTGCTTGTATATGTTTCGGATGTTCCTTCAGAATTGAAGATTATTACATCCTAGTACAAACTTCCCACTGGACAATGGGGGGTGGTGTCAGGCAGATTTCGAACCTGGAACCATCAAGATGACAGTCTTTCAATAGGCTTTTTAAAAAATATTGAAGTTATCATTCTATGTTTTACAATTAAACAAATTGGCCCAGAAATAAGTCATTTTAAAGTTTTATAGTCATAAGAAAGAAAGTCTAATTCTCTTATCTGCTTCTGGAAATCTGGTTTAGGGACTGAGGTCTGGTAGGGTTAATCCCAAGTTCTGTCATTAAGTATTGTTTAAAGATTTTGTTATTATTTTTTAAAAGGATTATAAATGTAACTAGGGAATTATATTTCTTTCTTTCCAAAGGATGACAGTTCATTGATCTCTTGTGTGCCATGTTGTGCTGTGCTTGCCTGCGGCACTGTCTTCCTTTGCCATGAGGATTTGCAGACAAAATTTTTCCGGACATTGGGCCGAGCCAAAGTAGAAGACCTGACAAGCCTTAGGACAGATGACTCAGATCCAACTTATTGCATTTTAGTAAGTCACAAGGTTGAACTGGTCAAAATTGTTGTTCTATTATGCACACTTTATGATATACTGAGATTATTGGATAATAGTCATAATGTTTCTATTTATTTTGCATACCAGTAACTGTATAAAAATTAATTTATATTTCTACAATTTAATGTGCATAGCACGCTCGAAAAATAAAAACAAAGGTGTGTCCATTTAAGACATTTAATTGTTTCTGTGGACTTTGTTTGGACAATTTAAGGTTGTGGCATATTTATAATAGCTGATGAATGGTCTAAATGAGTTCTAGAAATGTATCCTTGTTTAATAAGAAAAATGTTGAGAAAATCTGTCGCATAAAGAAAGACAGTCTTGAGGCCCATGGTGCGTAATGTAAATTTTGAGCAAATTATTATAAACAATGAGTCCTTGGTTGTTATTAGCCATATCCATCCATCTGAGTGGTGTTATGGCCCAGTGAGGGTTCTGGCCTGGCTAAGCGCATCCTTCCATTTAGACCTCTCTTGAGCCTATCTCCATGCCTAAAGTTGTAGAAATACCTCTACATCGTCAATACATTGTATCCATCGTTCGTTAGCTATATGATGTAGAAAATTGTTTTATATGTCTGCTAAATTTCCACAAGGGTTGAGAAATTTATTATTTTAAAGTTACCAGTATATTACTGCATTTAAATTGAAACTCCTTATTGTAATGTTAAACTACATTTTGTATTTTAACCCTGTAACTAATTTGATCTGTTTCTGATGATTTTCATTGTACCTGAAATTGATTTAAAAAGTTGGTTATGTTACTATCATATTTCCCTATCATTCTATGGGCTAGGATCACTATTAACAAATATACTACTAGTGATGACAAATGTGTAAATTTTACTGTTGTAATTAGTTATTATCGTCATTGCTTTACTGTTTTTCTGAAAGGAATTTGAGTCTCAGGAAGTTGGTGTCTCAAGTGTAAACTGGGTATTTTATTTCACTTCTGTTCAAGATCTTCAGAGATACCAGACAGCCATTGGTCAAGTCTGGAAGGAAAAATATCAGGTATAAATAAAATTTTTATTTTTGCATAGCTTCCCATCTCTCAATAAGCAGAAAGTTCATTCAGATTTGATGTACGGGATAAAGTACCATATTTTTGCCCATATAAGCCATGGGCTATACAAGTTTTTACAAGTGAAGGACAGCTGTGTGGGGTTTACCAAATTTATTCTGCTTATTAACATAGCATAATGGAAACAATAAAAATGTTGGTGGGCCTTTATACCTCCTATAGTTCACTGTGTGGTTGTGAATGTACATTGGAAAGCTTTATGAGCATCTCTTTATAATCCTCAAGAAAACAAATAGCACTGATGTGGCAGATAATATACCAGTAATCAATTGTCACAAATAAGTAAGCTACTAATTTGCCGATACCGGTAATGTCGAAACAATTACAATGCATGCAATGCAATGCACTAATGTCACTGCCATCGCTATAGTTAGTGAAGCCATTGAAACTTGTATCATATTCACTGTCTTCTTCCAATAAGCGTAGCATGTTGGCAGCAGTAGCTGGGTCATAAATCAACTCTTCACATGTGGGGTATATCTGCCGGTTGTAGGATTCTGTTTTAATTTATTTTGTAATTTGTGTGGAGTTATGCGAGAAAATACGGTATACAACATGTAGCAACATTGCACCTGGTGTACTATCCAAAGCAGGGCTTGAAAGTTACAGTTGCCAGTAAGAGATAACCTGTCCAGTAGTGCAGGACTAAAGCAAACACAAAGGAAAACTTTCAAATGGATAAGACAAACACAAACAAGAAATGAAGACATTTGTTGTTGGCTGAAATGTCCTTCAGAAGAAGACTTGTAGGATATGGGGCTGAGGGGCATAAACCACTTGTCTACCTATCAAGAGAGCTCAAGCTCAATTCCCTACTAGCTGAATTTTCTTTGCTGAGGGCCTTAAGGTAGCACTGAAACCTCCCAGATACCCTCTCCCCATAGATGTTCATGAATGATTTACCATAGTGCACAGAGAATGCTATAGCATGTGTTGTTTTGTTTGTATCCTACAGGTGGATGTCCCTGTTCTGTTGGTGGACAATGCAGGTCTACAGCGGAGCTGCCTCTCCCACTCTCAGCTGCTTCACCAGCAGCTGTGCTTTAGTTGACAGTACCACACCTCCACAGAAAGTTGTGCCAAAGCAACGGATCCTGGTTCGGTTTGTTAAGATCCTGCTAAGATTGCCCACGAGGGCATGTTTTGTCTTTCCAGTGGTTTTCATGTCATTCAAGTTTCCAGCCTTCTTCCAGAACTACACCTGGACAAGCACTCAAAATTACTGCAACAAATTTCTCTTGTTCAGTGGATTCATATTAAAACTCAGCTTGCAGCGTTTGTCATGGGTTTTATACTTAGATGGGGTTCCTTAACAGTGGACAGGATTCTTGATTCATCAAAAAAAAAGATAGATATATTTTGTATAATCCTGTTTGATAGGCAGTTTTTTTTTTAAATGTTTTCCATGTTAGATTATCTGAATTTTTCAGACACCTGCCATTACTTGTGTTTGGGGAAATATCTGTACCTGTATTTAACACATTCATGCAAAATGTGATATTTTAAGTTTATTTTTAATTTCACACCAATGGCTTTCTTGTGCTGCTCATGTAGCTTGAATGTTATGCTCTTGTTTATGTCTCTTGATCCATTTTGTATTCATTCATTCCCATTTATCTCTTTGTATAATCTGTGCTTCATTTATGCCCCATTCTTTTCTTGCTCCATTTATCCCCCCTGGGACAGCTCCCATATCCATTTGATCCTCTTGAATAAGTTTATTTGTAAGTTATCTCCCTATTCCTCATTGGGTATTCCATTCGTTGCGATGGTTGTTATGTGACATATTATTTATAGATTACATGATTGCTTGTTCACATCCATGTTTGTCGTCTTTCAGCTTTCCTAATTGTCTGATGTAGATATTTATAGTTTTGTTTATTTATCTGTTGATTTTTTTCAACATTCTCCCTCCAAGCAGACTCGCTTGTTCTCTTAAGGGGGGTCACATGAATATGTTTTTACTTTAAACCTGTGTATAAATGTTTTATGCTTTGAAAGTGTTTTTGTGCCATATCCAAATACTAGGCTCTTGACATGTTTTGGGATCTGAAATCCAATATGTTTGTAGTACATCACATGTAAGTGAGGGAGACAGGTTTTTTTTTTATATTCCATATGTTCCTTCAGAGTTGGAGGGAGGGGGAGGGTTCAAAACTGGGACCATGGAGACAGCAGTCTAGAGTGCATACCACACAACCAGGCAGCCAGATGAAGAGGTCAGTGCAAAGTATATCAAGTGGTGTAGATAGGGAAATAATGAGCCCAGCCAAAAAATAAAAACTTAGTATCATTTGGTTCAATAAAGAAAAAGTTTATTATTTTTCAAATTCAAAAACAGAAATAAAATGATTTAGAGTTGAATGTAACACATTCAATGGGAAATAGAATTAATTATAAAAGCTACTAACACAGGAAAAGTATACAAACTCATCCATAACTTGCAATGACATACAACAAAATAAATAATAGAAGATGATTAATAATAATAGTAGGACGTAATCATCTTTTTTGAAGTAATGTCTATATTATATAAGATAAGATAATAAAAACAGGATGAAAAAAGAAGATAATTTTTTATAAGGTAAATTTGTTTTTGCATTGACATCTCTATATGTATACAATCCATCTCTTATGGTGCATTGGCATTCGACAAAAAAAAATCACATTATTCATCTCTCTATATATGAACATAAATTGTGTAAACTCATTGTCTGCATTGTTTTGTTTCATTTCCAAAATGAATGCATTTCAGCTGATCATTGTTTTCGATGATCAAATTTTTCAATCTTTCATGTGACCTGTTTGTCTTTGAGTAGTACCTATGCTGTGCGTCATCCTTGATCTATTTACTCTTGCTAGCTGTGCAATTACAATGGGGATATTCTTGGTGGATCATCTGTTATGATTATTATTTTTTTTGCTCATTTGTGAAGGTGCAAAGGTTTTAAATGTTACCAGCAAGATAGCAGTTTTTGTATGGCCATTCTTGGTTTTGGCTGTAGATATGCTTAGTAACTCATATATTGTTTTTGTTTTTTTCTTATCTAATTTAGTGCAATCAAAGAGTGTATGCTGGTTCTGGGTAAAAATATAAGAACTAGTAAGGAAATTTCCAGAACTTAATTGTGCCATCTTGTTGGACAAGTTGTTTTTTTTACCTAGTTTCATGCCAATTAAATAAATCAAAGTGAAAAAAAAACAAAAACTTGTGACAATGAAAATCAATTCGTCAGCCATCATTGTCAAGCCACTTGATGAAACTATTGAATTGGTTACAAAATTTATTTGTAAATAAAAATAAAGGGGCTACATTTGTGACAGGAGTGGGTACGATTGTGACAAATGGGGTACATTTGTGACTGAAGAGGTACATTTGTGACTGAATGGCCTCTATTTGTGACAGAAGGGGTACATTTGTGACTGAATGGCCTCTATTTGTGACAGAAGGGGTACATTTGTGACTGAATGGCCTCTATTTGTGACAGAAGGGGTACATTTGACACTTAATGGCCTCTATTAGTGACAGAAGGGGTACATTTGTGACTTAATGGCCTCTATTAGTGACAGAAGGGGTACATTTGTTACTTAATGGCCTCTATTAGTGACAGAAGGGGTACATTTGTGACTGAATGGCCTCTATTTGTGACAGAAGGGGTACATTTGTCACTTAATGGCCTCTATTAGTGACAGAAGGGGTACATTTGTCACTTAATGGGCTCTATTAGTGACAGAAGGGGTACATTTGTCACTTAATGGCCTCTATTAGTGACAGAAGGGGTACATTTGTCACTTAATGGCCTCTGTTAGTGACAGAAGGGGTACATTTGTGACTTAATGGCCTCTATTAGTGACAGAAGGGGTACATTTGTCACTTAATGGCCTCTATTAGTGACAGAAGGGGTACATTTGTGACTTAATGGCCTCTGTTAGTGATAGAAGGGGTACATTTGTGACTTAATGGCCTCTATTAGTGATAGAAGGGTGGTACATTTGTGACTTAATGGCCTCTATTAGTGACAAAAGGGTGGCACGTTTGGTTGAATAAATTATTGCCTGATTATTCTTCTGTGATCTCATTATTGGTATAATTATATTTTGTTTTGTATATTAAGTTGTTGACATTTACATTTTTAAAAGGTAGACTTATCATTCATACTAAATTTATTTGCAGTAAAACATGGAAATGTGAGACGGGGACTGTTGTGTGCTGGGCTGGGAGGAAGCCACTTGTTGAAGAAAATGGTGCAGCTTGGTCTAACTTAATGTCAAGGATAAATCATAAAATTAGCGAGATCTAGAAAGGTTAAAATCCTCTCTTTTACATGCCCTGAATAAAAACTCTTTGCTTGTGTGTAGTGGATATATGTTCCCTACAAGTCAAGGGCAAATGACTTTTCCCTAACTTTTTAATATGCTAGTCTGGGACAAGCACAAAAAAAAACAAGATTTGATTGTTTGCAGAACTATCCTAAGTAGGAACATACAGGGCTATTGGCTATATAGCTTGCTCAGGCCTGATTAGACTCCAACACATGAGAGCTCTCTCTGTGTCCCTTTTGTGCACCAATATTCTTTGGGCTGCTTAGAATGCGCCACATCTTTAAAACACTTTTTTTTTCCAGCTTTTGAGAGTTACTCAGGCATGCTAGAGGAAATTAAATGGAAACATGTAACCATTCAGAGATCATTTTGTAGACTTTGAAACCAAAGTGTTAATATCATTCATTAATAATGCCTTCTTGATTCTAGTTTATACATTCTCCTTACCAACTTGTCACCTTGTTGTTTTACCTCATCATGGCTTACCTAAAAGTCTGCCAGACCAATCCATTTCAGAAACTCCTATTTTGAAGTGTTATTCTTTTGTTGAGTTCTATATCTATATGTATACACAAAGTTAGCCATTATTTAGGTCAGACTTGTGTCTGTTTAGATAGGAAACAAAATGGAGTAAATCCAGTGCTACTCGTGACCCAGTTGTAGTGGAGTTAATTTGTTTGAATGTAATCAGTTTTGCAGCTGAAGAACAGAACATGTGGTTGTGTGCATCTCAATAGCTAATGGTTGCATGTATTTGTCCATAAAATTAAGCCATTTTCACATCTGTATTTATTGCCCAGGATCTTCAATATTTTCAATCCTTTAATTCTTAGAATTGTTTTGTTTCTAATTAGTTTTACTCACACCCACTTACCCCTAAAATTTCAGAATTCTCTTGTGGACATTTGGACTTTTGGGAAACATAATTCATGAATGTTACACATCTTAGGTCTTGTTGCTTAGATTTTATTTATTATAGTTTTCATTTCTACTTTGGCCATATAGAATGGTAATAGTGTACTATACACTTGATATGAGCTTTATCTGTTGACCTTTATAGATCATACACTTACACTTTGTATGGCATTTTGTTTGGTAGAGTCATTCTGTATTTATTTAATACTTGTCTTGAAATAAAACATATTTATTTGTATTGAAGTCCCTGCTACTCTAGTCCATTGTATGTGACATGATTTTTTCTCCCCACGAGTGTTTACATATTAACAAATAACTGAAATGAGCATGACAGTTGATCTGGTTCATTGTGGGATCTCACAGCAGACCTTTTTGTACTCCCCTTTGCCTTGAAATGAGGCTCAGCAGAACAATGGTTGGTTCAAAATTGATTGTCTCTAGTTCAAATCTTTTGTTGTTAGAGCATGACTTCTTATGTCAACTCAGGATTTGTAGACTTTGTCTAAACCCACCTGTTTTGAAGAGATACTGACATTACTTAGGGAAAGTGGTGATCATGTAGACTTTGTCTAAACCCACCTGTTTTGTAGAGATACTGACATTACTTAGGGAAAGTGGTGATTATGTAGACTTTGTCTAAAGCCACCTGTTTTGAAGAGATACTGACATTACTTAGGGAAAGTGATTATTCATTGACAAGTGACTTGTGTCAACTAATTGAAGTACATGTGTATTGAAAGATGAATGTGTTTATACGATAAGATTATTTTGCTCCCCTGGGACTGCAGTGTAAGTAAGCTATGCTCTAGAAGTCTCTAAGTCAACCTAAAGGCTGCTGGTCATGCTATTTGTTTCTTTGTTTGTTCAGCTGTACCATTGACCAGGGTCAAAGATCTAGTCTGAACTGTTTGGTGGTTTCCATATGAGAAGATTCTCTTTGAGAGACATGTCTTGAGGGGGTAGTGAGTTGACCAGACCTGTTGGTAGAGTAGACAAGCTTCAAGAATAGTTTCTCGCCCCACTCTCAAAGGCTCTATCTCACTAGTTTTGGTTTATAGAATTTATTGAGTTATACTGCTTGTGTACAGACCGCAAGTGACCATTTCTTCAAGTGAACACAGTTCTTCCTGGTAGAATTGAAGTAATCTTTCTTTACGTTGGTCAATAGAACTTATCTTTTTTGTTTTTGTGATCTATTGAAGGAATTTTTCAATGCTAGACCTAGTCTAGAGTGCAATAGTGTAGAACCTATACATAATTAATTAGCATCACCCAATTGTTTTAAATAGACCGTGTCTGGTGTGCATTGCTTTATTTATGTATGCCACATCAATGACATCATAGATAGACACGGCGTTGTCAACTAGCTAGTTTATTAGAGACACGTTGTCAACCAGCTAGTTTATTAGAGGCCCTGCATCGCAAAGCGACAAGCCACATTAATTACGTCATCGAAACCATCAGATGTTCTTGGTGATTTTACTGCATTACGGGCCAACTAAGAGATCGTTTTTTGTTGCTGTTTTTTTTTGTTTTTTTTTTGTTTTGTTAATTGAGGATTACTTCCCATATCTAAGCTTATCTCCCATTTGTCGCTCTCTGTGATATGTGATCAATTGCTTGTCTCTGTTTTGTCAGCACAATGTGATCAATGTCATGCTTGTTCCTTGACGCTCATTCTACTAGTGACTGATGTTTAGATTTCATCAACTCTTTGTCAGTTTTAACATCAGCGCTTTGGTTTCAAATAAATGTATCATGTATTTTTTTTTTAACAATCTGAATGTTTTTGTGGTTTTTTTTTACAAAGCTTGTATTAACTCACTCTGTCTGTCTGGTAAAAAAAATAGTAGGCCTAAATCTCAGATCAAGTTGAAATTTCCCACAATCATTTCTTTTACCGGACAACACTGGATCAATAATAAAAAGAAATTAACCAATTAATTAATTAACTATTGGTTATTTTGTTTGGTATATCGAACAAGGAAAAGAAATTGTACTTGACTGAAGTGGTGGTATAAGCTGAATCAGTCCCCTTTTATGGGTCGCCTCTATAAAATAAGTTTGTAACATCAATAGATATCTATAAAATCTTCTATTTTCATAGGCACCTCACTAGCAGAGTGGTCAGTGTGTTCCATGAGTTCCAGTTCAGGCCGCCCCCCCCTTTTTTTTAATAAATGCTTTTAAAAAGCGAATACGGTGAAAATTCACCCAGCTATCCCTTTCTCTCTCCCCGTCCCCCCTAATTTTTTCAACTGGTCCTGATAAGTGATAGGATCATAGCGTATTGAGAAAGCCAAAAGTATGAAATACATGTAAACAAAAACATTTGGTAAAAATATTTCTAATCGCACAGATTTATTGTTGTTAATATATATCTATTACAAATTTAATGACGTGACTGATCCAAACTAATTAATACAATTACAGTTCGTCTAAGATTTTTTAAAAATGTTTTTCTTATTAGTGCCCAAACGTTGTGTCACATTAAAGTAGGAAGTCTCGCAATGAGACCTAGTCAACGACCCCCCCCCCCAGCTAATTTCACACTTTATCGTTAAAATTTGTTCGGATATGTGGTTGAGAGGCTTAAACTGCTTGGCTATATCAAGGGGGGCCCGAGTTCGAAACTTGATTCGAGATGAGTTGTGTTTGCTGAGACAACCTTGTCCTTCATTGACAGGTCCACAGTAGAGATTGATAAAGAGCGCACGGAGCATGCTAGACTCTATTAAAAAAAATTAATATCAGATATACATATAACGGATATACATAAACCAAGATAGATGAAGATACAGTTTGAGAATATGTCGTGTGAAGAAAGTGTTTATTGAAACAATGTGCACTAACAAATAACCTTCGAGTAGGCTACAATACATTCTTCAAGTAACAAAAACATGTGCAAATAGTGTAAATTGATTCAATGGCATCAGTGTATTGAACATGCACTGGACATGCAGGTAACTCAAGTCATTGAAACTACAAAGGACTTCTAAATGAGGCTGTCATTTGGTACCATTCTGTTGCAGTATCACTCATGAATAGTCTTAGGAAGGTTGAAAACAAATCACTACCTTCACCTTCTTAGTTTGATGAACCGTTTGGTTAGGTTGGGTTAGTTATATTTTAACGATGTGTATATATATATATATATATATACATATATATATATATATATATAATCTTATTTATCCGTGAGGAAATTCGTTTTACAATTGTGCATTACAAAACAAAACACATACGTGATGCATTGCGTTATTTTTGTATGCCACATCATAGTGTTGATAGACTTAGTTCATGTCTGATGTACACAGTTCTATACCAATTTGTTTTCAGAAAACATGTTGTTTTTTTTCACATAAAATTATCTTTAAAACATTTGAGCAGTCAATACAATGCTAGATTAGGTCGAGCACAACTCCACCCTCTACCACCGTACCCTCGCCTAATTTATACATAAATACGTAGACATTGTGAAATCATTTAACAATACATGTACATTAAAATCCTGTGGAATGTGGAAAAAAAAACAATAACTGTACATCATTTGAGAAACAAGATCCGTGTGGCTAACCACATGTAAATAGGCCTGTGTGTATATAGTATGAATACTGTGATGTGTCAGCCTCTTAAGCCTCCATGTCCGGAGTTCCGGCTATTTGATAACCCACCATCTTTTAACGGCATCCTTAACATTACAAAAATAAACATAGATATATACACTAAATGAATTACCGCAATTACCCTCTTCCAAACGCGCATTCACTTGAAAATAAGTAGAGAAATATACAGTCCACTTTGTATAGAGGTTAAACACACACGATGTTAAAATTTTGTCTAACTCAATATTATTATATTAACTCAATCCTTTTTTATTCAGTCTGGGTGGATTTACTTTTTTTTAAACAAGTTCTGTACTCCCAATTCCCATTCTCGGATTAAATTGAAACTTTGCACTTTGCCCATGACTACACACGAACGACAAATAAAAACACAAACAATTAGATAATTTTAGTGGTAATTATTAAATTAGTTTTTGTTTTTATAAAGAAAAAGGGAGATGAATAATACATTATTCAACGATATGGCAGTAATTGAGCAGTTCTTTCCCTTGTATTAGCTTTAAAAAAAAATATGCTTCGTAAAATTTTTGCTTTGTAGTTTGTAGGCCTACTAATGCTTGCTTCATACACGCCATTTTGTTTGTTTGTGAACGAGAGAGTAACGTTGAAGAGAAATATAATCTCATCTATCTATCTATCTATCTATCTATCTATCTATCTATCTATCTATCTATCTATCTATTCTATCTATCTATCTTATCTATCTTATCTATCTATCTATCTATCTATCTATCTATCTTATCTATCTATCTATCTATCTATCTATCTATCTATCTATCTATCTATCTTATCTTATCTATCGATCTATCTATCTATCTATCTATCTATCTATCTATCTATCTTATCTATCTATCTATCTATCTATCTATCTATCTTATCTATCTATCTATCTATCTATCTATCTATCTATCTATCGATCTATCTATCTATCTATCTTATCTATCTGTCTGTCTGTCTGTCTGTCTATCTATCTTATGTTGTGCAATACTAGATCTACTAACTATTGAGTAAGCGTACACTTGACAAATGGACTGTAATTTCGAGCTCAGGAAAAAATCTGCTCCAGTGTGCGCGATCAATTGTTTGGTGTTTCATTGGCGGACTCACGGGTAGGGCCTATACTTCTGCTCCACGGCCCACATGGCGCTCAGCTCCTTCCAGCTGGAGCTGCCCTCTCCGTGGATCGGGTGGATCGGGTACCTGAGGCGCATCTGCCCGCCCCCGTCGATTTGTCGCAGCATGAACGTCGTGCCGCTGGCGGTGACGTTGACAACTTTGCCCTGAAAAATAAAACGGTGTACACGTCATCAATGAACATCTAGTCCAGTGGCGTAGATAGGGATTTTGGAGCTCGGGGGAGGGGGGGTGGCCTCTTAAGGGGCCCCAGCACTTTGACATTCGACATCATGACATGAGATAATGGCGTAATATTTAATGTAAAAAAAAATTTCGGACACTGATTTGGGGGCCTCTCAAGTGGCGGGAATTTTTTTTCAAATTTGGACTCCCCCCTTTCCCCCACTTTAAATACGCCAGTGATTTAGCCTATTGGGAATGTTTACAATACATGACGCTAAATGAAATTGTCTAAGTTGCAAACTCTATACAAGAAAGCTGAGCTAAGAAAGGAAAAGCTCAGACAATTTGATTCTGCAGTGTTAATAAGGCCACAAAATAACTGTACAAAACATGAACACTTCTAACAGAAATAGGGGGATATAAAGTAACCTAATGTAAAAATTAAATTAACACAGTGGCGTAGCTAGAGTGTATGATGCCCTGCGGGGCCTAATTCAATGAATGCTTGTGAGGCCCCCTAATCTAATTTTTTTTTTTTTTACAATAACAACTATCAATTAGATCATCACGCCAACATTTGCTATACAACATGCATAGGAAGTAGAGGCGGATTTTGCAGAGCGCGGGGCCCTGGGCGAGTGTCATATGCGAGCCCTGAGTCTACATATACCGTACCACATCACGCTGACGTGTTCATCCGCCTCTATCATTGCAGGTCTTAGTTTTGCTACTAAACATAGTACCTTAAGTAGGTACTGTAGGCTACTATTGGCCGTTTACTAATTACGTACTGTACATACACACGCAAGAGGAACTTCAGTCATTAATGTCCCGCTTCTCTCAGGCCTGTAAAGAATATGGCTTGACTATTAGCACGAAGAAAACAAATGTTATGGGACCACCTGCTACAGCACCACCCTCCATCCTCATAGACGATAACAAGCTGGACGCGTAAACGAATTCTGCTATCTGGGATCCACAATTAAAGATGACCTGTCTCTAGAAGAGGAGATAAAAAAAAAAACGCATAGGGAAGGCTGCCTCGACCTTCGCTAGACTCAGGCCAAGAGTTTGGGAAAATCATAAACTAACTACGGTGACCAAAATGGAAGTCTACAAGGCATGCGTTATGAGTACACTACTGTATGGCAGTGAATCATGGACCACCTACGCAAAGCAAGAGAGAAAACTGAACTCATTCCATTTGAGATGTCTCCGTAGGATCTTGAATGTCACATGGAAAGAAAAAGTGTGCAATACTGAGATCCTTGCGCGATCAGGTATTCCCAGCATCTTTACAGCCCTCAGACAACGCCGTTTGCGCTGGCTTGGACATGTTCGCCGGATGGAGGACAAGCGCATCCCGAAAGTCTTCCTCTATGGTCAACTCGCGACTGGCACAAGAAAAACTGGTCGCCCCCACCTCCGTTACATAGATGTAATAAAACGTGACCTCAAATCAGTGAACATCAATACTGACTATTGGGAAGACATAGCTCTGGACCGCAACAGATGGAGAGAGACAGTGGCCAAGAAAGCTATGGACAGTTATTTTTTTTTTAAACACTGGTTTTCTCACTGCATTGATAGAAAGCAACTCAAACGCAATAGGTGCCAGTGGGTTAATTAACGTTATGTCATTCTACTGTAGGCCTACGCTAAATATGTTAACCCTTTAAGACCTACATCTTTAACAAGTCTTTGACAAGATCCATGACTGATAGTGATCTGCTTTATGCAAAATGCGGCGCCCCTGCCAGGTGCAGCACCCAATTGGAACAATTGTTTACATCGGCTTATACGCCCCCAGTTTAGAAAAAAATGGGGAAAAAAAGAATCTAGAATTCTAGATTATAGAGAAGACGATAAGACAAGTATAAATAGAAAAAAAAATTGTTTAGTCGGGGGGTCCTAAAACTCCTTTGACCACTAGTAATAAAAGTATAAGTGTTTTGTGGTTAAAAGTTTGTACACGTTTGGCTATTTCTACAACATTCATTCTAGGATCAAATTGAAACTTTGCACATTTATTCGTTGGCGAAGACAATACATGAATCAATAAAAAAAAAGTCAGTTAGTAAATTAGCTACTGGTAATCAATTACTTTATTGATACCAACAAGGGACAGAAATCCTTCAGTATTCACAGATAAATATGTAGGGTTTGTCCCCTTAGATAATTGTAAAAGTTCTTTCTCCCACGCCTATTCTGGAATCAAGTTAAAACTTTAAGCAATTGTTTAGTGTACCTAAGAAACACATACCTAAGATTGTACCTAAGAAACACATACCTAAGATTGTACCTAACAAACACATACCTAAGATTGTACCTAACAAACACATACCTAAGATTGCACCTAACAAACACATACCTAAGATTGTACCTAACAAACATATACCTAATATTGTACCTAACAAACACATACCTAAGATTGTACCCAACAAACACATACCTAAGATTGTACCTAACAAACACATGCCTAAGATTGTACCTAACAAACACATACCTAAGATTGTACCTAACAAACACATACCTAAGATTGTACCCACAAAACACATACCTAAGATTGTACCTAACAAACACATACCTAAGATTGTACCCAACAAACACATACCTAAGATTGTACCTAACAAACACATGCCTAAGATTGTACCTAACAAACACATACCTAAGATTGTACCTAACAAACACATACCTAAGTGTCACGAGTCAAGTCTGTGACCTATTTCGACCAGTTTCTAGAAGCTCGAGTTCAAACCAGTGCAAGTGTCCAGCGTAAACAAGTTAATTTTAGGTATCCAATCAAAGAAAGAGGTTAAGGGAAAAATAGCACACGTCAGCTTCTAGAAGGTCAAAGTTACTAAAATAATTATCTGAGAAGGTTCCATGATTCTGGAATGTACGATCAAAGAAAGTATAAATAAGGGGAAAGTCAGTTAGTCGAGGTCCTCGCTCAGTTCTTGATTAGTAATAAGTTTTGTGATATTAGCGGGTCCATTAAGTAAAGTTTTAGTAGTTGAAGTTGAAGTTATACTAAGTGAAGTTTTATGTATCTTTAAGTTTTATTTATGAAGTGTCAAGTTGTTATTGAATTAAGAAGTTTATTTGATGTGAAAGTTGAAGAAGTTATTAAAGAAGTTTGAAGAGAATACAGAGAGATGTTTCTTTCTTCATTTCATTGAATTGTCAAGTTTAATCATATAATCCCCGGCAAGTGTGATCGTCATTTCATATGAATTCATCAACTTATTAATACAATCCTTTCGGCCAGTTCATCACACTAAGATTAGACCCAACAAACAAAATCAATAAAAAAATAAATAAGTTAGTCAATTAATTATTGGTATTTAATTATATTGTTTGAGAGCTATAGTTGTTAGTAAGGAGTTCTTACACTTATATAACCTTTTTTTTAAAGTACTTATACATTTCACTTGTTTAATGACTTCGTTGACCTAGTTAGCTTACCTGAAGATTCTTCACTTTGACAACTGCTTTGGGTGTGTCGGCGTCGTCTGGCTCTAAAACAGGCCCGCTGAAAAATTTGGAAGGTGTCCTGTAATAGTGATTGAAGTCAACACCGTCGTATGCTGTCTCTTCTGTGTTACCGTCTCGACCTCCAGCGGTGGCCTTTGTTGGATCCTGAAGTGAAATAACAGAAGAGTAAGTCCTTCTATCAACCAGGTTATATTGTGTGGAGTTAAATTTGAACATCTCACGGACAAGGAATAATCCAATAAGCACATACAGCATACTAGAGCCATGAACGGTGGACATGGTTTTCATTATATATATTTAACATTAACTACTGGTGGAAGCGTACATACGTCATTGTAGGCGATACTGTAAGGGTTCCAAGACAGTAGGGGTGTCAGGTAGACAATCTCCATGGGGATGGCGTAGGAGACCCTGCTGCTGTACTTGGTGCACACTCCCTTCTTACAATCCTCCATGGCCATGGGGACGATCCTATTCTGGGTGTTGATGGCCACGAACATGTACTGGTCTGAGAATCCTCTGTGGGCCAGCTAGAGGGAAAATAAAGCGAAAAAGATTAATTTTGGAAAAGGAGGGCATGTACATTTGAACAGATTAATTGTACATTTCTTCTTCTTCTTCTTCGTTCTCATTTTTATGTTGGAGCGTTCAGATGACTAGACCAATATATAAGATGAACTGCGCAGTGGTTTCCGAATCAGGGAGCTCTCCATATAGTTTTCTTTCTATTGGGGTGTTTTGGGGCCATTGTCTTATACGGGCCTCTTGGTAAAGAGAGCAGTTTTGGAGGACGTGGTCGGCATTCTCTGGTGATACTCCACATGGGCAGATTTCACTGGTTCCAATTTTGAGCTTCCGGTACATGTGTTGTCGCATTCTGTTGTGCCCGGTCCTGAGTCGAAAGATTAGACGTTGGTCTTGTCGGGATAGCTTATAGTAAGCGTCATCTTTCTTGTGATTTGGATGAGAGCTCGTCCATTTCTCATTTATTTTATCTACAATTAATTTCTTCAATTCTTCTGGATAGAGTGTAGAGTTTATTTGTGAGTTAGTTCTCCCACTCTTGGCGAGTGTGTCAGCCTTCTCATTTCCTTCTAGTTGTATATGTGCTGGTAATTGTACATGAGAATGAGGGAATTGATTGAGTCTTATCCCGTATACTAACAGGTCGATATAGAATATGATACATCTAGCCAATGAAGTCAATTCAATAAAACAAAGCTTTTGATCATTGAGATCCAGAAGGGCCTCTTCTTCGAAGTGTCCGAAAATGTTCGAGATAAGTCCTTTTATGAACCTTTGCCTCAGGAAAGGATTTTATCCCGTGGCAAGAATGTAGGGTTGGCTCTTCACCGACCCGTTTGAAGGCCTCCATCAATTAGATGATCATTTAATCACGTCCGTTTGCTCATGGGTCAAGGTCCCTTTAGCCAATACAATAAAGTAAAGTTCACTTTTCAGACCTTGTGGTCTATAGGGCAGATGATGTTAAGGTCATTTGTTTCTGCGGCATACAGTTAACGAGGGTGTCGTGTGGCCAACACAACGACCAACCGCTTTTACTTTTACCCAATTAATGCTAGGTACTAATTAGAGCTGGGTGGACTCAGAGGCGCCCAAAGATCCCGAGATTAAAAAGACCAGTGTTCAACAGGATTTGAACCCGGAACCTCCGGTTTACCGCTCAGCCACCGCGCCTCCATGCCAATATAATGGATTACGCATATTCCATGAAAGGCCGGAGACCGAGCCCACGATGGGACAGGGTTAGCAAGCCTTTCTTCCATCCTCACCATGTGCAGGTACGCTCGCTAGAGCATAACTGTACTAGCCTTCTGGAGGCTATTATCGCTCTTGTCCTTGGCCTTTCCGCGGACGTTTCCAAGGAGGCGCCGCGCCTTCTTGAATATGACAATATCCAATTTTTACACTATCTGGAGGAGATGTTGATTCTCTGTAAGCCTATCAATGTCCACCTCACGAAGCTGTTCATAGGGCTGCTTCATTGCAAACGCACAAACATTCCTTAATTTCCATATGAATCAACCAACGTCCTCAAAATATTAAAATCCTCCCCACCCCCAATGAATCAACGTTCACCAAATAATAACAGCCCCCTAAAATCAAGGTCCCCCATATATTAACATCCCCTACCCATAAATGAACGTCCCCCAAATATTGACACCCCCCATGAATCAACGAACACAAAAATATTCAACTAAGTATCATTGTTTACCCAAAATATCAATATTTACACACGTATCAATGTCCACCCATGTATCGATGCTGACATAAACATCGATATCAAACCTAGCACAAAATATCGTAATTAAGTATCAGTATCCCGTTAAATACACAGAACAACCCAAGAATCAAAAACTCTCGAGAAAAAGCATTCCACCAAATATCTACAGGACTATTTGATAACTTTAAGGGAAAAAAACAAACAAGTAACAATATAAAAAAAACAACAACAAAAAACAGACTAACAAAACAAAACACGAAGCTCTTACGTCGGATCCCATAGCTCCAGCTTGGTCCCATCTCTCGTAACGGTGGTAATATCCTTGTTTCAGTGGTATACTTGGATCCTCTACCGAGCCAAATCTTCCACCGTAGCCTTCGATCAGGTTTGGGTCTGGAACATTGTCCATTCCAGGGATGGACTGAAAGATTTTATCTAGGATTGTGTACGTAGTAAACCTGTGAAGAAATGTTGATCCTTGAGTATCACGTACGGCAGTAGCGTAGCTAAGGTGGGGGAAATGGGGAGATGGGGGGACAATTTGTAGATCCCCCCGGGCCCCCACTTGAGGGGGGCCCCCAAATGGGTGTCCGAAATTTGTTTGTAAATACATAAATTAATATATTTGATTGACAAATAGTGTCAACGGGTGTCTTTTTTTTTCAACATTTATGGATTTACACCATTGGTGTGTTGCTAGGATCACTACACTACATCATTGCGTCTGTCCCGGGGGAAAGATCACTACTGCGTTTGTACTTTCATTGATTCTTTTCTAACTCGTGTGTCCCTGAAGGTAAATCTAACTAAATAAGCTATATACGATACGATGTTAATTAGAGATAAAAGTCAATCCTATATATGCACACACACACACACACACGCACATAATTATGAGTTTGAAGTACAGATGAGTCAGTGGACACATGTACTGTTGGAAAATCTGTAAAATTTGAAACATCCAAATCAAACAGAAAATAAAAAGGTTTTCTTTCTTCTTTGCAAAACAAAAAACTAAAAAAAAAAAAAAAAAAACTCTCTCTGAAAAACTGTTATGTTGGAGAGTGTAATAAAAAAAAGGACGAGTGATCTCCCCAGCAAGTCATAATTTTTTATTTTTTTTACAATTTCTTTTAAAGTAATGGTGGTTATTTAGGATGGTTGTTATTATTTCATTCAATTATAATATGCTCACAAAAATCATGAACTACTTAGTATTTATATTTTGCAAATAACACAGAGTGTAAAAGTTGGAGAGAAGACTACGTAAAAGATATAGTTTTTGAAATGATGTTCATAATGTGCATACTTGTATATATGTTAATTTATTTGTATAACTACGTCTTATGAATACCAAAAGTAGCCAAAGCACATACCCAGAGCACTGTTTTTTTTTTAATAGTGCTTTTTAATTTAATTGCTTGTCTAAAGAACAACATACAGACGGACAGACAGCACAAATACAAAAGCGCTTGCTTTGTTCGAAAAATCAAAAATCAAAAAAAATATTCTTTAGGAAATAAGTAATTTTAACATAAAAAAAAAAGCTGTCACAAAACGGAACAAATAATTCCCTCGATCTCCTATGGAAATAACAGAGCATGTAGATAGGACTTAGAAGGATCATTTCATTTTTTATTTATGGAAACAAAGAGACAAATAGCAGGCTTTTTTTGTTGCTGTTTTTGTTGGACATGTTTACCAATGTTTGAGACCCTCCGCAAGGGACGGGGGGATGTCAGCTGTATGGGTATGAACCCGGCACCATAGAGACGACCAAACGACAGTCCAGGTCTTTTGGTGTATCAGTCTTACAGTATACGGAAGTATGAAATAGTTTTTGAGCACTTTTTATAACTGTAGAATTAAAATTTTGACGTTGCTCCATTAAACACACAAGTATCTAAAATAGACCACTTGGTGGGAGAATGGGTATGCTTTGCCCTGGATGTGGCAAAATATGTAAGGCACAGCTGGGGCTGCGACCAACAGGAAAAATACTGCATTCCTCTTTAATCTTCGGACTCGAAGGTAGGCCTTATTGGTATCTCATATATAGACTATTATAGACCCTAAAGCAGAAAGTAAGGCGTATGTAGGTATGTTTGTATGTCACGAATAAAAATCAAAACCTTTTGACCAATCTTGATAAAACTTGGCATAAAGGTTACTTAGATCATGGCAGAGACAGTATAATCTCTTTAATGCCCCCCCCCCACCAGTGGCGTAGCAAAGGGGGGATGGGGGGGAGGAGAATTTGAAGATCCCCTCGGGACCCCACTTGAGGGGGGCCCCCTAATGGGTGTCCGAAATTTGTTTTTAAATACATAAATTAATATATTTGATTGACAAATATTGTAAACCAGTAATACAATCACCAATAGACATATTGCGGAAACAGGCTTCATATGGTAATTACGTGTGCTCAAACCGCTAACTCAGGCCGCTTCCATTACGTCATGTGAGAGATCATTCTCAAGCTCAAGTTCATCAAAAGCTATCTCAGGAGCACAATGACGCAAGAAAGGCTTATCATGGCTTTGATGTCAGTGAAGTCACAAATACTATAGATTTGTTATAGAATGCACGACGTGAAACGATATGAATTGAGATTTGTCACTTGTGCACTATTTAGCTAATAAACAACGGTATTATTCATTAAAAGAGTCTTAATGATTATTTTTTGTTAAGTTTACTGACATACTGAACCAATTTGATTTGGGCTTATATATTTTTTGCGTACATTATCTCATGTCAAATGTCGAATGTCAAAATGCAAGGGGCCCCCAAAGAGGTCAATCCCCCGGGCCCCCAAAGAGGTCCATCCCCCGGGCCCCCAAATCCCTAGCTACGCCCCTGCACGTACGTTTTTTAAAATTTCATTTAGCATGTTTGAATGATATTTTATCAAAAACCACACATTTTATTATTTGGTTTAAGACAGTGATGCCCAACCAAATTTGTCCTGCGGGCTATTTCAATTTCCGACAGCCGTGTCGCGGGCCACAAGACCAAAAAGATACAAAACCTAATGAAATTGACTTGAAACTATAAGAAACCCGTAGATCTAGTACTTACATTAATTATTGAGAAATTTGAAGTATATTGTTTTTACGCTTAGGAAAATGGCTTCATTACTCTACCTACAATGCGAGCAACATTATAGCCAGCTTTACCAGCGACACATATTCGTCTCTTGGTTGGTTAATATTCTCATAAATCCACCAATCACTAGACGTAGTTTAACAATCTTTTATTCGCAGCTCAAACCAAGAATGTCGCCTTATTTGTTTGATAAAGACGTTTAATGTGTTTCTTAAACAGTCAGACTTTCTTTATAAAACAAAAACGTTAATGGACCTCATTCACCAATCGTAAACAAACAACATTTAGCCATGTGATTCTCTATCTCTTCTATACAAATTACGTAAAACACAATGGCTATCACCTGACAGTTTTTTTTTAGTTGTTTTACCAATATTATTACGTCCATTGCTTATTACCATGTTCCACAACTAATGTAAAGGTCCGTTCACTTTAGATTCTACAGAGTTTCATATCGTAAACGCACAAATGTTAAAGGTCATGGTACAAATCCATCAGAGAGTTAGTGAGATCCTAACATAGGGAAATATATATTTTTCAACTCCTTTTTAAAAAAAAAATATTTTTGTGGGCAATTTTCTACACATTGGGAAGACGTTTCGGCGGGCCGAATGGAATCACTTTACAGGCCGGATGTGGCCCTCGGGCCGTATTTTGGGCATCACTGGTTTATGACAATAAAATTATAGTATTTATGGTGACGAGGCTTATAATATTGGACCTACATCGAAATCATTAGGTGTCTAAAATTGTAAAAGAATTAATGAAATGTAATTAAATTTGAAATTGTTGCAAAGGGTATCCCACACTTCATATTTTATAATTCAAAATGTATGGATATTTCTACATATCAAATAATTTCATTTTTATTTTGCATTGTTAAGCTGCGTTAAATAGCTTTCAAAATGTGTAGTTCACAATATTCAAATATTATTTGTCATAGCTTGAAGAAGGAAAAATAGGAAATTCTCTTGACATGACCCTTGTCTTATCTTGTGACAGTGAAAATTAAAAAAAAAATGTATTACGTTTATAAAAGAATATGGTATCTTCTTATTGAAGAGAATTTATAACGGAATTCATTTCAAAATTGCGAAACTTTTCACGTTCATTTTTTAGTCACATTATTTCTTGATAAATAGATTATTGTTATTGTTTGAATCTAGGCCTATTGGCCCATAAACTCACTGTTCGTCATCGTCGTCTGCGTTGAGAGAAAATCTGGCAGCTCTGGTCTCGTCCTTGACCTCCTTCAAGGTTAGATTTCTTGGGTATCGCCAAGAAAGGTCTTCCCTCTAAGAAAAATGAGTTATGCAACTTGATTGATGTATGCATTGGAATTACAATATACAAAGGGAAACAATCAAAACTGCTCCACAATTTAGCATATGATTGTGTCTAAAAAAATCGTAGCAATTAACATCGAGACTATTTGCCTCTTAAAATGTGGCATTTGAGCAAGACTCTTCATTGTTCGATAACTATTTGTAATTCTGTATAAAATGATTCAACAAATTAAAGTTAATTAAATCAACAGTCAAGGAATCTCAACCCTCTTTTAAGCATTTTACCACGTATTCCTACCATGTACCATCACTTCTGATAAATCGCCTACAGCTCAGCATCACACACACACACACACACAAGCTGGATAGAAGAAGAAGAATGTACCACCCATGAAGTCCCTCCTGTAGGATGATGGATTGAATATTAATTGAGGATTTTTATATGTCTGTTTCAATTCAATACATATAATGTTATTGCATGTGGTTCCCCCATGGAGGAGTCATGATCATTTTTCCTTTATGTTTTCTTAATGGAGGTATCCAAAAAATGTCTAGTTATGCTATAGCAAAAACCATGTCAGAATCTCAGTAATCTAATGCAAGCAGACTTTAAAGTAATTTGTTTTCGATACTTTTCAATCAAATTATTGATTGTCAAACATTTCAAAATTTATTTATTTAACTCTTTTTTTTCTTTGCCTTTCAAAATATATATGTAAATATGTATTCTATTTGTATGTTCCGGAAACATGTATGTGTTACCTGCTTCAGGTACTTGAAAGGTATATCAAAGTCTATTGGATGACACAAAATCCTGTAGTTCCACTGGGCGTATGATGGGATCCCGGTCACGGGGTCAACAGACATGATCTTGCGTGGGAGAAATCCAAGGTTTTCAAAGTTATCCTTGTTTCCGGTGTAGGACATGTACTTGACCTGTGAACCCAGTGGAGATTTTATTTATAGATTAATAGAAAAAAAAACGGATGTGAAAATGTTTTTACAAATAATGCTTTTTGTATAACTCTGAAATGTCTGTAGATATTTTGGACAAATGCTTTTACTTGGGAGATTTTGGTACTTGGATTGATCTTGGTATTTAAAGGTGTATTGATAATTAAAAGGATATCGATACTAAGGTAAATTACGATATTTGTGCGATGTTGATGTTTATGTTAGCATCGATACTTGGGTGGACATTGATACTTGTGTAATTATTGATATTTTGGGTAAACAATGATACTTTAGTTGAATATTTTTGTGTTAGTTGATTCATGGGGGGCTGTTAATATTTGGGGGACGTTCATTCAAGGGGGGGGGGTGCTAATATTTGGAGGACGTTGGTTGATTCATAGGGATGTTAATATTTGGTGAACGTTCTGTCATGGTGGATGTTAATATTTGGTGAACGTTAAGTCATGGTGGATGTTAATTTTTGTGGGACGTTATGTCATGGTGGATGTTGATATTTGGGGGACGTTATGTCATGATGGATGTTAATTTTTGGGGGACGTTATGTCATGATGGATGTTAATATTTGGGGGACGTTATGTCATGATGGATGTTAATATTTGGGGGACGTTATGTCTTGATGGATGTTAATATTTGGGGGACGTTATGTCATGATGGATGTTAATTTTTGGGGGACGTTATGTCATGATGGATGTTAATTTTTGGGGGACGTTATGTCATGATGGATGTTAATTTTTGGGGGACGTTATGTCATGATGGATGTTAATATTTGGGGGACGTTGAGACATGGTGGATGTTAATATTTGGGGGACGTTGAGACATGGTGGATGTTAATATTTGGGGGATGTTATGTCATGGTGGATGTTAATATTTGGAAGACGTTGAGTCATGATGGATGTTAATATTTGGGGGATGTTATGTCATGGTGGATGTTAATATTTGGGGGACGTTATGTCATGGGGGATGTTAATATTTGGGGGACGTTATGTCATGGTGGATGTTAATATTTGGGGGACGTTGAGACATGATGGATGTTAAAATTCGGTGAACGATACGTGATAGTGGATGTTAACATTTGGAGAATGTTGAGTCATGGTGGATGTTAATATTTGGGGGACGTTGAGTCATGGGGGATGTTAATATTTGGTGAACGTTAAGTCATGGGAGATGTTAATATTTGGTGAATGTTAAGTCATGGGGGATGTTAATATTTTGGAAACGTTGAGTCATGGGGGATGTTAATATTTTGGAGACGTTGAGTCATGGGGGATGTTAATATTTTGGTGAATGTTGATTCATGGGCGGGATGTTGATATTTGGGGGACGTTAATATTTGGGATTATTGATATTTGAGAAAATGTTAGTACTTATGTTGATGCAGGGAGAAGGGTTCCAAAGGATAATTGTGAATATCTGAGTAGAAATATTAGTTAAGATTTTTTTCTTTGAATAGCACATTAATATCCTTATGAATTTAAAAGTGCATATGCTTATAACTTGGGGCTTCCTGTTTAATTGACCTTCAAAGTATACAAAGCACTCGCCTATGAAAATTACCTTGCTCATCAGGTCATCCCAGCTTCTAGCATCTAGGTGGTGTCTGTCACTGTAATAAGGCTCAGTTAGTTCTGTGTCTGCGTCTGGACGAATTCAGAAACAATAAAATAAATAATTATCAAATTTATTAAACACGTTTAAATTTTGGATAGAGTGTGGGGCGTGACAAAATATTTAAACCAATAACATATAACAAGACATGTTCAATTTTGTGGCTAAACCTATTAATGCTTTGGTCATCATAAACAAATTTGTACAGTTATGTTTAAAGTACAATGATTTGTTGTTTGTTAGTGTTTTTCAACTCAAACAAGCAGGAAAGTTCCATCATAAATAAGATACTTGTATTAAAGCTTAGTATGGTCTACTAATTCCAAATAAAACATATATTGGCTTACGTTCAAATCGAATGACATACAGTATGCCACGCTACTCGTCAAACTGTGTTTACTGTCACTTTTCAACATCTATTACTGCCACAACAGCAGACCTACCCGTGGTCCACACAACACAACCATCTATTACTGTCACAACAGCAGACCTACCCGTGGTTCACATAACACAAACATCTATTACTGTCACAACACAAGACCTACCCGTGGTCCACACAACACAAACATCTATTACTGTCACAACAGCAAACCTACCCGTGGTCCACACAACACAAGACCTACCCGTGGTCCACACAACACAAGACCTACCCGTGGTCCACACAACACAAGACCTACCCGTGGTCCACACAACACAAACATCTATTACAGCTACAACAGCAGACCTACCCGTGGTCCACATAACACAAACATCTATTACTGTCACAACACAGGACCTACCCGTGGTCCACATAACACAAACATCTATTACTGTCACAACAGCAGACCTACCCGTGGTCCACATAACACAAACATCTATTACTGTCACAACACAAGACCTACCCGTGGTCCACATAATATAAACATCTATTACTGTCACAACACAGGACCTACCCGTGGTCCACACAACACAAACATCTATTACTGTCACAACACAAGACCTACCCGTGGTCCACATAACACAAACATCTATTACTGTCACAACAGCAGACCTACCCGTGGTCCACATAACACAAACATCTATTACTGTCACAACACAGGACCTACCCGTGGTCCACACAACACAAACATCTATTACTGTCACAACAGCAGACCTACCCGTGGTCCACATAACACAAACATCTATTACTGTCACAACACAGGACCTACCCGTGGTCCACACAACACAAACATCTATTACTGTCACAGCCAAGACCTACCCGTGGTCCACATAACACAAACATCTATTACTGTCACAACACAGGACCTACACGTAGTCCACATAACACAAACATCTATTACTGTCACAACACAAGACCTACCCGTGGTCCACATAACACAAACATCTATTACTTTCACAACACAAGACCTACCCGTGGTCCACACAACACAAGACCTACCCGTGGTCCACATAACACAAACATCTATTACTGTCACAACAGCAGACCTACCCGTGGTCCACATAACACAAACATCTATTACTGCTACAATAGCAGACCTACCCGTGGTCCACATAACACAAACATCTATTACTGTCACAACACAAGACCTACCCGTGGTCCACACAACACAAACATCTATTACAGCTACAACAGCAGACCTACCCGTGGTCCACATAACACAAACATCTATTACTGTCACAACACAGGACCTACCCGTTGTCCACATAACACAAACATCTATTACTGTCACAACACAAGACCTACCCGTGGTCCACACAACACAAGACCTACCCTTGGTCCACATAACACAAACATCTATTACTGTCACAACAGCAGACCTACCCGTGGTCCACATAACACAAACATCTATTACTGTCACAACACAACACCTACCCGTGGTCCACACAACACAAACATCTATTACTGCTACAACAGCAGACCTACCCGTGGTCCACATAACACAAACATCTATTACTGTCACAACACAAGACCTACCCGTGGTCCACACAACACAAACATCTATTACTGCTACAACAGCAGACCTACCCGTGGTCCACATAACACAAACATCTATTACTGTCACAACACAAGATCTACCCGTGGTCCACACAACACAAACATCTATTACTGTCACAACAGCAGACCTACCCGTGGTCCACACAACACAAACATCTATTACAGCTACAACAGCAGACCTACCCGTGGTCCACATAACACAAACATCTATTACTGTCACAACACAAGACCTACCCGTGGTCCACACAACACAAGACCTACCCGTGGTCCACACAACACAAGACCTACCCATGGTCCACACAACACAAGACCTACCCGTGGTCCACACAACACAAACATCTATTACTGCTACAACAGCAGACCTACCCGTGGTCCACACAACACAAGACCTACCCGTGGTCCACACAACACAAACATCTATTACTGTCACAACACAGGACCTACCCGTGGTCCACATAACACAAACATCTATTACTGTCACAACACAAGACCTACCCGTGGTCCACATAACACAAACATCTATTACTGTCACAACAGAAGACCTACCCGTGGTCCACACAACACAAACATCTATTACTGCTACAACAGCAGACCTACCCGTGGTCCACATAACACAAACATCTATTACTGTCACAACAGCAGACCTACCCGTGGTCCACACAACACAAACATCTATTACTGCTACAACAGCAGACCTACCCGTGGTCCACATAACACAAACATCTATTACTGTCACAACACAAGACCTACCCGTGGTCCACATAACACAAACATCTATTACTGTCACAACACAAGACCTACCCGTGGTCCACATAACACAAACATCTATTACTGTCACAACAGAAGACCTACCCGTGGTCCACACAACACAAACATCTATTACTGCTACAACAGCAGACCTACCCGTGGTCCACATAACACAAACATCTATTACTGTCACAACAGCAGACCTACCCGTGGTCCACACAACACAAACATCTATTACTGCTACAACAGCAGACCTACCCGTGGTCCACATAACACAAACATCTATTACTGTCACAACACAAGACCTACCCGTGGTCCACATAACACAAACATCTATTACTGTCACAACACAAGACCTACCCGTGGTCCACACAACACAAGACCTACCCGTGGTCCACACAACACAAAACCTACCCATGGTCCACACAACACAAGACCTACCCGTGGTCCACACAACACAAACATCTATTACTGCTACAACAGCAGACCTACCCGTGGTCCACACAACACAAGACCTACCCGTGGTCCACACAACACAAACATCTATTACTGTCACAACACAGGACCTACCCGTGGTCCACATAACACAAACATCTATTACTGTCACAACACAAGACCTACCCGTGGTCCACATAACACAAACATCTATTACTGTCACAACACAAGACCTACCCGTGGTCCACATAACACAAACATCTATTACTGTCACAACACAAGACCTACCCGTGGTCCACATAACACAAACATCTATTACTGTCACAACAGAAGACCTACCCGTGGTCCACACAACACAAACATCTATTACTGCTACAACAGCAGATCTACTCGTGGTCCACATAACACAAACATCTATTACTGTCACAACAGCAGACCTACCCGTGGTCCACACAACACAAACATCTATTACTGCTACAACAGTAGACCTACCCGTGGTCCACATAACACAAACATCTATTACAGCTACAACAGCAGACCTACCCGTGGTCCACATAACACAAACATCTATTACTGTCACAACACAAGACCTACCCGTGGTCCACACAACACAAGACCTACCCGTGGTCCACACAACACAAGACCTACCCGTGGTCCACACAACACAAGACCTACCCGTGGTCCACACAACACAAACATCTATTACTGCTACAACAGCAGACCTACCCGTGGTCCACACAACACAAGACCTACCCGTGGTCCACACAACACAAACATCTATTACTGTCACAACACAAGACCTACCCGTGGTCCACATAACACAAACATCTATTACTGTCACAACACAAGACCTACCCGTGGTCCACATAACACAAACATCTATTACTGTCACAACACAAGACCTACCCGTGGTCCACATAACACAAACATCTATTACTGTCACAACACAAGACCTACCCGTGGTCCACACAACACAACCATCTATTACTGCTACAACAGCAGACCTACCCGTGGTCCACACAACACAAACATCTATTACTGCTACAACAGCAGACCTACCCGTGGTCCACATAACACAAACATCTATTACTGTCACAACAGCAGACCTACCCGTGGTCCACACAACACAAACATCTATTACTGCTACAACAGCAGACCTACCCGTGGTCCACATAACACAAACATCTATTACTGTCACAACACAAGACCTACCCGTGGTCCACATAACACAAACATCTATTACTGTCACAACAGCAGACCTACCCGTGGTCCACACAACACAAACATCTATTACTGCTACAACAGCAGACCTACCCGTGGTCCACACAACACAAACATCTATTACTGTCACAGCCAAGACATACCCGTGGTCCCCATAACACAAACATCTATTACTGTCATAACACAAGACCTACCCATGGTCCACACAACACAAGACCTACCCGTGGTCCACACAACACAAGACCTACCCATGGTCCACACAACACAAGACCTACCCGTGGTCCACACAACACAAACATCTATTACTGCTACAACAGCAGACCTACCCGTGGTCCACACAACACAAACATCTATTACTGTCACAACAGCAGACCTACCCGTGGTCCACATAACACAAACATCTATTACTGTCACAGCCAAGACCTACCCGTGGTCCACATAACACAAACATCTATTACTGTCACAACACAAGACCTACCCGTGGTCCACATAACACAAACATCTATTACTGTTACAACAGCAGACCTACCCGTGGTCCACATAACACAAACATCTATTACTGTCACAACACAAGACCTACCCGTGGTCCACATAACACAAACATCTATTACTGTCTCAACACAGGACATTCCCGTGGTCCACATAACACAACCATCTAATACTGTCACAACAGCAGACCTACCCGTGGTCCACACAACACAAACATCTATTACTGTCACAACAGCAGACCTACCCGTGGTCCACATAACACAAACATCTATTACTGTCACAACAAAAGACCTACCCGTGGTCCACATAACACAAACATCTATTACTGTCACAACACAAGACCTACCCGTGGTCCACATAACACAAACATCTATTACTGTCACAACACAAGACCTACCCGTGGTCCACACAACACAAGACCTACCCATGGTCCACACAACACACACATCTATTACTGTCACAACACAGGACCTACCCGTGGTCCACATAACACAAACATCTATTACTGTCACAACACAAGACCTACCCGTGGTCCACATAATACAAACATCTATTACTGTCACAACACAAGACCTACCCGTGGTCTACACAACACAAGACCTACCCGTGGTCCACACAACACAAACATCTACTACTGTCACAACACAAGACCTACCCGTGGTCCACACAACACAAGACCTACCCGTGGTCCACATAACACAAACATCTATTACTGTCATAACACAAGACCTACCCGTGGTCCACATAACACAAACATCTATTACTGTCACAACGCAAGACCTACCCGTGGTCCACATAACACAAACATCTATTACTGTCACAACAGCAGACCTACCCGTGGTCCACATAACACAAACATCTATTACTGTCACAGCCAAGACCTACCCGTGGTCCACATAACACAAACATCTATTACTGTCACAACACAAGACCTACAAATGGTCCACACAACACAAGACCTACCCGTGGTCCACACAACACAAGACCTACACATGGTCCACACAACACAAGACCTACCCGTGGTCCACACAACACAAACATCTATTACTGCTACAACAGCAGACCTACCCGTGGTCCACACAACACAAACATCTATTACTGTCACAACAGCAGACCTACCCGTGGTCCACATAACACATACATCTATTACTGCTACAACAGCAGACCTACCCGTGGTCCACATAACACAAACATCTATTACTGTCACAACACAGGACCTACCCGTGGTCCACACAACACAAGACCTACCCGTGGTCCACACAACACAAGACCTACCCGTGGTCCACACAACACAAGACCTACCCATGGTCCACACAACACAAGACCTACCCGTGGTCCACACAACACAAACATCTATTACTGCTACAACAGCAGACCTACCCGTGGTCCACACAACACAAACATCTATTACTGCTACAACAGCAGACCTACCCGTGGTCCACATAACACAAACATCTATTACTGTCACACAACACAAGACCTACCCGTGGTCCACATAACACAAACATCTATTACTGTCACAACACAAGACCTACCCATGGTCCACACAACACAAGACCTACCCGTGGTCCACATAACACAAACATCTATTACTGTCACAACAGCAGACCTACCCGTGGTCCACATAACACAAACATCTATTACTGTCACAACACAAGACCTACCCGTGGTCCACACAACACAAACATCTATTACTGTCACAACACAAGACCTACCCGTGGTCCACATAACACAAACATCTATTACTGTCACAACACAAGACCTACCCGTGGTCCACACAACACAAACATCTATTACTGTCACAACACAAGACCTTCCCGTGGTCCACATAACACAAACATCTATTACTGTCACAACAGCAGACCTACCCGTGGTCCACACAACACAAACATCTATTACTGTCACAACACAAGACCTACCCGTGGTCCACATAACACAAACATCTATTACTGTCACAACACAAGACCTACCCGTGGTCCACACAACACAAGACCTACCCGTGGTCCACACAACACAAGACCTACCCGTGGTCCACACAACACAAGACCTACGCCTGGTCCACACAACACAAGACCTACCCGTGGTCCACACAACACAAGACCTACGCGTGGTCCACACAACACAAGACCTACCCGTGGTCCACACAACACAAGACCTACCCGTGGTCCACATTGCTTCCATGTAGCTCAAGACAGGTTTGAAATAGTCCGTGTAGTTTCTGTGGGTAGCATTCTGGGTAGACCAGGCCACGAAATATTGCTTCATTTCTTCAATTTGATCCTAAAGTTAAAAAAAAAAACATTTTGAAGACAATTTAAAGAAACGACGCAAACAAATTTGATAATAAAATATAACGTGATCGGAAAATTAATATTGTTTTGAATATAAATAATTAAAATCAATGCTGAGGTGTCACAAGTATTATTATACCATTTTCCATGAAGTCATAATAAAAGTAGAATAGATTCTCAAAACAAAAGATTACATTTTTGGTGTATGAAAAGCGAGTGTATATTTAGATAGCATGCCGACACGAACAATTGAAAATATAGTCTCTTAATATCCCTGTGATTGTGTGGCAGGGTCATTACTAATCAATCAGATGAACTTACATCAGGGTTCTCCAAATTCAAAACTGAGGGAGGCACAGGTGGAAAAGGGATGTCCTCAACTGCTAAGAATGACGTGTTGGTTGAGGATTTCTTGACCAGCCTGTAGTCGTTGTGACGGGTACGAAATTCCACTCCATTGATGACCGCTGAAACCTAAAAACAATAAAGACTATTGATGACCTCGACAACATAAAACAATAAAGATATTTGCTCTATTGATGAGTGTTAAAACATAAAACAATAAAGATATTTGCTCTATTGATGACTGTTAAAACATAAAACAATAAAGATATTTGCTCTATTGATGACTGTTAAAACATAAAACAATAAGATATTTGCTCTATTGATGACTGTTAAAACATAAAACCATAAAGATATTTGCTCTATTAATGACTGTTAAAACATAAAACAATAAAGATATTTGCTCTATTGATGACTGTTAAAACATAAAACCATAAAGATATTTGCTCTATTGATGACTGTTAAAACATAAAACAATAAAGATATTTGCTCTATTGATGACTGTTAAAACATAAAACAATAAAGATATATGCTCTATTGATGACTGTTAAAACA
Organism: Biomphalaria glabrata; assembly: GCF_947242115.1. Lineage (NCBI taxonomy): Eukaryota > Metazoa > Mollusca > Gastropoda > Planorbidae > Biomphalaria > Biomphalaria glabrata. Next base: position 30,519,222 of record NC_074723.1, read on the forward strand.
TAAAACAATAAAGATATTTGCTCTATTGATGACTGTTAAAACATAAAACCATAAAGATATTTGCTCTATTGATGACTGTTAAAACATAAAACCATAAAGATATTTGCTCTATTGATGACTGTTAAAACATAAAACAATAAAGATATTTGCTCTATTGATGACTGTTAAAACATAAAACAATACAGATATTTGCTCTATTGATGACTGTTAAAACATAAAACCATAAAGATATTTGCTCTATTGATGACTGTTAAAACATAAAACAATAAAGATATTTGCTCTATTGATGACTGTTAAAACATAAAACAATAAAGATATTTGCTCTATTGATGACTGTTAAAACATAAAACAATAAAGATATTTGCTCTATTGATGACTGTTAAAACATAAAACAATAAGATATTTGCTCTATTGATGACTGTTAAAACATAAAACCATAAAGATATTTGCTCTATTGATGACTGTTAAAACATAAAACCATAAAGATATTTGCTCTATTGATGACTGTTAAAACATAAAACAATAAAGATATTTGCTCTATTGATGACTGTTAAAACATAAAACCATAAAGATATTTGCTCTCTTGATGACTGTTAAAACATAAAACAATAAAGATATTTGCTCTATTGATGACTGTTAAAACATAAAACAATAAAGATATTTGCTCTATTGATGACTGTTAAAACATAAAAAATAAAGATATTTGCTCTATTGATGACTGTTAAAACATAAAACAATAAAGATATTTGCTCTATTGATGACTGTTAAAACATAAAACAATAAAGATATTTGCTCTATTGATGACTGTTAAAACATAAAACCATAAAGATATTTGCTCTATTGATGACTGTTAAAACATAAAACAATAAAGATATTTGCTCTATTGATGACTGTTAAAACATAAAACAATAAAGATATTTGCTCTATTGATGACTGTTAAAACATAAAACAATAAAGATATTTGCTCTATTGATGACTGTTAAAACATAAAACAATAAAGATATATGCTCTATCGAAGACTGCTTTATAATCAGAATGATGACACAAAGGCTATTGACTAAGTGGGAATCACCGCAGAGACTTTATGTGCCCTGTGATAAGTACTTAGACAAAATGAGTAGACAAAATGTGAATCTAGTAAGATAACAGCCATTTTAAGAATGATTCATCTCTAAGTAAATGTAGAAATATCTCTACTTCCAGTACTTCTATTCTATTTTAATTCTGCTAACCATCATAAAGTATACTAAATAACATTAAAGAAAGAACCAACATTAAACACCCAGACAGACAGACATACAGAGTGAGTTGATAGAAGCTTGGAAAAAAAAATAAATGAAGAGGCTCCTTAAAGGGTGGGGTGCTGGGCGTCGCACGGTCTCCGATTGTACTAAATGCTAAGCATATTTAAAATAGTTATTTAGCATCAACAATTAGTTAATTGCGTCATGACATAAAAAATGTATAATAATAATAATAATAATCATAATAAAATAATAATTAGGCTTGTCTTCGAGTCGGAAGATTAATGAGGAACGCAGTATCTTTCGTGGCTTCGCAGCCCCAGCTGCAACCTACATATTTTGCCACAAACAGCGCAGGCATAAACAATTGTTTAATGATTAAGTGTAAAATGCAGATGTAAAGAAATCTTTCCTATCAAATATACGTCGTCTTCAATCACTGTAAACATGAAGGCATACTACATACATGTCTTGGAAGAAATACGAACACAGAGTTAAAAAGAAAATTGACAATTAAGACTTATAGCCTCCCTATATATATATATATATATATATATGTATACTCAGCTTTAATGGGTACCAGATATTAGTTAGAAAAAAAGTAAAGACGGTTGTTAGAAGTGCTGGCCAGATGACATCCTCGTTAACCGTGGGCCACAGACACATCATCTGACCCATAGATCGCAAGGTGTGAAAGGAAAACTTTACTTTTTTAAAAATGTATATTGTTAGTGTTGAGTATATCTTAACGTTAAAATATACACAGAAAGTAGTTAAAGGACCAAAAGCAATTGAAAAAGGAATACTTTATCAAAACAAAGCTTATCTAAGGGAAAGAACCGCTACCTACTGACATTTATCTAAAAAGTACAGGGTTTAGCTCCCTTTCTGCTATATAAATTAGTACTAAATGATTAACTGGTTGGTTAATGTTTGGATGGATTCGTGTATTGTTATCGACTGTGAATAATTATGTAAAATTTTAACTTGATTCGAGAGTGTAAAAGGGAGAAAGACGTGTCAAAACATAATAAGTGGACTAAATCTATTTATCTATCTATTTATCTATCTATCTATCTATCTATCTATCTATCTATCTATCTGTCTGTCTGTCTGTCTGTCTGTCTGTCTGGCTATCTATCTATCTATCTATCTATCTATCTATCTATCTATCTATCTGTCTGTCTGTCTGTCTGTCTGTCTGTCTGTCTGTCTGTCTGTCTGCCTGCCTGCCCGTCCGTCCGTCCGTCCGTCCGTCCGTCCCTCCGTCCGTCCATCCATCCATCCATCCATCCATCCATCCATCCATCCATCTATCTATCTATCTATCTATCTATCTATCTATCTATCTATCTATCTATCTATCTATCTATCTATCTATCTATCTATCTATCTATCTATCTATGTAATAATTTATATTGCGGGTGTGCGTTTATGCATAGGGGTAAGGGATACTGGGAGTTAAGGTTAGGGAAAAAATCACTCCCCTCTTTTCATGACCTCTGGTACCGCTAGTAGCATCTAGACACCCTCGCTTATTCGCTTATTAATAATGGCTTGGCCAAAATGAAATCCTTCGTCCAATTTAAACTTCAAGTTCTTGACAAACTTTTCAAAGATTAGAATAAAGCGTCATTGTGAACTGAATAAGCTCATTTCTGAATCTATGATAATAATAATTACATCTTTTATATAGCGCTACTTTCATGCTTATAGCATGCTCAGAGCGCTATAGTCCAATCTCATTTGTGGATCAGTGGGAGGAGAGGGGTATCAGGGAGAAGCTTTTCCGTGCTGCCTTTAGGCACTCAGTAAACAAAACTCTGCACGAGTCGGTTGTTGAACCTCGAGCCCCCTTCATAGGTAGCCATCTATAAGGATCTACTCTGCTCACCTCTCCCATGCCAAGCAGACGGATGTAGTCGCTGTGGTCATGAACGCCAGCAACACCGGTGTCGATATGTGTGGAGCCGTGGTAGTTCTTAGTACCCTCAGTGTCATGGCGAACTTGTTTGATACCAGACTGACCTCCAGTGCGAGTTCTAGAGAGAAAAAAAAAGAACAATAATAGGAAGGCATTACCTTTCTGTGGTTTTTAAAACTTTAATCTGTCTATTATATATTTGCGCTTATTAAATATTCGCGACATGCCATTCATTCATCTATCAAGAGATCTCTGGAAAGGCCGAACGGATTTGTATACAATTTTTACAGATGCTCCTTTTACCTATTAAGTACTCGCTAAGAAATGGTTTTGATAGAATCACAACCTGAGCGCAAAAATATGCGAAGAAAATTACAAACACGTCTTTTTCTTTCTTATCGTGTTCGAGGGTTCAGATAAGAAGTTTGGATGGATTCGTGTATTGTTATCGACTGTGAATAATTATGTAAAATTTTAACTTGATTCGAGAATGTAAAAGGGAGAAAGACGTGTCAAAACATAATAAGTGGACTAAATCTATCTATCTATCTATCTATCTATCTATCTATCTATCTATCTATCTATCTATCTATCTATCTATCTATCTATCTGTCTGTCTGTCTGTCTGTCTGTCTGTCTGTCTGTCTGTCTGTCTGTCTGTCTATCTATCTATCAATCTATCTATCTATCTATCTATCTATCTATCTATCTATCTATCTATCTATCTATCTATCTATCTATCTATCTATCTATCTATCTATCTATCTATCTATGAAGATAAACTGCACAGTGCTTTTTAAATCATGCAACTTTCCTTACAATTTTTCTTTTAAAAGGGTGATGTGGGACTAGTATAGTGTTCGTGCATCTCAATAAGGTACGCAGCTTTATAGGACATCATAAACTAAATATGTAATGGCAATTATACTCACAAGCTGTGGCGTATCAGATTCAGGAACTATGCGTATTTGTGTACCAACAAAAATGCGTGTAAAATCTTTAATTTGTTCTTGCTACCCAATCTGCGGGTTTCCTTGGTAGAGTAAGCTAATGCTTTCAAATACATTGTTTCCATTCTTAACTTATGTTTCTATACGGTAGAAAAGAGTGGTAAATGTAAAGTTCTCTTGCAAGGACATTGCAATCCATTTTTTTTTAGCAGACTGTTAACGAGAGTGTTATATGGCCATCACAACGACCACCCGTCTTTACTTTCCCCAACCAATGACAAGAATCCGTTACAGTTGGATAGACTCAGGGGCGTCAAACAATTTTAAAGTTGGAGTTAACAGACTTCCCCGGGTTTTCGAAATCGAGACATCTCGATTCAGTAGCAAAGAACTTTATATAACTTGGCCATCATCTTCCATGCTATCCAGATTAGGCGACAGAAAGTAAACCCTTAAATATTTTTTGTTTTCGCGCATGATGGAATTAAAATTTGTTTTTAATTTCATTGAAACAAGCCTTGTTTAAAGTAGTGTTTTCTGTTTGATAATGTGGTCATTTCAAATTGTTACAATGTTCATACCTTTCTTCTACAGATTCTTGCAGTATCATTGTTTGTTTGGCTAGGGCCTTGACAGTATCAGTCAGAGCCTGAAGCTTGGCCTGCAGTTCCGGACTAATCCCACAGTTCTCTTTCGCTTTCTCCTTCGTTTTGGAGCTGGGTCTGTAGTCCTCCCAGTCCTTGTCGTAGCTTCGTCTCCTGTGTCTGTCCTCGGCGAACTCCCGCTCAAAATAGTCGTATAAACTTGCGCCGCTCATCACCCCCAACGCCAGTGTCAGCAGCCACAGAGAAATAATCTGTAAAGAAGTGGAAAGAAATAAAAATTGTTCTGGAAAGTACCGAGTTAATTTGTACAAAATACAGCTCAACCCAGAGAAATGGTACATTTGAATATTTGTTTTGAGTAATCGAAATTTCAAAAGATTTTTTTTTTTAAATTATCCTGGGAACAAGGCTCGAGTAGTCATCAATACCATTCTGAACAATACCATCCTGAACAATACCATCCTGAACAATACTTTTATTGTAATGAAATGAAGGAAGACACGAGTATGTTTTGAAAACAAAAAAAACTCAAAAAAAAAACAACAACAAAACATGCTTATATTAAGCTTAGGTGTATCAATCAGTTTGGATCATTCATGTGGCCTAATTTAATCTGTAATAGATCTAGACTAAAAATAATAAACCTGCGCAATTAGAAATATTTTTACAAATAGTTTTAGTCTGGTGCAAATTTAATTCTTTAGGGCAGAGAATTCTCAATAAGCTATGATCCTGTAAGTTATTTGAACCTGTTGGGAAAGGGGTATGCGAGAATATAGAATCTAAGAATGAAATGGGTTGCCTAAATCAACAATGAATACCAACGACTTAGCATAGTTTAAGTTATTGATTAACATGCATGACTAGATTGACATATGAATTTTTTAGGACTCATTATCTTCTTTTTAAAGTAACGTCTGTAATATATAAGATAAGAATATTACCGCTATCGCTTTTTAAATTCTTTTATTAATTTTTTTTTTAAAGTTGAACGACCTAAATTCGAAATTGAGGGCTCTAGCCTCCTCAAACCAATACATTAACCACTGTACTAGAGAAGTACTTAGGAAATTAGAATGTTTTATAGTTGTCTTCTCTTAGTTTCAAACTTTAAAGAAAAGTATAAAGGGGCTTATTCAACGTATAACCACCGTAACAGTCTAGTACTATTTCTTTCCCTTGTTCAATACCAAACAAAATAAATAAATAATAATAATTTTTTTATATTAATTCTTGTGTTGTCAGGTAAAAGAGATACATGTGCGGAATTTCAATTTGATTAGAGATTGGGTGTTAGAACTAGCATGTACAAACTTTTTTTACCAGACAGAGTCAGTTAATATAGACCAAGCTTTGTAATAAATGAGTATGAGTAATAATAAAATATACAGAAATTAAGTTTACATTCAAGTTTAAATTTACCTCCCCCACCCCGGGCGCTCCAATTCTGTAACTATCCGTGTCTTTAAAAAAAAAAACAACTTGCTGTTTATATAGTGACAAACTATTGAGTTTATTAATTATTTGTTTCGTCATTTAAACAGAAATTAAAACAAAAATTGGACTTACCAAAATCCTCATGTCTATCCCAATCGTTTTCAATAGACTCCCAAACTGATGTCGCGTTTACCTAACTAAAGTGTGAATAATGTTTAAGTCACCTTTCCCCAGCTGAAAAAAATGGAACCCAACCAACGTTTAAATATTTATTTCCTTCCTTTCCAAAAAAGACTCCAGGTAGGCAAACATTCACCTCCTTTATATATCAAGTGTAAGGAGAGAGAGCTAATATAAGGGATTATAAGTCGGGAAATATATAAGTAACTCAATTCTTTAAAAAAAAAAATAATAACCCACCCTACCCTTACTCTATTGCGCTAGGCGTGTGCACACACACACACACACACTTCGTATTGGTGTCACGAATGTATTACAAAGTGTGGGGAGTGTCGGAAACAGGGTAGTAGCGAGTTAGGTGAAATGAAAAACTTATTCAACATTCGGTGTGGGCACCCTGCTGGCAAAATTATTTCCTTTATTCAAAGGATATTAAATAGAGCGCAGGGTGCTAAGGGGCGCTGGGTCATAGACAGAACCTTTTGCAACAAGGCACAACATAGATCTAGCATATATATATATATATATATATATATATATATATATTGCAGATATGCAGTATTCCTAAATAGTATAACTATGTGTGAAGTAAGGGCCTTGGCCTGCATTAAAACCACACATAGCTCTTCATCTCGAAGTTGTAGATCTGTATCTTAATCGGCGAACCTGTATTTCAGTGTTTCTCAAACCTGTGACGCTCTCCTATATCAAAAAAAAAAAAATTACATTCGCGCCCCCGCCTCCTGCTCTCTGCTCTCAACCCACACTCCGATTAGTCAGATATTATTACAGCGCATTATTTCTCCTAGTAAGAACTTGGCTAGAACGTAATACTTGTTAAAATCAAGATAATACAATTGTGCTTCGATGTCTGCCTAGTCGAATGGTTTGATCTCTGGACTGTCATTCGGTGGTCTCGATCAGGGGCGTAGCTAGGAATTTTCCATCGTTTGGGGGCCCGGGGGCTTGACCTCTTTGGAGGCCTCTGCATTTTGCGTAATATTTAATTTTCAATGTAAAAAACACTCATTTGGGGGCCCCTCTCAAGTGGGGGCCCGGGGGGGGGATTTTAAAATTCTCCCCCTGCTCCCCACACCCTAGCTACGCCACTGGTCACGATGGTCACGGGATGAAACCCTGCCCTTTCCCAGTCTTCCTACGAGAGGCTTTGGCTAGGGTTTAATTCTCTTCTGAATCTGAAGGCACATCTTTAAACATGTAATGCAAACAAGCAATCTATCTGTTGATAATTCTTTTAGTGTTTAAGGACACTAAGGAATACTGCCATAATGGTCTTTCAAAACATGAATATACATCTACTACAGAGACGTAGTTAGCAAAACGTGCGCTCGGGGCAAGGAAGGTACTTTATTGCCCCCCCCCCCCAATTTTCCATAAACATCACATAGAAATATAGGATAAGGGTGGCGCTAGTTGCATCGTGCCCCCCTAGCCCTCTCCCCTCTCATTACGCCTCTGACTCCTGTGATAGTAAATGTGATTGTTTTGTCAGTCCCGAGCTGTTATTGTAACCCACTAACCGACATTGATGGCATGTCGAAAGAATGTGCTAATTAACGGATAGAACGGACGATGAGTGTGAAGACTGCGATATCAGCATGTCTTTTCATACACTGAATTGCATTTAAAAAAACAACAACTATTACATGGTGTCAGATGGACCGACTCCACCCGCCACAACCGCTGGAATTTAATGGAAATGTTGCAGAAAACTGGAGAAGTTTTAATAAGTCGTTTCAAATTTACACAATAGCAAGTGGATTTAATACTAAAAGTAAACTAGTACAGTCACATGGGCGTAGCCGGGGGGGGGTTCTTGGGGTTCAAATCCCTCCCGAAATGAAATCCCCCCCGGGGAACGGAATTAAGTGACTGATTTTTGCTTTCTTTTTGTTTATTTTAGGTGAGATTTTAATACTAAATCATCACTTACCACAGCACAGCCGAGGGGGTTTTGAGTTAAAAACCCTGTACCAGGGTTTTTTTAGTTTAAACCCCCCTACCAGGGGGTTTTGATATTTAAAAAAACCCTATCAGGGGGTTTTGAGATACAAATCCCTCTACCAGGGGGGTTTTGAGTTTAAAACCCCCTACCAGGAGCTTTGAGTTTAAACCCCCCTACAGGGGGTTTTGAGTTTTAAACCCCCTACCAGAGGTTTCTGCAGTTAAATCCCCCTCTTCTATAAAACAAAAAAAAAATGCAAACAGCAATCCCCAAATTCCAACAGCACAGTTAAGGAATATTTTGATTTCAAAATTTACGATAAACCCCTCTTCAATATAAAAAAGCAAATTACACATTCAAAATTTTATGAGCGTAGCCAAAGGGGTTTTGAGTTTAAAACCCTCCCCCCTCCAGTTGGGGTTTGAAACTAAAAAGTACCTCTTCAATAAAAAAAAAGCATTTTACACACTATAAAATCTATGAGAGTAGTCAAAGGGGTTTTGAGTTTAAATCCCCACCTCCAGATGGCTTTTTCTTTAAAGTTAAAAACCCCTCCAGATGGTTTTGAGTTTAAAATTCCCCTAAAGAGCGTTTAGAGTTGAAAACCTCTCTCTTCAATATTATTTTAAAGCAAACTACAGTCACCAAATTCTATAATCGTAGCTAAATGGGGTTTTGAATTAAAAAAAAAAAAAAAAACTCCAGAGATTTTTTAGTTTAAAACCCCTCAACAGATGATTTGACGAAAAAACTTTCCTTTTCGATATAAAATCTAAAGCGAAATACAGGCATGTAATTCCAAAAGCGTAGTCAAGAAAGGTTACAAATTTCTACCAGTGGCTTGGGCTCCATTAATAAAGTGTGAAGTCTTCTGCCGAAATTGAAAAACATTAAATGTGGCTCAACAAAGATGGCTAAGACAGATTTTAGGAGTCAGTCATAGAGATCGGGTCTAAATCAAAGAAATCATATGCCGAACTGGGAGTCGAATCCTTAGTAAGGTTGTGACAGAGCGTCGCATGAGGTTTTGCGGGACATGTTCTCCGAAAAAATGAATTACGCAAAATAAGAGTTGCGGAAACAGCTTGCCGGAAAATGCGCCGAACGGCGCGAGAGGGTCTAAGTCAGTAAGAATAGCACATTAGCTTTTTGAAATAAAACTTTTTAATAGCCAGATAATGCACTGTAGATACCTCAGAATATGCATTTTGTTGGCTTTCAATACCAGAAATAGTGCTCGGAGGCGGGGCTTTGCCCCGCGCTGGGGGAGCGCTGCGAGCTCCCCCAGACCCCCTTGCTATCTGCCTTGAACACAGAAGCTCTAAACTTGGGAGGAAATCGTTCTTTTCTCTCTAATGTAAACATCCGTCCTAGTCTAGTCACTAATAGCGCGCACCTTCTGCACTATTTTGGATGGCGATGTGCTTGGCCGGGTTATAACATTACTTTTACAAGTCAACATTCTGGCTGACTACAATACCGTGAAGAGACGAAAGCTGAGCTGGTTCGGCCGTATCGTAAGACATCTCACTGTCAAAAGTTATCCTTCAAGGTACAGTGGAGGGAGCACGAAGAAAGGGTCATCCAAAGAAAAGCTGGCTGGACAATGCCAAAGAATGGACCGGCCTCTCTCTTGATATCCTACTAAGAACAGCTGCTGACCGGGAAAAGTGGAGGGATTTGGTTAGACGAACTGTCACATTTAAAGACCGCATCACAAACGAAGAGATTACAGACAGCGTCACTGCAGCGATTGGACCCCACGATGACCTGCTAACTAGTGTAAAAAAAAAACAACAACCCGCAAACTTAAAACTCTAAGGCCATATTACAAGGTCTTCGGGACTCGGAAAGACCTTCTTTAGGGGAACAGTACCAAGAAAAAGAAGAAAAGACAGACAGAGAAAGTGATGAAAAGACAGCATGAAAGAATGGGCGGGCCTGTCAATGAAAGAAGTTCTATCCGAGGGAAAAGACAGAGAGGAATGGAGAAAGACGGTTGACAGATCTTGCGAGGTGCCCCAACGGTCCAACAGATAGGTGAAGGAGGTGAAGGTGAACTGTCACAGCAACAAGGAACTCACTATAGATACAACATTTTTGGTTTCCCAATCTTTTAGGTTATTACGTACAAGTCTATATGAAAACTCCGCAAGTAGGAGATCATCCATTTATGACGTCCCTAAGAATGTTTCATTTCTCTATTTCTTTACTGGAAGCCTGGTAGTTGGCTGTCGAAGCTTTGAGCTTACGAACCGAGAGATCTTGAGTTAGAATCCCTGAGATTTTGAAGTTCGCGATTTTTAGGACGCCCATATGTCCACCTAACCATAAAGGGCGCCGACAATTAGTTGGAGAAAGTAAAATTGGTTGGTCATTGTGCTGGCCTGGTTAACAGTAAGCCACTGTGACCTATGAGCTTTACATCATTCCCCCCCCCCCCCATAGCATAATAAAATAAAAGCGAATAGCTCTCAAATAAAAAAAAAATATTTAGAAAGCCAGTAAGCTATTAAACAGATACAAATTTCGGTCCAAACTGCGACACTTATGTTAACGCAATCACCTACAATATGTTATGTGCACTGAGCTGCAATACGTGACTTGGAAAGTGCGTTGACTCTGGTATTAGAACATGTCAGATTCGCTTCACCTAGCATGGCCTATAACAATGTCGTAGAGATAAGGATAGGCTGGGTGGGGCTAGGGAGGGGGAGACTATTAAACATTCACCCGATGTAGTCACATTCTGTTTTCTTTTTACAAAGCTTACAACTGTCTGTCTGTTTTGGTAAAAAGTGTGTACACGTTATTTCTCCCACACCCATTCTCGGATCAAACTTCATACAATTACTCATTAACGTCGACAAGACAAGAATCAATAAAAAAAAGAGCAACCAATTGGACAATTATTACTGGTAATTCATTATTTTGTTTAATAGAAACATGGGAAACTAATACTTCAGTTTTAACAGATATGGCTAAATTTGTTGGGTTTATCCCCCTTTAATAATTGTTAACGCTATTACTCCCTCGCGCATTCTCCGATCAAGTTGATATTTAAAACTTTAAACAATTATTTATTGTATCTAACAAAACAAGATAAAATTAACAAAAATACTCAATTATTCAATTAGGCTAATTATTGTTAATTAATTATTTTGTTTGATATCGAATATGGAAAATAACTTGTACATTATTGGTGTCCGCCAAGGTTTTTTTTCACCCTGAAGGTCTTAGGTTTGAATTTCCTCAAAGGTACGATTTGCATAATTTTATTTTTTAAAAAGTCTTAGCCTATACATTTAATTTTAACAACAAAACGGTTCGCTTTCAGAAGATGAAATGACGCCGTTGCCCCAGAACTAAGCTGAAGATCTAATATATAAAGCAGAAAGTAAGGTGTATGTAGGCCTATGTATATATTTACGTATGTATGTCCCGCATAGAAATCAAAACCGTTTGACCAATCTTGACAAAAATTGGCAGAAATGTTCCATATATTGTGGCGGAGACCACAGTGTGTGGTTCGTGTCCCTACCACTACTGGAGAGGCCTAAAAATAGACAAAAGTGCCAGATTGTATCTGTAATTTAAAAAAAAACGGGTAAACCCGTTTTCACATTATTCGATATGAATATGTCAACTGAACGGGTGTACCCATTTTTACACCCTACTCTCATTTTCGTGGCCCGCGGGCCGCTGGTCATATCCGGCTAGTATTGTAATAAATCTAAGGCAAGCACTTAACGAAAGGGATGAATAATTACACAAGTTTATTTATTAACTAAAAGAATAAGGCAAATAGAGACCAACATCAAACGGGACACATAGATCTCTTATATTTGCCTTCCACACAAACAATGGGTCGGATGTCTCTCCTAGCTAGTCTAAACATCCAGTCTTCATCAAGTGCAGTGCTGAAGAGAGCGCTGGTGCGCACCATAAGCGTCTGCGCAGGAGCAAATTTATTATAATAATATCAAGTCGGATTTTCAATATATTTTTTAGTTTTTGGAATCTAAACGGGGCCGGGAAAGACGGACAGACTACACAAAAGTAATAGCGGATTTTTCCTTTTTCGGGGGCCCCTCAAAAAAATAGATTAAAATATCAAATGAGGAAAAAAAATGTTTAATCTTGCGGTCCTCGGTGGGCAATTCTAAAGCGCATATTTTTCCAACCATATTATTCATAACCCAACCCTCCCGATCCTTATTATTATTATTATTTTTGCTGTATTTTTTTTAACTTGTAAAACTTGTTTACGTTGCTCCTAGACATTAATATTAATAACACTTCAGCAGTGAAAAGTAGCTGGCCTTAGAAGAGGAGGTATTATACAGGTTGGAAAAGGGAGGGGGGCGGGGTTCCTTCAACATTTCTCAAACTATGCGGTTTAACCCTTACTGGTTGCTTTTGTATAGTGGCCAAAAGCTGAAGATGTAGATGTAGTTACTGTATAAAAATACATCTAAATCCTACCTATTTACTACTATAAAAAAAGCCAACTTACAAAAACAAACAAAAAACTAAAACATAATTTGTTTCCATTCGGACATTTATGGGGCTATTTTTTAAGACCTATCAATACAATAATATTTTGTGTCAGTATTTTAGTTTAAACGTGCGGTGTCTATGTTTGAGAGAGAGGGAGAGAGAGAGAGAGAGAGAGAGTGTGAGAGAGAGAGGACGGTGGTTGCTTCGCTGAACACACAGGAATACACATTCTAATAAATATTATTATCCTGAGCTAGATCATCTTACGTATTACAGTGGCGTACCTGGTTAGACACTATTCAGAAAAATACTACTGCATAGAAGAAAAAAAAAGCCCTTCTAAAAAAAAAAAAAAACTTTCTCAGAGTGGATTCACTATTGTCTGTGCTACACCCTCCACGTACAGCTTTGTGTCTGTCCCTTCCCCTCCCCGTCAGCTCTTTTTCTTACCACCTTTCTAGACACGAACTCCAAAAACTTGTTCAGGTCGTCTGTCAACTATTTTAAATGTTGAGGCTACCCTGCGCACTTTTGCGAATCTATACTGTATTTTAGACAAGAGTAACCTCTCTTAAAAAATTAAAAAAAAACTGCGGCTGTTGGCCTAACCGAAACAAATAAAAAAAAAAAAGGCGGGGGAAGGGGGGATTCATTTTGTGTCACGTGTCAATGGATTTGCTCAGTTATTGGTCTCTGTATGCACTGAGGTCAGAAAGTATACCAAATTTAAACACAGTCACGATCAAAAGAAAAAAGACACCAACATCCGTCTTGACATTGGTCGCTTTTCAAGACAGTATATATTTAGGATATCAGCACATGTTTAGAAAGATGATACAGCGTTTCTCAAACTTTCATCTTTGACGCCTCGCCCCCTAATAAAAAATGTTGTGTTCCCCCTTTTTATCCAGCTCTGGAGAAGCGCTGCAAGGGGTACAGGGCGGAGTCCCTGCGTCACACGTTTTCTTTAATTCTGCAACAGTGCATTCTCATCGCGTCTGGAACGCATTATTCCTTATCTTTAAAACTATTTTATTCTATTCGCAAACAAGCATTCAAATTAATTCAAAGAAAGAAGGAGGCATAATTGGCTTATACTGAACTGCAAGTGATCTTCGAGGTACATATAGTGCATACATGTCTGTAATTCGCGTGATCGTCTAAGATCATTTTAAGACATCTTATGGACTTATATTATAGAGGACCTGTTTGTTGCTGTTTTTGTCACAAGCAAATTAAAAAAAATCTTTAAAAAAAAAAGAAATAAAGAGTACCTAAGGAGAAGTACCGCAAAATCATTGCCTATATATTAAGTATTACAGAATTCAGCTCTCTTTTTACTATAAAAAACCAAAATCAATTACCATTGATTATCTAAAAGGATATATAATTATTTTATTCATGTATCGTCATCGACTATAAACAATTATGCAAAAATTTTAACTTGATCCAAGATTAGGAAGTGGGAGAAAAAAAGACCAAACGTAAAAGTGAAAAAAAAACTCTACATATACAGCCGCATTTCTCAATAAGTAGCATATATTTCCCTTTTTTTCGATACCAAACATAATTAATTACCAATAATTAATTAACTACTTGAATACTTATTTTACAATACCTCTATTCAAGTCAATGCTTCATGGAACCTTCAGGAACCTACATGGACGCTGATCTGAAAAAAAAACGGCTCTATTTTTAACAATTGATGTTTATTGCTGAGAAAAGAATCACTGGCTCGTTGTCTACATGGGGGAAAACTCTAGTTTGAATGTTATAATTTAAAAAAAAAAAGTAAATTTGGCTTGAGCACTAGACCTAGATCTAGAGCCAACACCGGTTTTGAAAGGACTATCGAGTTCTTGAAAGGACTATGGCGTTCGGGAATTTCCGAATGTAAGGCATTATTCAAGAGTTTAATAAATTAATACTCAGGAGAATTTTGCTCATCGTCTTCTAAGTCTTCCTGAATCTCTCGCAAGATGGACGAATCTGTTTGACTACAGAATATTACCGGTAAGTTCAGTGGCGTAGGTAGGAAGTTGCTATCATTTGGGGGTCCGGGGGCTTGACCTCTTTGGGGGCCCTTGCATTTTGCGTAATATTTAATATGTAATGTAAAAAACAAATATCGAACCCTTATTTAGGGGCACCCCCTCAAGTGGGGGCCCGGGGGGATTTTCAAATTCTCCCCCCTCCTCCCCACTCTAGCTACGCCACTGGGTAAGTTACACCAGTGCTTCGTGAATAAAACTTCGGTGAAGAGCGGACGCTGAAATGATGCGGCGCCTTCGATACGGGGTCACGGAGGTCAAGAATGATGAGGGTTAGTGCAAACGACCCCATTACTTGAGATCTGTGTCTTGTTTTTTTTTTTTTTTTAAAGCTCATTGGTCTGTGTAGATAAACACTTTAAACCCAGGACTGTTGGGCTACAGAAGCAAATTGTGTACGATAAAATGAATATTGTGTATATTGTTTGCTTGCAAAATCCATCCTTCAGGGAACAGTACCAGAAAAAAAAAGATGAAGAAGACAGAGAAAGCGATGAGAAGACAATATTAAAGGGATGGACGGGCCTGTCAATGAAAGAGATGCTATCAAAGGCAAAAGACAGAGAGGAATGGAGAAAGACTGTCAACTGATCTTGTGTGGTGCCCCAACGGTCCAACAGAGTAAAGGTGAGGTGAAAGCGATATTGGTTGCATCTTATTCCATCTACGTGTATCCATCTACGGCGAAACGAAAACAAACTATAAATAGCTTTTTGTGTGTGTATATTCGGTGTAGGCCTACAGAATAAGAGTTTTTGATAGGCTATGTCGTTTTTAAAGGTATATGATTATTACTGAATGTCAGAGAACAGAGGAGCGAACATTGGAGATGGAGGCCTAAGACTTAAAAGTAAAGTAGCAATTATACATAAAACACTGAACCATAATTTTCAAATACAAAAAACAAAATTTAATAAAAGACACAAAGATAAAGGCACATTCCTCGTCCCATATGCTAGGACAAATTTGTACAAATTCTCCTTCTTCCCTAGTGCTATTAGAGCATGGAATGGGTTGCCTGAGATAGCCAGGAAAAACCAGTGACTTGGCAAAATTTAGGTCATTGGTTAATATGCATGACTAAATGCATGACGCGTATGACATAATTATCTTCTTTTTTAAAAGTAACGTCTGTATTATATAAGATACAACTGTTTGGGGTTCGGCATCGAGACGAAAGGCTCAGCAGAGATCTGAATGGAGTTATGGCGCCACTGGGATGGATGAATATGATATTTTCTGTTCTCTTTTCAGAACGTTAGAACCTAACGTTAGAACCTAACGTTCTGAAAAGAGAACAGAAAATATCATATTCATTCATCCATCCCAGTGGCGCTATAACTCTATCGCTGTAGCACAAAATAATTGTAATATCGATGTATTAAATTTGGTTCCGGGTTCATACCCTGCCCACTGCCATCCCACGTCGTCCTGCGAGAGGTTTGGACTAGGATCTAGATCTAGATTATCTTCAACTCTGAAGGAATATCCGACACGTAACAAAACAAGTAAGTTTAAGGCTTTATCTGATCTTATTTATTACAGACGTTACTTCAAAAAAAAGAAGATAATTACGCCCAGCGCGTTTCATGTGTCAATAGAGTCATGCATGCTAATCAATGACTTAAACTTTGCTAAGTTGATGGTTTTCCTGGCTGATTCAGGCAACCCATTCCATTTGTCTAATGGCACTAGGGAAGAAGGAACACTTGAACGACTTTGTTCTAGCGTGTACGGACTAAGAGATGTGTGGGAAGCGTGGTCGAGAGGCTAAGTGCGCATGAACTTGGCTTGGCTACCTATGAAGGGGGCTTGAGGTTCGACACCCGACTCGGGCAGAGTTGTGTTTACTGAGCGCCTGAAGGCAGCACGGAAAAACCTTCTCCTAGATACCCCCTCCCACACTGAGATTGGACCAAAACGCTTTGAGCATGAAAGTAGCTCTATATAAAAGCCATAATTTATTTATTTATTAATGTGTCTCTAATATTGAATGTTAATGTTTTATATTTAACTGCATTATTTTTGTTTTACCTTTAATTTTGAAAGATTGTGCTGTTGTAAGTAGCCATATGGATGCTTTCTCAACATACTTAACGTCAAGAAATTATTTGTTCAAAGTTGGTATTATTTTGCTTTTACCTACATCTTTGACTCTTATAAAGGGGAAATAATAAATAAAATTAACTTTCAAAATTTGGAATTATATAGGTTGTTTCCCATCTGTTGCTTATAACTATAATGACTTCAATAGAAATGTGGTCTAGTTAGGAAATAGGGGGAAATGATAGATGATAGGCGAGGCTTAACAGTCTGAATCAGATACCAAACTGCTAGACAGCACAAAAGCATGCAGGGCAGTTAACTACATCTTCAAGAAACATGTTTGGAAAACAATATCAATAGAGTATCAAGAACTCAGCTGAATCCTAGGAGATGCTCTCTAGATAATAGACAAACTAACAAAGTGAGACGCTCTCTAGATAGACAAGCTAACAAAGTAAGATGCTCTCTAGATAGTATAGCCGCTTTGCAGCAGCACCAGAGTTTCCTCTCCGGGGCGCATTCCTTGGCCTTAGCATGCGCCATGGTCCCTTTCTCAGCCTTGCTGATGAGATCCAAAGAAACACTTCGCGTTACATTTTGGCACCAACTCAGTTGCAGAAGCTGTCGGAGGGACTTTCATAGTTGATACTCCCAACGACTAAGGGGCTTCACTCCTGATAGACAAACTAACAAAGTGGGGTGTAGTCCACAGATCAACAATTTAGTAAGTGCAAGATTTCATTATAGTCTTTACACTAAAGTGACTATACCAATGAAGGTGAAAATCACATTCCATCCACAGCTCACTGCTTCCTCCAAACACCTATAAGCGATGTACTTAACCAGCTGGGGATCTTCCGCAACAGGACCCCATTTTGAAACACTCAAAAGGAGATGGGAGGCGTGGTGGCTTAGTAGTAAAGCACTTGGCTTCCGAACCAGGTCAATGGTCATTTGCTTGAATCCTCGTGTAGACTGAGAATTTTTTATTTTGGGATCTATAGGGCGCCTCTGAGTCCACCCAGTTATAATGTGTACCTGATATTAGTTTGGCAAAGTAAAGGTGGTTGGTCATTGTGCTGGCTACATGACACTCTCGTTAACCATGGGTCATGGAAACAAATGACTTATCATCATCTGCCCCATAGATTGCAAGGTCTGAAAGAGAACTTTTTTATTTTTCAAAAATGGTGGTCATACTCAAGTTGCCAGGGAACACCAGGTGACAGCACTGTCCACCAGTGATATGGAAGTAGAACAATTTGCATAACAAATATCATCATGTACATAGGTCCCTGATATTTATTATGCTATTATATAGTTCAGTGTTTCCCAAACTGTGTTCAGCGGACTACTGTTCTGTGAGGCCTGAATAGGTGTTCCAAGAAATACTGGAATAATTAACAAGTAGGCCACCACATGAATTAATCTAAAAATTAAGCAAAGTGTTCCATTATTTAGTCAGAATGTGTGAAGTGTTCCGATAAGTAAAAAGTTAGGGAAACACTGATATAATTGTATCCAAGATAAAACAACAGTTTACCCTTACATAAAGATACTAAGTTTATGTTTCAAGTATTTTTATTCAATAGGTTCATTAATTCGCTAACTAAGAATACATACAAAAAATATAACAAATTTGAACATCAGAGCTATCACAGATACTGAACACAAGATTATAATAACCTTTCAACTGTATCAACAATAATCTATCACAGATATTCAACACGGAGTACAACCTTCTAACTGACCCACTCATGTAAGTCAGTTTTACAACAAAAGTAAGAGAACAAACATATAGTCAGTGGACAAGATCTTTGTCAGGACTATTTCAACACTAACCCCCCCCCCTCCCTCTTTTTTTTCAGGTAAAATAAAAATCCCAGTTTTGAATAAGAAATCCCAAGAACTTTAACATGGCTGAAGTAAGTAATAGATCACCCTGGGCACAAACAGAATGTTATTTCAACACTATAAAAGATCAAGTTGACCAATGTGGTCAATATTATTCAGGAGAAACAAAATCTTGCTTAATATAACATAATCAGTGGCATAGCTATGGTGGAGGAATGTGAAAATCCTCCGAGCCCCCACTTCAGAGGGGCCCCCAAATGAGTCTTCTAAAAATTCTTCTTACATTAAATATTACCCAATTATCTCACGTGAAAAATGCAGGGGCCCCTAAAGTGGTCAAGCTATGCCACTGAACATAACCTTGTTCCACAAAGTCAAACTGATGTAAAATATAACCGAATGACAAGAAGGATTTTTTTTTCTGTAAGTTAAAAAAAAAAACAGAAGCATTATCTATAAGAAAGTACTTGGAAAAATAACAATCATCAATAAAATGTTTAGTATATTGGCACTCTTTGTGAAATGTCAAGACCATTCATGTAAAGATTTCATTTCTCCTCTAAAAAACAAAAAATAAGATAAAATTGATAGAAAAAATAATGTAATATGATAATAATTTGTGGGACATGATAGCTGAGTCTTAAATTGCTAGGTGTCCCAACTGATGGGTCTCAAGTTAGATGAAGACTGGGATTTTGAATTTGAGATTTTAAGGGAACTCTGTCTACCCAACTCTAATGCACATTAGTTAACCCTTTAGACACGTCTGGTAATTAAGCCTTTAAACACTAGCATTGTAAATCCATTTGGTATGCACTCATAGTAAAAAAGCTCAGCACTTTAAGGGTTAAAAAATAAAGGCGGCTGGTCATTAAACCCTCCTTAACTGTGGGCCACAGAAACAGATGGCTTATATCACTTGTCCTATAGATCGCAAGGTCTGAAAGAGGTACTTTACTCTTTTTACTAATAATTTGTGTATAATATTCTACACACTAATTTGGCTCAGCATTTCATTGATTCTTTGAACGTAGACCTATCTCAACTAAAACAGACAATAACATTTTAGGGGCTGCACTGAAGACGATGTCTTGGTGATAGTATGATTGAAATATTGATCTAAAATCAGTGCAGCATACAAGTACATAACTTCATAGAGAGAATGCAGTCACAGCCAAGAAACATTGTAAGTGTTCATCTCCTTTTACAGCAAAAATAAAGTCTGAATACTCAGGTGGGAACAGTATCTTAATGGGTGGGTAACTGTATTTTAATGGCAAACAAAAATATTGGCAAGTGGAATGCTGTATTACATAAATATAATTTTTAAAAATTTGTACAAAATATATACATAATGATAAAAGCCAACATGACTTTTATAGCCAACATGATTTTCACAATAATGTAGTGGCTACTTTTATAGCCAACATGATTTTCACAGTAATGTAATAGCTACTTTTAAAGCACAAGGTAAAGCATCAAGGTTATTCCTCTGTTTTTCAGTTATAAGCCTGTGTTGTTACTTTAAATCATTTTTTTGATAATGTGGCAAAGTTTGGTTGATCTCATTTGTAAAACCTTAGCTATCTTTGTATCACTTCGCTCAACACTAACTGTCATTTGCTATACAAAAAAATTCATGATGAGATTCAAAGGTATCTAACGGCTAAATGAAGAAAGATTCTAGGATTTAGGAAGGGGTGGTGTACGCTACTAATATTGGTTACCGTATTTTCACGCATATAACCCGCATAAGCGTATACCCTGCACAAATTACAAAATAAGTAAAAACAAAAACGTACAAGCTGCACCTAACTTGCCATAAACTACTGGTACATAAAGTTGTTGCTCATAAGAGTCTATCCCACGAAACGCTATCATGCTCCAGTTGTTCCTACATGTGATACATAAGAGTGCAACATGCAAGTTAAATATAAGTATAGGTCATATCTGTACACAGGGAACTATAGGAAGTATAAAAACCCAATGGAATGTCCCTAGTTTCCATATACTATGTTTATGAGTAAAATAAATTTTGTAAACCCTACACCTTTGTACACCCCCGCACTGCTGCCAATTGTTAGTAAACGCTTGTATAACCCAAGGTTATATGCGCAAAACTACGGTACTAACATGGGCTGAATAATTCCATGATCTACAGAAGAAAAAAAAAGCCTCTTAGCAAAAGCTGAACTTGAAAAACAAAAAATAATAATTGGCTGCC
The DNA here is from genome assembly GCF_947242115.1 of Biomphalaria glabrata. NCBI lineage: Eukaryota > Metazoa > Mollusca > Gastropoda > Planorbidae > Biomphalaria > Biomphalaria glabrata. The sequence continues at coordinate 30,540,203 of NC_074723.1, forward strand.
ACTCTATAATCAGACAAATATTTCTGCAGACAGGCAGTGCTTACTTCAACCCATGAGAAGCAGCTCTTGGACAATTTTAAATATAAACAAATACCTCTTTAATTACAAAATGCTTTTCTTTTCACTACATTGCCAACTTGAAGTCACTTTAAGAATGTACCTCAAAGAAGACATGAAACAAAAGAATCAACTTTATTAAAAAATAAAAACCTACAAATGCTACCTTTAGTTGAGTATATAAAAAACTATTGTAGTAATCTAAAAGTATAGTAATGTTCTATAGAAGAGTGATCTAAAAAATAAATTCTAGGATTTGAACAAAAAAATAAAATAAATAAAGGGCTTTACATGCTCTTTTTTATTTTTACTTTAAAATAACATGTAAAAAATTGTCATATTTCTGATAATTTTTTTCTTTGCTGGCAATAATTTCAATATATTTATATACAAAATATATAAATCACATCATAAAGATCACAAAATTTAATAGGAATCTTTTTTCTGGGATAAGTAATTTGATTGGCTATTATTTATTTCGGTTCGTTGGATGTGGTGCCTGGATCTCCACGTCCATATTCAAAGATGCCCTAGTCTGGGGATTAAGTTTGTGTGCAGTGTAGGTGGCGATGCCTGTCATTACCAGCCCATTGCCCAGCCACCACAGCCAAGCTCTACTTTCTCCACTCCATATAACAGCGAGGACCGTCTGAAAGAGAGATTTGGCGTTGATGCTGATGTTGTGAGTCAGAGGCGAGGTGAGGGAGATCTGTAAGGCGCTGAGCCAGCCCATGGACAAGCTCATTATGCCAGACAGGAAGAGCAGCATCCTGGCCGTAAGATCTTCTGACATGGACGAGTAAAGAAAATTGTTAAGCTGCGATGTAGAGAATATCAAAGGGGTCAGACCCAAACTGCTGATGAGACAATTGTTAAACGTCAACTGTACCGAGGATAGCATTTTTTTCTTCTGTACTCTTTTAAAAAATATTCCACACAAGGCAGCCAGAAGACTGGCAACGACGGCGTACATGATGCCTAAGGGATTGACGCCCGTGGACAACATTTCCTGATCCACGCCAATGTAGAATCCCATGACAATGAAGAGGCTGGCCACAACGACCCTGGAGGTGATCTTCTCCTGCAGGATGATCATGCTGAAGGTGATGACGAAGATAAGCGTCAGCGACCTGGCCACCTGGTAAAAGGCCACGCTGATGTACTTAAGCATTAAATTGTTGAACACCAAGGTGCCGGTGAAGGTCACGGAAGACATGATCATGTCGGGGTGTAGAAGGGTGGACAGATCCCACTTTGCTCGCTCCCAGGTACCCCCCACAATAATGGTGCCAAGGTTGATCACTTGGATCAGAGCTACTCCAATGAGGTTCTGTATCCAGACAATGAACAAGGAAATATCTGCGGATGGTGCCCTGCCGGACACTAGTGCCTTGTTGATGAAAACCATAGACATGGCACATGTCCAATGGGCTACAAGGACAGTTCCTATAAGAATGTAACTGCTTTCAGGGGTCACTAGTGCTCCTGCCATTTTCAAAAAATATCAACCACCGAGAGTATATTCTTTCACAAAGATGTTTCAGATATTACCAACTTGTGTCTGGTGTAAGGTCAACTCCATGTTTCCATTCATTGCTGAAGAAAAAATCAATTATTAGAGAATTATTAAATTAAAAGTAATTAAATATTTTCTTTTATTGTTAGATACATTCCAACCAGTTGAGCTTTTCAAATGCACTTATATATATACAAAATGTGATCTTTTAATTTGTAAACAAGTTTTGAAAGTGTATAAAAAAAATCTGAAAATTTGATTCTTTTCCAACTAAATTAACTTTATAGAAAAAAAAAACACTTTAATGAATAATGTGCGAAAAATGGGGAATAATGATTTATAATTCCTCTAATAGTGAGCCTAAGAGATTCATGTTAAACATAAAGATGACAGCAAACTCTCAACATTGAAGTTTTCTCAGCCTCTTATGTGCTGCAGGACTGATTGGGAACCAAACCAAATCATATATATTTGTATATATTTAATAATCATTTTAGGATTTTTTTTATAAAGTAATAATAATAAATAATTATAGCTTTTATATTATATTATAACGCTACTTTCATGCTTATAGCATGCTCAGAGTGCTATGGTCCAATCTCATTTGTGGACCAGTGGGGGATGGGGTTATCTGGGAGAAGGTTTTCCGTGCTGCCTTTGGGAACTCAGTAAACACCACTCTGAACGAGTCAAATGTCAAACCTTGAGCCCCCTTCATAGGTAGCCAAACTAAGTTCAAGCATACTTAGCCTCTCGACCACGCTTCCCACTAAAAATAATTTTTTTACCAAAATGATTATATTTTAACTAAATATAAGGTTGTAAAGGAAAATATTATTCTGTAAACCTAGACAACTACACAGTCCCAGCAAAATTTTTTTAAACACTTATTCAACTCTCATTGAAAAAAAACCCACAAAAGTTTTAATAAACCTTTTAGTGTAAATAGACCTGAGATTTTTTAAATAGTGGTCAGATTGGCTTTACAAGCAAACTGAGAAGATAGTTACAAGTTGATGGATTGGACCATTGTAAAAATCAGAAGGTGAACTACAAAAGATGTCATTCATGAGACCCCAGTGACAGCCCGGTACATGTTCCTGAAACTGGTAAGCAGAGGTAGCTATCCTGTGAAACTAAAATGGTTGTTTCAGTGACCATGAGTATAAGAGATTTCTGTGACACTTTTTTTCTGAGAGAAATGTTCAACACGTTGTGTCAAATTTGGTGTCTTAGTCTACTAATTGTCAATAGACAGTAGTAGAATATTCTAGGTAACCTTTTTACTGTTTCAATTAATATCAAGTTCTCAAAAATTAAATACTAGACATACATTTCTTGGTTTAAATTACGATGACCAGACTTTGTTTTTTCAAAAATGACTTTCACAAATTACAATAATAGGATGTATACCCATTATCACATATTTGACTGTAATGGTTAAATAAATATAGATTGTATTTCATGTATTGGTATCTTTGAAATATTTTCTTTGTTGATTATTTTGTTGCAGTGCCAAGTACAACGTAATTTGTTCATATTCATTTTAAACAAGACTATCTCATGAAAATTAAACCCAAATAATAGTTGTCCCAATCAATTTACAAGTAACACAAAAGTTAATATTAAAAATAGTTGTATACCAGTGTTTCCCAAACTCTGTTCTGCTGGTCATTAGGGTGCCATAAGGCCTAAATAGTTGTTTCGTTAACTATTGAAGTAATTTAACTAGTAGGCCGACAAAAGAATGACTTATTAAGTTATTAAGTAAATGCAGAAAAGAAAGGATTTTATTAGCTCTTCTCTGTACCGCAAAAAATCTACATCACTATAAATGTTGAACTGATCTCAGTTCTGAATCCAATTGGGTACAAAGATCAAGCATTAATTGATTTCTGGATGAGTTTGTCTGAAAAGTACCACAATATTTCAAAACAAGGTATTTCACTTTTGTTTTCTTCAATCTATTTGTGCCAAGCAGGATACTCTTATTATGTTTCAAAAAGTCAAAGTATATCAGGCTTGAAGCCACACCAGATATTAGAATTTAGCCTACCAATATCTTGGCTGATTGTTATGCTCTTTAAGGTAAAAATACCTTAATTTTTCTAATGCTCAAGTCTATTTAATTATAGTTTTATGCTTATCCATTAATAATAATGCTAAATTTAGAATATATTTTTAATATATAATATTATTTATGTTTTTATTATTATTTTTATTGAAACAAGTAGGAGATAATCTAACCTAAAAAATTAGCAAACTGCTAAACTGCTTCTCTTAAATTCTCTGATTGTGCAAAGTGTTCTGTAAAAGAAACAGTTTGGGAGGCACTGGTGTAGACAATTAGAATACAGTGTACCTTCTGATCATCTCGGTTATACTTGACTCATTCCAAGCTACCACTAAGCTTGGCCTCCTTTGGTCCAAAGGGAAACTAGAAAGAGAAAACAAGTTGAAAGTTTTGTTTTAAATTGTAAGGATAATTAAGAGCTGAAACCCTGAGAAGTCTGAAATAACCCATGTCTTTGAACCTAGTGCTAGCTTTAATGTTGAATTTTACATCCTCTGCCCCATTCACGAAAAAAGATAGGTGTGTTGAGGTAGGAGAGAGCGGGTCATGAAATTTCATTGTAACAGTTACTGTTACACTAATTCACAGGCTAAAAAAGTATGTTAGTGTCACGTAGTTGTCCCAACTCTGTTTTTTTTCCTCTACTCATATTACTTGTACGGGGCGAGAGTGCCTTGTATTTTTCAATTTTTTGTTTGAATTGTTTTTGCTACGTCAAAAAGTTTGGTGAAATTTATTGGTCATTCGTTGTCCTGAGACAGTTCACCCTCTGAATTTGGTTGAAACGGATGGTGTATTAGTCCGTAAAAGATTATTAGTCTGTACTAGTTTCTTGGACTTAGATCTAGACTTTACTAGATTTAGTGGACTATAGTAGATCTACCGATCATCTTAAATCTAGTACATTGACGCTGCTTCTGCCCAGGTACTGGACCTAGATCTTGTGGTACTGTGGTAGATTCAATATAAGATTGTATTTGTAACTGTAGTAAGTAGTGTAAGATTCTAACAAATTATTCTAATTATCTAGTTCTAATAGTTAATAGATCTACTCATTGATATCGATCTATCATCTAAGTCTAGATCTAGATAGCTACTCTAGACTAGATAGTAGATCTAGATCTATCTTTATTTTTTTTTTATCCATACGGCCACATGAGGAGACATAAAACCCCAGTGCAAAGCCCTCAACCCCCTGGATGACAAAGTGGTCATCATCGAATCATGATGGACGAACTATATATTATATTTATATACAATTAGCCTTTTTATAAAGGCATTTATATAATAAAATATAATTAGATTATTATTTAGCAGGCACTGCCACTTGGACTGGACTTGTGTATGTCTGATCTCTATGTGACACTATCATGTGACTATGTCTGTCTATATAATTAATTAGATCTATATAATGACTGGTGTTTTTGTTGTATATTAGATTTTAGATCTAGAGTCTAGACTTAGACATAGGTATTTGACATCCTTACTCTACTGACCTATAAACTGCTAGACTAGCTGCTATATAGTATATAGTTTTGAAACAGGATGGCTGGACTTCAAAACCCATGAGCCCATGGTGTTAGTTGATTGATTGTTGTTTTTACATTTGCTTCGTTTTTTAAAAACCCTTGTGATAATCTTAAAGTAGGATTCCTAAGCCTAAGCTTTAGAATGATAAAACATTGTCGACAAATGAAAGTCGTGTTTATTTAGAAAATTTACAGTAAAGTCATAGGTAAGAATGATTTTGCATATTTACTATCATTTTTAAGCAAGCTTGGTATATTTGTATTGTTATTAGACCTAGATTTATGCTTAAAGTTTGTTATTTCATTATTTTTTTAATGAAATTTTGTCCTCCAAAATTAAAAAAACTTACCCTAACACAGTGTTATCAGTTATAAATGATGCCAAATTAGGCAATTTTTCGAAATGGGTAAGTGGAAAAAATATAACTATCATAACAATCTATGACTATAGTATTAAAATAAATATTTCTATTATAGAAATCTTTTTTTTTTCTATACCTAGGTTAACTAGGTACACAAAATATAAAAGGAAATCAGCTTATTAAGGCAAGTTTGGGCCCATCCTGATGATGTTAAAGGGAAACTCCGATGGTTTTGACAATTTTTGATATAATATGTGTTTTGATTTACAGATAATGAATATATTCTTCTTTTTTTTTATTTGCAATAATAACTTAGTAATTGATGTTTTTCCGACGTAATTTTCCTGCGCATCCAAAACAGTCAGACTTTCACCTGGTTTCTATGTGACGTCACAAAGGTGTTTTAATCTATTGACTTATTGTATAACAGGAGACCATACAGCAAAGTTTACATTCTCGTAAAAGAAATATATCTTCGTCTATGCAGTTAGATCTAGGATCTTGTAAGCAAAGAAAAAATGCGTATTAAAAGTAGATTTACATGCTTGACTAATCACGGCAGTGTGTATTTTCTCGCCAGACAACTCAACACACAACAAACACTATCGCTTGGTTGTCTTGTCATGACCGACTACACGTAGTCTCGACTAGCCTTACACTGACCAGCTTGTTCGAATCATTTCAGACACACGATCTATTTACTTCTTGGGATAGGGAGAGGCTTAGATGAAAATGTTACTTTTTTTTTCTGGAGTTGGTTATCCTAATGCCTTTGGATCTATCTATACATGTTTATATATATATATAACTGTATCATAGCTCTGGACTAGGCCGTCACTAAGCCTAACAGCCACTGTAAGAATGAAGCTATATGATTGGTTAAATCAAGTTTCTCTTTCAGTATTGTTTAGGGAAGTGACGCATGAAATAAAACAAAATCTCGCAGAACCCCGTTTTTTTGGGGGCGTGAAGAATTTTCTGTCTAATTTATTAAATATAAAATTTTCTGAGCATTTAAATAAAAAATGATATAATGTTTACTATTACAACTTTTTACGCAGAATTTAAATAAGTCAATAACTAAAATTTGAAAAACTATCGGAGTTTCCCTTTAAATGAAGTCACTCCATGAATGATGTAGCGACATGTGGCGTCAGACATTAGCAATTCTCATTGTAATATGAAGTATAATATAATAAATAATAATAATAATTAGATTATATATTTATCTATAATTAAAATAGTTTTATTATTTTGAATTTATTTTTTGTCAAAGTCAAAGCAAAGTACCTTGATCTACTTTAGACACTATCATGACTATGTTACGTAGATCTAGAAATCTAAATCTAGGTCCTAAATGTATTAATTGTAGACTAAATCTTGATCTAGTCTACATTTAGTATTAAATCTAGATTCTAGACGACTCTAGAAGTCCAGAGTCTAGACTAGATGAGAGATCTAAAATCTAAATCTAATATTCAATATTTTTTTATATTGTTTTGATTTCGTAGTCTAAATCTTGTCAATTTGAGGTTTAAATAATTCGTTATAAATAAGCCAGGTTTTCTAAAATGTTTTGATAAAATAATTGTAATAGTGATGATTTAATATGCATGTTAAAATATAAAACTAATAAATTGAAAATATGTTTTTCAAATATAAAAAGCGTTTATTAAAATCAATTATTTTGTAAAATAAAGGTGTTATAGTTATTGAAATAGATACCAGACAGACAGCAAGAATGAAACTAAGCAAGCGAAGATAATTGTCAAACACGAAATATAAACTGGCAAGATTTTCCGGATGTGAGTCAGACGAAAAAAAAAAGTCCTGTAAAAGCCAGCGGCGCTATATGATCCATAAACCAAGGGAGAGAACTTCTTCAATACATGATTTAACAAAAACTAAAATGAAATAAAATGTAATAATTATCAAAAGAAAAAAATCTAAAACCTTAAAATTTTGAAAATATTTGTGTGAACACTTTTCTTTATAAATTCGTCAGAATTGTGTATAGATTTTAGGAATTTAAGTTCAAGACATTTTATTTACAAGGGAGCGAATGCTAATGACTCATTCAATAACAATTACAGCGCCGCCTTCAACCGGTTTAGATTTGTAATCCGCCATTTTTCACTTGCCGCATCCGTTTCTCTTGAGAAACTTGGATAAACAATATTTTACACTGTGTTGTGACTCTGAAAGTGCAATTGCTTAGCGGCATTTCGTAAACCACGATGACGAGCAGTACTGCTAGTGCATTTAAGTTCATTGATGGGCTTAAAGATGTGGAGCAACTTGTTACTTTCGCAAAGCTCGCCGAACAAGCAGAAAGGTATGATGATATGGCTAGAGCAATGCGGAAGGTGACTGAACTTGAAGGTAAATTAACACAAGAAAAACGTAACCTACTGTCTGTTGCTTACAAAAATGTTGTGGGTGCACGTCGCTCCTCATGGCGTGTTATCTGCATGATTGAACAGAAAGCAGAAAACGAGAAACGCAAAGCTATTGCTCAAGAGTTCCGCGTGAAAGTCGAATCGGAACTGGACTCAACCTGCAACGAAGTCCTTGGTCTCTTGGAGAAGCACCTTATCACTGATGATTGCTCAGATGAGGAGAAAGTATTTTACCTCAAAATGAGAGGAGACTACTGGCGGTATATTGCTGAGTACAAGTCTGAGCAAGGTCCAGAGCGTACAGCAGCCATTACAAATGCTGAAGAGGCTTATTCTAAAGCTATGGAGCATGCCAAGAAAAACATGCTTTCAACACATCCCAACAGGCTGGGTCTTGCTCTTAACTACTCTGTTTTCTACTACGAGATCCTCAATTCGCCAGACAAGGCATGTAACTTAGCTAAAGAGGCCTTTGATGAGGCGATCAGTGATTTGGAGAAGATACAAGATAGTGATTGTAAAGACAGTACGCTGATAATGCAACTCCTTCGTGACAATCTTACCCTGTGGACATCAGATAACCAGGCTGAAAATTGTGATGATTAATCAGATCTGAACTAGATAACACAAAAAAAAAACTAAGATGAACTTTATATCAGGCTTGTGAAAAGGCTACTGAGGGGACCGGAGCATGCAGTTTATCAAAAATGTCAGTTTGTTTTTGCTGTGATTCAGCTTATATTTGTAGGGCTAATCTTTTTTTTTTTTAATCGGTACATTGCTGTTAATTTGGATTATCTACATTCTCTCACGATGATTGACAACCTTCATTCTTTCTTAATTCTGGAATATTGTTCAATTGGACTATTAAAAAACCATTATAGAAAAATCAATTATAAAATCTGTGTCTAGATTAGATATAATTAAGATAAATTAAATGTTATGTTAAAGTTACCTAAAAATTAAGCTTATTATTTGTATGCTCATACTGCTTCCTTTTAAAGTCTATGATTAATGTACTCTTGACATTCAATGTTTTATGTTGTAGACTGTTTCTACACCATAGTATGATTTTTCAGCCCTGATAAGAAAAGCTGTGTTTTGTTTTGCATGACAGTTTTTTTTTTTTACTATTATTATATTAATAATGTATTATCCTTGATTTCTGTCAAGAAATCTGAGTTTCTAAATGAAAATGTTTTTTTTTTTTTAATGTAGTTTCTACATCCAAGTAAATCAAGTAGATCATGGCTTATTTTCCTATTTTAATATTTTTTTTCTCCAGAATCAAAATTTGAAATTGACTTAAGGGGCACTGCTTTTTCACTGTGCACTATTTGTTAAATTGCCTTGTCAAAAGCTCTGTGCTGCTGTTTTGTCATAACATATTGTAATGACATTTTCACTAGTGTAGTCATTTCTCACATTAGTTTTTAACATGTCAACATTCATTTGCATTCATCAATCTATATAAGAACCATAGTTTAGTGAAAAGCTTAGCTGACTTATTTAATTGGTCATTTACTTTTCAGGTTAATCATGTTGGTTTCAATTTTGATCATGAGATAAAAATTTTTTTTTCCAATCAAATTATAGCTTGTGTGATAATTTGCATGGTCTTATTGAGTCTCCCTCATTTTGTACACTTGGTATGATTGGTGTGTGGTGGGTTTCAATGTCCCATTTTCAGCATTCACCATCAAAGATTTACTCCTTAAGAAAATTCAAGTCTTATTAACCAGGGAGTTTTGTTTCCACTTTCAGGATAGTGAATCTCGGTGGGTGGTGCTGTCTAACTAGGAAATGTTTTTTATTGCAGAAACAACTGTTACAGATGATTGTCATTATTTCTAATCTGTATTTTTTTTTATACTCGTATTTATAATCATTAGTAATTTTAGCTCATAAGAAAATCTAATTTTGTTACATTTACTACCCTGTTTTTATAGCTTTTAAATACGTTTATCATGAATAATAAAATAAAATGTCATCATTCTGATGTTTTGGTCACATATACTTTTGATGTACAGTATCTTTTAAATTGAAACTTATTTTCGCTAAATGTAATAATGACCACATTATTTAACAGAAAGGAAAAAATCCTACAGGTGGGGGAAATGTAGTTATACTATAGTAGTAAATGCATTACTTCTTTACAAAAAATTCTCAATCATTGTCAGTTTTCTACTTACATATTATTGATATCAGCATTTGTGACCTATTTTGAAAACTGGTATACTAATAAATTTATTAAAATTAAATTCTGTACTAGGAACAGTTACCATTTTTTTAACCATACCTTTTCCAGGATAAGATTTTTTTCCAGTTAGCTGCAATATTATTAAAGAAATGAAAATATCTTTGTTGAGTTTTTTAAGGCATGTTCTGCTTAATAAATCTTGTTCTGAAAACTATTAATGTCATAGAAGATGATTATCAAATTCAAAGTAATAAGATTGTGATAAAACTGTCAATTGAATTCAAATTATATTGTTCTTTAAATAAAAAAAAAGCTTTTAATTTATTAAATTAGCTAATTTATATTCAAATACAGGTTTTTAATTTAAAATGCATTATAGGAATATGCAAATTTAAATATACACAAGTAAAATGTGTTAAACATTACAACTACAGTAGCCACAGTGGTTCACATATTAAAATAAGAAAATACACATTAAAATGTTTAATTTTTAATACATCACAATTTTACACTTCTTCCAATTGTTTAGTACATTCAACTTACTCATAAAAAAGTTACATGATGGTAACCTTTCATCTCAATTCTGTGTAATAGTACAATTTTTATTAAAATCACACATCTACACTTACTATGTCAGTAATTGGATGCTAAAATGAGGTTTAATATCAGGACGCCATCAACAGTATAGTGCTGTGCTTTTAAAATGGGTTTAGAAACAATATGTGAACTACAAATGAGCTTGTTTACCTGGAATTGTCAAAATACCTGGCAGACTGCCCTGTGTAATAAAATGTGGGAAACCAATTGCTTAAGAAGCACAATAACCCATTATGCCTCACACCTTGCTACATCTACTATGGCTCTTGCACCTCCAGTGTAAGCAATTGCATGGCATAATGGCTACTTATAGTATTGTTTTGGTAGGTCTTAAGTTCTGACATTTGATTAATAATCCAAAATGATAATTATGAAGACATTTAATGCATATCAATAAATATGCCGGTATGTTTTAAATAGGTAATCTTTATTGTCTGTAAGGAAATTTGACTTACAATTTGTGCTTTACACCAATCAATACATAACTATAAAAAAACAAAATTTACATTCACACCAGACTCTCATAATTTACATGTGAAAAGTTAATATCAGATTATATATTCTATTTAATGATTTGATACAAATGAAAATTAAAAATGTAATATTACATTTTCCTTGCGAGTATATGTTCGTCACGATGGTCTAGAGTTCAAACCTTCCACGCTGCCACACATTGCTGTCTTGTAGGTTGGTCTAAGACTCAATAATCTTCATTTCTAAATGAACGCTCGAAATCTATAAACTTATTTTTAAAAAACAATTAGTCCTAATTGGTAGGCATTCGGTAATAAGAATACACAGACTTGAAGTAAATAGTTCTATAATTGTATAATGAAACTCGACGTTAATACATGAAATGGTGACCAAAAAGAACTAAAGAAAATTACTGAGATATGAATAATAGGCCAATGCGTTTAGGACTTATCACAGGATTGTCCTAAGATCAAACCCCGCCCACCGTCGTCACCAGCTGGACAGTAATTGCTGAAGTCTTATTGAAATTTGGAACTGTGGAACATTTGAAATTGACGATACCAGCATGCTATGCTCGTATAATTATAGGCTCTTTAGTATTTGCTTTGCATGCTTATTTTTGTATTAAATGTACAATAATTCATATTTATAGTGGCTTAGGTATATTGGCCTCTTTAGTTACATAAGAAGTTGCAAATGGAAAAGCTAGTCTCTCGAGATGTAAATTGAATTTGAACCCCCCCCCCCCCCGGGCCACCACCTAAGGGGGGCCCAAATTAGTATTTTTTTATAGTAAGAATTAAATATTACGCAGAATGCAGGGGCCCCCAAAGAGGTCAAGCCCCCCGGGCCCCCAAACGATGGAAAATTGTTAGCTACGCCCCTAGTAAAATGCAACAGATGTTTTATTACTAAGCCAAATGGATTGCTAAGATAAGAATATTTGTTTGTAAGCAATACGAAGATAGGCCTAAGGGTGGGGCCTGAGTCAGCCTCTCTAAGGTCACTCCCTGAAACGAAGGCAAACACATCAGTAAATAATAGGCTACAGTACTACTACATAGTAACACTGGTAAGACTAGACCTACGAAAAGTAAGGGAGATTATTTTGATAGTAATTTCCTCTCGTCTTTTATTTTTACATCTAGCCAGATTCAAGATGGCCTCAAGAGCGAAAAATCCAAGCAACATTTAGAAAAATGCGTTTTATTTTTTATCATTTAAAGTCGTGTTCTACATGTACGTTTAAAAACAAATGCTAATCAGGCATCCAACATGGCGGCCGTAAAGATATAACGTAGAAATCAAATCTGCTGCCTTGCATATGAAGTGGAGGGATCCACGAAGACTAGAGCCCCCGAAAATAAAGGCAGCTATCAAGAGAACTGAAATGGGAACTACCCCAGATCCATATATAGTAAAGTTCCCCTTTCAGTTAAAAATCAAAGTCTTCATCAGGATTCGAACCCGAGACCCGGTTAGTAAGCCAAGCACTTTACCGCTCAGCCACCGCGCCTCCAACCCAAGTCCTTATGCGCAAGGCTAACAACCCGAGCTGTTATATTCCAAAAAATCCTTCAACAACTTAAAGTTAAGGGCCTGAATGGAAAGACGTGATGAAGCAGGACAGATCCGTCCAAGGGCTGTAACGCCACTGGGGGTGGATAGAAACCTTGTCAAATTAAATCAACAAGATAGGCCTGCTACATACTGAATTAAGCCAATGTCTCGGTCATGTATTAGTCAGTGGCGTAGCTAGGGTATATGATGCCAAGTGCGGTAGTTCGTCGTGATACTTTCCCCCCTACCTTTTCTAAAAAAAACGTCCTTAATACAGGGGCCAAAACCCAAGGTAAGTGAAAAACGAAGACTGCATAGCTGCTAACAATGCGCCTGCTTCAGGCATAGAAGAAGAGTTTTCATCTGTTCTAGTCAATGTCTCTAAGTTTCTATAATTTATGAAAATGAATCCATAACTATCTTAACGACTTCTCTGGCGCTCCGACGCGTTTTAACCAAGCGCTTAAGTCAAGTTTCAGTTGTTTTGTTGAGGACGTCCTAGCGGTGTGCTGAAGTCGATACAAAGGTGTGTTAATGGTCCAGTGTACCGAAAAAAACGTTACTGAATAGATTTTAACTTCAGCCCGAATTCCAGCCAAACTCACAGAATGGTGGGAGCAGATAATGAATTAAAGTGTCAATGAAAGTGCAGAATTTGAACGCCGTCAGTATCCATGACAACGTTACCTCAACATTTGGGAAAAAAATGATCTAGTTTAATGATGTCAGGTGAACTGTAAAAAAAAAAATCGAAAAATATTTGTCTCATTATCACCAAATGTATAGGCTCTTTTTGTATTTGTGGAGACCTGTACGTATTTAGTCTGGAACTAAGCTTAGTTCGGAGCACATTTTCTCTCAGGAATGGGTCGTACTTGGATAACTATTTCACATTCTCCTAGAAATGACCTAGATTTCGTCTTTGTCATTCTTGTTCGCGATGCCTATTGAGTGCCAGATTCTGCTATTTTAGAGTCTAAGACATTTATTTATAAGCTCTAGATCTGGTTGAAACCAGCGTACTGAATAATGGAGTACCGGTAACAATATGTGCCAATAATAAAGTGGTTGTTTAAAAGTGCGTTGCCTTCAGATATCTAAACAAATCTAGTAAACTTGATTCAACATGGTTAACAGCTTACGTTTAATTTAAGAAAGAATATAGGAGATTTACAAAAAATAGCTGAGTAAATTAATTTTTAGTAAGCATTTCAAATTCAGTAGTTTGTCTTTGTTCGTTGATTTTATTCAGAAAAAGTATCCTTAGTTTGATGCCCTTCACCACTTGATGCCCCGTGCGGCCCGCACCATTCGCACATGGCTAGCTACGCCACTGGTATTAGTAGTTCACACCATGTATTCAAACCATATATATAGCTCGTCTATCGTGGTTCGATAATGACCATTTTTGTCATCCAGGGGGCTGAGGGCTTCATGTGGCTGGTGAGACCTATGAGAGCCAGGAATGTTCGACTGGAGCTAGTGTCACTGGCCTTGCTTTTCTTCTCTGGCGCTTTTCTTCTGCCAGCGCTGTTCTCTTTTCCTCAGCAACCTGTGCGCCAGTTTTCACAGCTCTGTCATGTGCCTCTGTCTCCCAGGTGGCTGGGTCTATGCTGAACGCCTTCAGAGAAGCTTTGAGGGTGTTCCTGAAGCGTTTTCTTTGTCCACCCTTGTGAGCGCTTTCCTTCCCTTAAATGGCCACACAGGAGTCCTTTAGGGATGCGGTGGTCTTCCATTCTGCAGATGTGTCCTGCCTATCGCAGCTGGGACTGCATCAGGATTGTGTGGTTGCTTTGCAGATCCGCTCTTCAAAAGACTTCAGTATCTGGTATTTTATCTTGACATTTGACATTCAATATTTTTCTTAGACAGGTCATGTGGAAATGGTTCTATTTTTCATTTTTCAAACTATATATAGGCCTATATATATGTTATGTTTCCTTTAGACATTTACAGTTAAACATAAACAAGAGGGTAATTAAAATATTATTTATTATTAATTATCATCAGTTCGTGAAAATAAACGCGTTCGTTGTGTATATAGGCCAAATTAAATACTAGGAGAATAATATTAGTCAGCATGAACACAAAATATTTTATTACATTTCATATAATGAGAATAATTCAATATTAATAGATCAAATACGCATTAAGCATAGAAATTGGCTTTCACTAAAATCGTCTTGATGGTGCTATTTTGAAGTCCATACATAGTTGATAAATGGCAACATACGTTATACTGGGTGCAATAATTCAAAGAGAGCTAACCAACAATATTTTTATATAGTCATCATTGATGAGTTGTGCACCTTGTCACGACCTTTCAATGGACACTTCATTAAAATGTGAATTGGTGACCATATACATAGAAATATAGGCATATAGACTGGCCAACAGGGCAATTACTATTCGCTCATTTTATTATTTTTTCTTGATCAATCTTGAAAAAATCTTCATTGTTTTTTTTTCTTTGAATAATATGGCCGACTCATAGACTTATATACACTATATCTAGACTGGACATGGAGACTTTTTAACACTACAAAAAATATGAAAATTTTGTAGAAAGTTGGATCAAGGCGTTGTTTTGTCAAGTAGTTAAAAGATGTAAAGGCAATTTTTTCAACCCTAACCTATGAAACATAGAATTTAATTTTTAGATCTAGATCTAGTAAATGAACATCAAAATAAGAGTAATCTCGTCTCATAATTATTATTTTGAAATTTTTAGATACACAATCTTCTTTATCAAAAGACTGAATGCAACACTAAATTGTGATTTTTTGTGTGTATTTTTGATAATCAATTACTAGATCTAGATCTAAAAAATAAAATTATATGCTACATAGGTTAGGGTTGGAAAGAAAAAAACTTGACTTCTTTGAACTACTTGACAAAACAACGCCTTGATCCAACTTTCTACACAATGTTCACGAGCGATCAGTCGCGGATAAGAATGTATTTCCGGTTTCCAGTCTAGTAGTAGATATAAGTCTATGGGCCGACTTCTCAACGTCTAATAATTAACTCTTTCCGTAATTATTTATCACATTCTGGTGGAATCAACGCTGGTATCATCAGTTAGGAGAGAAAGAGTTAAATCTACAGTTACGTCAAAATCCTATAGTATAGAAAAATGATCAGAGTGTACTCTAGTGTTCATTGTCGCATGGCGCGAGGCAAACACTACAAAGATCAAGGGAAAACTTAAAAAAAAATAATGTTTCATTCTTAACAGATTGGTGATTTCTAAAATAAGTGAAACAATGTCAAGGACGCAAAATTGAACTTAGAAATGGCCAACTAAATAAAACTTACAAACAGAAGAGCTCCGAAGTACACAAATATTTTCATATAAATAAAAAAAAAACCCTAGCTTAGTCACGTTCCTCAATCCATACACCGGATACACACAAAAAGCGTGCCATTTAACAGGTTTTCCACCTTGTGTAAAAATATTCAATACAAATGCTTTGAACAACGTGTTCCCACATGACATTGGACTGTGCAGATAATATTCAGTCAAAATATTCTAGAGAACTATGAACAAAAAAACAAACAAAGGATGGGTCAGCGGGCTTGTTTGTCATATATGGTACATAATACTTTTAAAATATTTTATTTATTTGTTCTGGTGTTATTCCAGCCACGAGATACATACGTTTGCATAGAAACAAAGCATTAAAATAAACTATTCTTACAAGTTTCATTTTCACTTCATGTATTCTGAATAGTTACGTATCATTTTCCTTGTTCCTGGCAAATAAAAAATATTGGTCGGTAGCGACCGTTCAGAAAATCATTAACATTTGAATAAACTGTCACTAAACTGTCACTATTTTTGTATTTTATTAAAAAAAGAGGGAAGCTTTAAATGTTCTACTCTATTATCTCCCCCCTCCCCTTTGTGTTTATAGAAAAGAATTACTTAATTATGCTAAAGCAAAAAAGGAAAAAAAAATGATTTGTAAGTTCCAATGTATAAACTTAGTGATAGTTCTGTACAGCACTACATTCTGTCATTCATTCAACACAGCGTCTCTCTCTACAGATGCAACAACCATAAAACAATAGCAAAAATATGGAAACACAGTGACCACTAGTTGAACAGCTTATAGAACCAGACGATGACATGTTATATAGATCAGTGACAAATAAGTGAGGAGAATGTAAAGCTGCCTGGGAATAGACGTCCTTGAACTTGAGTTCTCTACATTTGGAATATTCTGAAGATAGACACACACAAAAATGTGAGAATAGGCCTATTCGTATAATTAGTTTTAAATTTAATAAATGAAAAACAAATACGACACTGACTATGGTGAATGACATTGGACTACAAAAGACGTAGGTAGCTAAGCAAATACAAACCAAAGGTTATATTTTAACTGCCATTATGAATGTGTTTTAGTGGAACATTATATAAGGATCTTAATCTCTTGTCACATTGTTGATTTAACCCAGTGGCGTAGCAACCATGGCGCGAAGGGTTTCATTGTACCAGGGCTAACAACCAAAATCAGCCCACAGGGGGCCTTAAAAAAATTAAAAAACAAAAAATGTGAAAAGAATTTAAATGTTTGAAATTCCTACATCATTGCAATTCACTGACTCTGACGCAGTGTGACTCGAGTTGTTTTGTCATATCCAACTTACAGGAGAGGAGGGTGGACCAATCATCACATTCGTAGACTCAGTCGCACGGGTATCTTGCTACGCCAATGATTGGACTTTCATATTTGGACTTGGCGGTTTCAAATTTGTTACAGCAGGGGTTGTAAGCCAGGGACAATCTTCCAGCGTGTTCAAAATACTCTTCAATTCCACGCATTTTAAATAGCCTCTAACAACCATGACTAGCATCTGGTATGGTTTATATGCTAAGCCCTGTGGAACTGCTCTTACTGAAAGATGAGTTGAAGTCAGATACCTGGCGCCTCTAAGGCAACGATTTTCGTGCAGTCAAACTAGTAAGACAGCTCATCAAAGAGCTCTTGAGCTATAAAGGGGAAGTAACCTTTGAGGGATTTTGGGCACGACATGGCCTACTTTGTGCCGATGTACCAAAATCCAATAATATATTGTATGTATCATATAAGAGCGAGATAATCCGTTTAAAATCCCAACTTTCTTTGTTACAATTAAAGGCTTTCAGCATCTGCCCATGTAAACTTTATCTTTTACTCCAATAAAAAAAAAATAAAAAAAAAAAGGGTTGGCTTACTCTAGGGCATCGGTTGGTCGTTGGTTGGCCACATGACACCCTCGTTAACCGTTGGCCGCAGAAACAGATGACCTTTAGATTGTCTGAAAGGGGAATTTTTCTCATTCTTCAATCTCATTAATCCTATATCTCAAATGAACCGCGCAGTGGTTTCCAGATCAGGCGGTTCTCCCTATAGTTTCTCCTCTATAGGAACTTTTAACTCTTAGGGATATGTTTGTTTGTTTTACATGTTTGGGATGTTCCTTCAGAGTTGAAGATAATTTACTTCTTATTTCAAACCTCCCACAAGACGGCAAGGATGGGAGCGGGTTGGGTTTGAACCCTGGACCATCGATAAGTCCGAACGACAGTCCAGAGCGCAAACCGCACGACCAGGCAGCCATCAGGATTATCCGGCAAAATTATATGTTTTTTTTTTTTAATTGTGTACAAGAAATGTATAGCATGAGTCTGTGACACAAATAGACGATGATTCTTTTATTTGTTTCATGATTAAACCAAATAGACTAAAATAATACATAAACAGCACACTACTTACTTGAGCTGGTCTGGCACACAACTTGTTTTCTTCCTTTGCATAGGGCCCTATACAGGAGGCGTACGCCATAGCTACGGGGATGTAGCTTTGCTCATGAACTCCAGCGTACAGAAATGATTGCGGCCCTTTAAAACAACAACGTTAGCGTAATACTTTTAAAATGTATTGATCTATTCAAAGAAAAAAATTATAGAAAATTACATGTCATTTCATTCAAAGACTATTCTCTAGGGAAAGAAAATGAAACTCTACTAATCTTTCTTTCAGTTAGTAAATTTCAGCAATTATGCCTATTGTCAGTGACTAATTACTAGATTCACTTTTATTATTTATCACAGTCATGCTTATATCCTACCTTTACCGATCCAAATGTGCAACAAAATTAATGGACCTCATTCACCAATCGTAAACAAACAACATTTAGTCACGTGATTCTCTATCTCTTCTATACAAATTACGATCTAGTTTATAATACACAATGGCTATCACGTGACAGCTTTGTTTCGTTGTTTTATCAATATTATCACGTGACTAAATGTTGTTTGTTTACGATTGGTGAATGAGGTCCATTACGTAATAAGTAATAATAAATTTTAAACGTATTTAGTATTTTAAATTATTGACCATTTTCTTGATTCATTAGATATCCAACACGATTTATCTTGATTCATTGGATATTCACTATAATTTATCTTGATTCATTGGATATTCACTATAATTTATCTTGATTCATTGGATATTCACTACAATTTATCTCTATTCATTGGATATTCACTATAATTTATCTTGATTCATTGGATATTCACTACAATTTATCTTGATTTATTGGATATCCACTACAATTTATCTTGATTCACTGGATATTCACTATAATTTATCTTGATTCATTGGATATTCACTACAATTTATCTTGATTCATTGTATATTCACTACAAATTATCTTGATTCACTGGATATTCACTATAATTTATCTTGATTCATTGGATATTCACTACAATTTATCTTGATTCACTGGATATTCACTATAATTTATCTTGATTCATTGGATATTCACTACAATTTATCTTGATTCATTGGATATTGACTACAATTTATCTTGATTCATTGGATATTCACTATAATTTATCTTGATTCATTGGATATTCACTACAATTTATCTTGATTAATTGGATATTCACTACAATTTATCTTGATTCATTGGATATTCACTACAATTTATCTTGATTTATTAAATTTTCACTACAATCCATTATGATTTATTGGATACCCCCTACAATTTATTTTGATTTATTAGATATTCGCTACTATTAAGTTTGATTTATTGGATAATCGCGACAATTTAACTTGATTCATTAGATATTTACTACAATTTATCTTTCTACATGGTAAGAGCTGCGTTTTGTGTTGTTGTTTTTTTTTACAAATATTGTGAAAGTTGGACAATGAACACTGAGGCTGAAAGAATAATTCAAGTGTGAATGCAAAAGAAAACTGCTGGGTATCAGATATACAAAAAGAAAACCAATGATTTTGTACTTTTAAAAAGGAAACACTCTGGCTGGCAAGAAGGAAGAACTCTATCTTGAGAAGAGACGAAATCTGAACTGGTTTGACATAGTAAGACATGACTCACTTAATAATAATTTTATAACAATTATAGCTTTTATGTAGCGCTACTTTCATGCCTATAGCATGCTCAGAGCGCTTTGGTCAAATCTCAGTTGTGGACCAGTGGGGGGAGGGGTATCTGGGAGAAGGTTTTCCGTGCTGCCTTTAGGCGCTCAGTAAACACAACTCTGCTCGAGTCAGGTGTCGAACCTCGAGCCCCCCTTCATAGGTGGCCAAGACAAGCCAAGTTAAAGCGTACTTCCCCGCTTTCATCCTTCAAGGTACAGAGAAAGAAGCAAGTCCAAAGTGAAAGTCCTCTAGTGAAAAGAAGGCTGGAAACTATAAAAGAATAGACGGGCATCTTTCATGATAAGAGCAGCTGCTAACAAGAATGAGAGGATCCATTTTGTTACGCGTATCGTCAAATCTCCCCCTTCGATGAAAGTGAAGGAAATGTAAGATAAGACTTGTAAGTCGGAATAACAATGTTTTATTCCAGTTGTTATTTCTTTCTGTTGCATTTTTTTATTGTTATTTTCTAAGCACACAAAAGTTACATCTTATAACTAAAGTTACCGTAGGCATAGATAGCTACACCATAACAAAAGTTACCGTGGGCATAGATAGCTACACCTTAACAAAAGTTACCGTGGGCATAGATAGCTACATCTAATAAGTTACCGAAGGCATAGATAGCTACACCATAACAAAAGTTACCGAAGGCATAGATAGCTACACCATAACAAAAGTTACTGAAGGCATAGATAGCTACACCATAACAAAAGTTACTGAAAGCATAGATAGCTACACCTTATAACAAAAGTTACTGAAAGCATAGATAGCTACACCTTATAAAAAAGTTACTGAAAGCATAGATAGCTACACATTATAACAAAAGTTACTGAAAGCATAGATAGCTACACATTATAACAAAAGTTACTGAAAGGCAGTGAAAGCATAGATAGCTACCCCTTATAACAAAAGTTACTGAAAGCATAGATAGCTAGCTACATCTTATAACAAAAGTTACTGAAGGCATAGATAGGTACATCTTATAAACAACAGTTACCGTGGGCATAGATAGCGACATCCTCGCCTCCGTGTGTCTCTGACTTCATGGGTACTGCTGACTGTGAGACGTAGTTCACATTGCCTGGGGCCAGAAGACAAAAACTTTTTAAAAAACAAAGCTCTTATAAGAGGAACAGCCGTTAAAATAAAGGCCATAGATCTTAAGACTGCAGGAATGATATCCATTGTTTTTTTCTACATTAAACAAAACTTATTAAAATTAAACGCCTCTAATTGATTAGTTAATTGGTTAATTATGTTTATTAATTCATGCATTGTAATCGACCATAAAGAATTATGCAAAAATTTAACTTTATCAGTAAATGGGAAGTGGGAGTACTAGCGGATTCAAAACTTTGGAGTGTGTGTGTGAGTGTGGTGATTTTTTTCCAAACCCTAACCCTAACGTACAGTAAACCCTAACCCTAAGAATAAACGCGCTTGCAGTATATATATATATATATATATATATATATATATATATATATATATATATATATATATATAAATGTTTCTCAACCTTTGGCGAAAAAAATAAAAAGCCATGTTGAGCCCTTTCTCTTGATAGCTTGGGGGTCTGGTGGAGCGAAGCCCCGACGCCAAAAGCGTTTTCTTACATTATTCACATCTGAAACGCATTCTCGTGACATCTACAGCTCATTATTCATCCTATTCAAAAAGGACCTTTTGAAAAATGTTTTACTTGAAAATATTCTATATGAATTTACAGGCCCTTACTACATTGCAAATAGAACCGATTTGTTCCTTGAACAGATAACATACCCCAAATATTTAGATTAAGACTTTGAAATATGCAATTGGTAAATTATAGATGAAAGATTGTCATCTTATCTGGTACCTCTCTAGTTTTAAGTTGGCAATGTTTTATTGTAGGCCTAAACTAGGTTAATAAAGCGCTACTGTTATGTTTGAATTCACAAGTAGAATGTCGTATTTTGGCATTACAATTTGTAGGAGCAATATAGAGTGTGGTAGTCACAAAATACATTCATATTAAATTTATTCATTAAAATTAATTTGTGCAAAGACGTCCGCTACATGGAGTCTGGGGATACCGGTACCGATAATACGGCCACATCACATTCGACGTGGTGCTCTCTAGCCCACCGAAACGTTGGCGCCGAGTGTAGGAAATCAACAAGGGAAACGGGAAAAATTTTCTTTATATGCAGAATTCGTAACTGAACGACCCCTAGTGGTTTTGGGATTTGGGAATTGTAGGCAAAATCATGTGAAATCGCGTCACATATGAATAAACTTAATACCGAACTACAATGGAAAATTGTTAATCTCACACGTATGTGGACATTCTTAACAAAATTCCAAGTCTTCTTTCAGTAGGCTGAACAAAGAAACCTCGTCAACTTCCCAACATGAAATGTTCTACTACAAGATTCTACAGCTACTCGATCATCAGCTAGATATTTTTTCCAAAAACAAAAAGATCAAAATCCTGGGGACTCTTAAAGTATATTTTTAGAGAGAGTTTTGTGGATTTTCATTATTCAAATTAAAAAAAAAGAAATAGGTCTCTTTGAGAATCAAGTTATGGCCTGTGTCAAGCGCACCAACATCTGGAACTGATTCCGTGATTGATTTGCAAAGCCACAAACCCCCCAGCTAGATTGATCTCTTCGCCTTGTTGTGTAAGATAAACATTCAACAATCCATTAATTAACAGAAGAAATTAAAGTTTGTAACAAATTGATTCTGCTCTATTTCATTTTGCTGTTGTGCTAATGTGGCCCGCGATACGAGTGTCTGATTCTTAATTGGCCCACAAGCTGAACAAGGCTAGATATCACTGGACATAGTGCATAAACAATTTTGCGGAAACAAGTCCCACGGTGTAAGGGCTGAAGCTAGAAACTAGATCACAGAGTACAAACACTATACATGAACCTAGATAAGATTCAGTGGCGTAGCTAGGGTGGGGGGAGGAGGGGGGAGAATTTGAAAATCCCCCCGGGCCCCCACTCGAGGGGTCCCCAAATGAGTGTTTTTTTACATTGAAAATTTGGTATTAAGCAAATGCAGGGGCCCCCAAAGAGGTCATGCCCCCCCGGACCCCCGAACAATGGAAAATTCCTAGCTACGCCCCTGATAAGATTGCTGAATTCTACTTTAAAAATGTAATATCTTTTGATGATGAGATAAGGGAGACTATCGTGTTATTTACCAGTTTCCACCTCAGTGATATTGGGTCGTGGAACTTTGTATCCGGGACCGTTGGCGTAGACAAGTGTCGTGAATGGCAGATGGTCAAGAGTTCTTTTGGTGTTGATGACGCCATCGAGGTCACTCAAAGCTGCGATAACAACAGCAGAGGAAGAGTTTATTAAAAAGAGTGAGAGAGAAAAGGAGAAAAGAAAAAAAAAACAAGAGAGAGAGAGAGAGAGAGAAAAATGGAGACAAGAAAGAGGGTGGAGAGAGAAAGAGAAAAACGTAAAGGAAGAGGTAGTGAAAAGACATGGAGAGAGAGACAGTGTAACAGATAGAGAGAGAGAGAAGTGGAAACATACAAAGAAATAGAGGAGAGATTAAGACAGAGAGAAGAAGAAAAAGAAGAAAGAGAAAGGAGTGGAAAGATAGAGCAGAGGGAAAGAGAGATAAAAGAGGGATAAAAAAGAGAGAGAAAAGATACACAAAGAGAGAAAGAGAGGGGGGATTAAAGGGAGGAGAGAGAATAAAGAGATAAAAAGAGATGGAGAGAGAGAGACAGTGTAACAGATAGAGAGAGAATTGGAAACATACAAAGAAAGAAAGGAGAGATTGAGAGAGAGAGAAGAAGAAAGAAAAGAAAGAGAAAGGAGTGGAAAGATAGAGAAGAGGGAAAGAGAGATAAAAGAGGCATAAAAAAGAGAGAGAAAAGATACATAAAGAGAGAAAGAGAGGGGGATAAAAGGGGGAGAGAGCATAAAGAGATAAAAAGAGATGGAGGGAACAATGAAAGATATATATATGTATATATAAAATGTAAAGATAGATAGATAGAGAGATATAAATAGATAGATAGATAGATAGATAGATAGATAGATAGATAGATAGATAAACGGATAGAAAGATAGATAAACTGACCGAAAATTGGATTTCCTCTGGTCGCATAACCCGCGATGCTCATGACGTGTGAGTGGTCAGCTGTGACGACTGTAAGTGTATCTGAGCTGTCTGTCAGGTCCAGCACCATCTTTACGGCTTTGTCCATGGCCACCACGTCGTGTATAGCCTTGACTGGCTGAGTATCATGATGTGCAGAGTCGATGCGACCCCCTGGGAAGCAGAGTAAAAATCTACGAATGACCATTAATTTCCAAATAGCTATTTATCTACTGATACACAATTTCAAGGCGGCTCTTTTTTGAACCAGCAGGTTTATTCATAAAATGGGCTAAAACATCTTTTATCTAGCACCCAAATCATATCTAATTTGTTTGCAAACAACTCTTTTGCGTCATCAGTTTCTGTTCAAATCTGTCGTATTCACAAAGTTTATTAGAAAATTTCATCTATGGCGAAACAGCTATAACTAGTTAGATTTCTGGAGTATCTGGTGTTCATAATGAAGGAACCGTTGAGACTCTATTTTTCGGAAGTTATAAGATCATTTTTTTTTATGCACGTTGTTACACTCAAAGTTTCCATGCTCTTCGGTTTGTAGTTCATTTGTCACGAACTCTGTCTGTCTGTCTGTCTGGTACACATTCTGTACACGTTATTTCTCCCACTTCCCATTCTCCGATCAAGTTGAAACTTCGCACATTTATTCATCGTCCTTGACATTATTTAGGTCATTGCGAAATATCCCCAATAGAGTAGTGTTTAATACCTCAAATCAATAGATGATGATGACTAATACTGACAGAAAACTGCTGCTTCGGCCCAACCCCTTTTTAAAGTATCCAATATTTCAGAGAGAAGGATTTAACGACATTTTATTACTTTAATTTGATTACTGGCTGGATAACGTAAAAGAATGGAAAGGGCATCTCTCTTGATATCCTGCAAAGAACAGCCGCTGATCATATTGTTACACGCACCCTTACGTCGAAAGTCAAGGGACAGATGAATTTTCTGACCTTTGAAAATTTTAAAATTAATGTGTTTTCTGTTTTGTTATGTTATTCAGGGCCACCCTTCTCATCCCATCTTACTTTATCTTAACTTATCTTATCTCACCTTATCTTATCTTACCTCATATTACCTCATCTTACCTTATCTTATCTTATCTTATGAATCACAGACTTTAATAAAAAAAAAGATAATTACGCCATATCAATGTGTCAATCTAGCCATGCACGTAACTTAGAGTCTTATACTCTGTCAAGTCTGATTCAGGCAATTCGCTTTATGCTATAATGACATCAAAGAAGAAGGAGGACTTGTACGAATTTGTCCTACCATTCGGAATAAGATATACCCTTTGTCCTTCTGTCTTTCTGTATTGGCAAGTAATTGCTCTGTGTTCTGATTAATTCAATAAGATTAGCTGATTTTTAAGGACTAAAAGTTTAGAAGCCAAAATATTATTATTATTTTTTTAAAGATGTGAAGAAGTCATCCACCAATGTTGGGCAGAAATATTAACTTATCTTTCTAATTGTCTTAGTTATAGAGTACTTTTACCTTCGACCAAGAGGAAAAATCCGTTTTTGTTCCGCTGTAAAATGCGGACTGCTTTTTCAACCATCTGATGGAGTGCTGGTTCCCTGGAAGCATTGCGTTCGACGTCAAAGCTCATATGGCCTTGTGCGAATAAACCTTTGAATAAGAAAACTATTTTTTTCAAGGCTTTCATCAACTCAGTCCGTTCAGTCTGTCTGGTACAAAATTCTGTATACGTTATTTCTCCCATTTCCCATTCTCAGATCAAGTTGAAACTTTGCACAACTATTCAATGTCTCAAAAAAACAACCTCTAATCAGTGAAACAATTTAAAAATTTAATTATTTAATTAATACATTAGTAGTTATTAATTTATTCAGTTTAATATTGAAAAAAGGAAATAATTCTTACAGGATTAAGATATATGGCTGCAAATGTGCACTTCTTCCTTTATGTAAGCTTTTTTTTTCTTTAAGTATTTTTTAAAAATATGTTACTTGTTATAGTTTAGTGTTCCTCCAGTTGTGTATAACAGGGATTGGGTAGCCTTATAACAGAGTTATAGTAGCTTACTTAAAGGATTAAGGTTGCCTACTAACTAACACAGTTAAAGCAACAGACTGACATGAATGCCAACTATACATCAAGGAATGGGTATTTAGGTACAAAGACAAACCGAAACTGCTAAATACTATCACCTGTGCATTGCAGGTTTTGGCCAATGAATAGTAAATAGACAGATTGTTGAATAATTTCTGTATCATAGCGGTAGTGTTAAAGTTGATGGCGCTAATGATGTATAGTTAAATTTGAGGTCACTTACCCAAGAGATAGTCAGTGCTCGATACGTCAACTTGATCAAGACCCTGTCTGTTATAAACAAACACACCTTTCTCTTTTTTCTCCGCAACCCATTCCTGGAATACGAAATCATAGACAATACGTTTGTTTTTGATACATCGCTTCCAAAGCTCGACTTCCAGTCTGAATATTATTGAGGAGTGAAGTATTACACGTAGATACATCGACCTATCTCTGACTTAAATTTTTTGCCACCTTATAAGCAGACAAAGTTGTTGTCTGCCAGTGGCATCCTCTTTGCTTGTCTTAGTCAGTAGCCACATTTTATTTTAGTGTGATAACTGACACCGTGTTCTGTTTCCACAGAGAATAAATAAATTACTATGGACCTCATTCACCAATCGTAAACAAACAACATTAAGTGACGTGTTCTCTATCTCTTCTTTACAAATTACGATCTAATTTTAATCAACAATGGTTATCACGTGACAGTTTCTTTTATTGGTGTATCAATATTATCACGTGGCCGTTCGTTTCGGTGACTAAGGTCCAGTTGAAAGAGTCTTCGTGTTGATAAAAGTAGATATTGAAGACTATCATATTATTACGACCATAGACATAAATAAATATAGACTGGAAGTAGGAAGTTATTTTTATTTGGGGGAAGTCAAATATGTTTTATGTACTCTATGTGAAAAAAAAATGGCGGCAATTGAGCTATAAATTCTAGGACTAACATTTCAGCCAATATATAATTATGATCTTTAGTTTTGAAAAGTACAAAACTGCCATATTCCCAATATTTTGCCTTTGTTTCATAATCATAGACATAGGCAAATATATATAGGTTTGTGATGTGGATCTATGTTTGTTGACATGGCTTCTTTATTAATGTATGGCGGTCGTCTTATCGATTCAAATTGTTAGAATTAGTTTTTAGTCAAAAAAAGTCAAAGAAAATGAGCAGAACGTGCTCTAATGTTCGTAGTACGATATTATAGGCCAAGGATAAATTCTAAAGGTTGAAAAAAAATTGAATATTATACACATTAACTTTTAGTTTCAGTAAGTCAGAATAATTCAGTATCACTGTGACTGTGACTAATTTAATATTGATAGATCTAAATCTAGTAAATATGACTAATATTTGTAATAACTAGGTCTAATACTTTTCATACTTTTAACTAACTATTAAACTAGTCAGTCTATCATCTATGCATGCAGACTATAGACTAGATCTAGTATAAGTAGGTATTAAGTATAGATTATAGATCTAGTGACAATCTTGAATCTAGTCCTAGACTATTTATATACTAACTATAGACTATAGACTAGACTATACAGATTACAATTATAGTTTATAGTATAGTATAGTAGTATAGTACTAGTAAAAGTAGTATTTTTTTTTACTATAGTATTTATATAGACTAGATCTAAATCTAGTATTTAAAACTATTTATAATAAGGCACGATTAGAGATATAATAATACAGAAGGGGTTCTATCAATTATATAGCTTATGACTGAAAAAAAACAACAACTATAAATACTTTTAATTTTACACTGCTCATAACTGCTGTATAACTCATACAAACTTATCTTTTCCCAAATGTTTCCCATAATAATTTTTACTTTATCGTCCAGTCTATATATATATGTCTATGATTACGACGCATCCTTTCAAGTACTTTCACAAAAACATTCACACCAATGACGTAATATGAACATAAATAAAAAAAAAATAAGCAAGTAAAATGTTTAAAAATATAATCTAAAAATAGACTATTCCTCCTT
Source organism: Biomphalaria glabrata (assembly GCF_947242115.1). Taxonomy (NCBI): domain Eukaryota; kingdom Metazoa; phylum Mollusca; class Gastropoda; family Planorbidae; genus Biomphalaria; species Biomphalaria glabrata. The sequence goes on from NC_074723.1 coordinate 30,568,632, forward strand.
TATAAAACTAATGAATGACGAAAATAAAATTTAGCCTTTTTTTGTACACAGCCCAAATTCCCCCATAACACGAAGCTAATCCTGGTTAAATCTAAAAAGTAAAGTTCCCCTTTCAGACCTTGTGGTCTATAGGGCGGATGATGTTAAGGTCATCTGTTTCTGTGGCCCACTGTTAACATGTGGCCAGCACAACGACCAACCGTGACAGAGTATCTATAATCATGTGACTACATACTTGAATCAGGTTCAATCCATCAGTTCTGGACACCTCGGAAGTGTTAAACTTTGGATCAGGATCTGGGTCAGTGTAATTCTCTGGGTAGAAGTAAGCTCGACCTCCTCCCAGGATGACCTATAGAAAGAAAAAAAAACAACAAAAAAATTTTTTTTTATATATCTCATAAAAAAACATGATAACAAAGAGTTTGTGTTGTCACACAAACTCAGAGGCGGCCCCCGTCGAATCCGCATATTCGCGAGGAATGACATTGAGATAATCAGTCCTGCGCGCTAACCGCACGACCAGGCATTGCTCTAAACCTAATAACAATCTGGTTACAAACTAATAGCCTATTATTGATAAAAAGATATATTACACATTACGGAATGACAACTACTGAATATGTACAGTATGACTATATTGTTACATTACGCTGTTGCACGAAAGTCGCTGCATAAAAAGTCCATTTAAAAAATGTGCGTGATATTTACATACAAAGTGCATTCTTAGCCTTTATAAACAAACATAAATGTTTTCTTTTAATTTTAGCAGCTAGTTGACCAGAAAAAACGTCTTTAACTATTATTTATATTTGTTGTAAACATTTCTTGTACATTTTATAAATATATTTGACTTACTGATACTGAAAATACACAAGTAGTATTCATTTTTGTTAGCATATTGTAACATTGCCTCCCTTACATTTACGTAATTGTTTTAGAATTGGTGTATTTTGTGCAAAAATCGCTTGCATAATTAATTTTATAAATTAAACGGTTTGCTTTTAGAAAACCAAAAGTAGCCGTTGCACCTAAACTTTTCAAGCCGAATCGCATGGTGAAATAATAATTTTCATATCTCTTTTAGTTTTCGAGATCTGAGTGTGACAGACGGACAGATGGACATTTTGCACAAAACCTAATAGCGCTTTTCCCTTTACAGGGGCCGCTAAAATAGATTACAGTTTACGATGAAAGGAAAAATCTCATCTATTCAATTTTTGAACTATATAGGTATTCATCATCAATATCATCATCATCATCCTCCTGACCATCGTCAACATCATCATTGACATCAATGTCATCGTGTTCTCATGGTAATCGTCATCTATTATTCAATATCCCCATCATTACAAACCCTATTATCAATATCATCATCACGAAGACCAATATTATTATCGTCATAGTCATCGCTAATTCGCTATCATCATCATAGTCATCAATTTCATCATTGGCACAGTCATAATAAAACCTTGTTAGACTGAATACTCACGAGGCTTTTTCTCGTAGAGTACTAAAGTTTATACTTTAGTAAACTGTTGTTTTACTTTAGTTGTTGTTAAAATGTATATATTTATGATGTTTAGAGCTTATTAGAATGAAAAACATCTTTTTTTTTTCCTTTCTAAATATAGAGCAAGAGAGACAACTGTATTTTTTCTCATGCTTGGAATTGGTAGAGTTATCTCTCTTTTTCTTGACTAATGTGAATTGCATGATTACATGATAGACAGACAGCCAGACTTCTGGCAACGTAAACTAATGATTGGTCGACTTAATCACGTGACTTGCCCTGGTGCGCAGTGATAAAGAGTTGGGTCCTGTTAACCATGGTTAACTCTGACGTATTAAAACAAAAGCCTAAGAAGCACTGGAGTCAACAGAAAACTGTATCACAGTTTACATACCTCCACCTAAGGAGTTATTGCCACACTCCATAGAACTTATATCAGGAGTCTAAATCAAATTAAACAGTAACGATGGAGTCCATCTTACATTTTAAATACAATTTAGTATTTGTCTATTTCTCTCAACAAAACATTCTATTGTTGCTTTAGTATGTAATAATAATAGAATATAAATATAAAAATAATCTAGTAGGTAACATCATGTCTGTCAAAGATTTGTTTCAGGGTTAAGCTTCACTATTGTAACTCTGCATGCTGCCCAGTCGTGAGGTGTGCGCTTAGGACTGCCACCACGATGGTCCAGAGTTCAACCCCTCCCCTTCGGTCACCCTTTGCTGTTCTGTATGTGGTTCTGGAGGAACGCAAGAGACATGGTACATAATCAAACAACCAACAGTTTCACAACCAACAGTTTCACAACTAACAGTTTCACAACCAACAGTTTAACAACAGTTTAACAACAGTTTAACAACCAACAGTTTAACAACAGTTTAACAACCAACAGTTTCACAACATCTGCTATCTCTAACAAACTAAATGCCATGTGTTTATTTTATTCTGTGTTGCTGTTTTATTGTGTGTGTCCTTGACGAATTTCTACTCAATGACGTCATTACAACTGTGTTAACTCATACACAACTTGGTATCACTCAAAACACACATTTAAAACAAAGAAACTCTTTTATACTTGTATGCAAGAATGTAGGTAAGTCTTCTGCATGTTGGGCATCCACAAAAAAAATCCACCCGCCAAAAAAATCATGGATCTGGAATACTAGACGATACAAGAAAATTGACCAAGCCTCATATACATGGAGAGAGAGAGAGAGAGAGAGAGAGAGAGAGAGAGAGAGAGAGAGGTAGTTATGTTGATTACATGTTATCGGGGAGGGAAAATAGTAAAATTTATGCCTATCTATCTATCTATCTATCTATCTATCTATCTATCTATCTATCTATCTATCAATCTATCTATCTATCTATCTATCTATCTATCTATCTGTCTGTCTGTCTGATTGTTTGTCTGTCTTTCTGTCTGTCTGTCTATCTATCTGTCTGTCTGTTTATCTATCTAATCTATCTGTCTGTCTGTTTATCTATCTAATCTATTTGTCTGTTTGTCTGTCTGTTTGTCTGTCTAAACTCTAATCTATCTATGTCTTATATGATCATATTTTGAGAAACAAAGTTTAAAAAGGTATATCGTGCTTTTTAAAAATTGTAATTTCAAGAAACAATTTTAAGAACGCCCTTGAATCCACACAAATGGGTACCTGACATTAGTTGCTGAAAAACGTCATGGCTGTTAGTCCTTGTGCTGACCATACGACACCTTCAACCTTACGCTATAAAAAACAAGATTGCTATATTATCTGCACCATAGATCGTGAGGTCTACTATATACATGTAAACATGTACTGGCTTCATAAATGTGCACTTTACAGATTTTTGAAACATTAACCTTTAATTACAAATATACATGTTCTTCTTTTGTTAGATAATTGAAAAAACGAGTCCTGTGCTGATATTTTACGAATGTATTTGTAAACACATCCAGAGCAGGTTGTATCAGTGTGTTAACACGTTCTGTACCTCATGAGGGTTACGAGGCGTATATATTGAAATATGTATACACGTACAAACAGGACAGCACAAGTACACGGCTATAATAACCACATTATCTACTGAGGGGAGAGCATTACCGTGTTGGGTTTTATTCTAGTGGGTCAAATTGAGTTTGTGAGTATCTGTGTGCGAGCATGTGTGTGTGTGTGTTTATGGCCTTATTAAAAAAAAAAAAGATAAGAAAAGCTTTTCATACAAGAAAGAACCAACGTTGTCTGCTTCAAATAACGTTATATAAATGCAAATTAAAATAAAATACAAGAAAAGCTCGTAGGTGCCCCCCCCCCCCTGCGAGTCCGTCGTAGTCGACAGTCTGGAGTTATTTAAATATTCCTAAATTGACCTAAAGTATGAATAAAAGGCTCCGTCAGGCAAAGTAGAACATTTCTAAGATAATCATAAATAAAATGTTAATTAATGAGGAAAAAAAAACGACACGAAATGAACTAAAGAATTTTTTTAGGACTAAAAATAATTTTTAGGCCCAATGGTCTTTAGCCTTATAAAAGTGCAATTTCAAATTTTAAATAAAGAATTAATATGTTAAATAGCAATACATGTCGGTACAAAGCTTATATCAACTCACTCTGTCTGTCTGTCTGTCTGGTAAAAGGATAATACACGTTATTTCTCGCACACCCAATCTCGGATGAAGCTACAATTTTGCACAATTATTTCTATTACCTGACAACACCAGAATCAATATAAAAAAAAGTAACCATTTTGTTAATTTACTACTGGCAATTAATTATTTTGTTTGCTATCTCGAACAAGGGAAATAAATAGTACTTGATTAATGTGGTGGTATAAGCTGAATTAGAGCCGCTTTAAGGTTTGTAGGTAACAATAGATGACTAAAAAAAGCTATTTGCATAAGCAAATCGCTAGCACAGTGGTTGAGTGTCACCTTGTTGAGGCTTAAGCACTGAGTCCAAATTCAGGTCGTTCCTTTTTTTTTAAAATAACAAAGCTTATATCTACTCACTCTGTCTGTCTGGTAAAAAGTGTGTACACGTTATTTCTCCCACACCCATTCTCGGATCAAGCTGAAACTATGCACAATTATTCGCTGACATAGACAAAACATGAATCAATAAAAAATGTAATGAATTCTACAATTATTAACTGGTAATTAATTATTTTGTTTAATAGCAAAAAGGGAAATTAATACTTCAGTATTCACATATATGGCTAAATTTGTTGGGTTTAGTCTCCTTAAATAATTGTTAACGCTATTTCTCCCTCACGCATTCTCTGATCAAGTTGATACTTTAAACAATTACTTATTTTACCTAAAATTAAAACCTGAATAATAAACAAAAATACTCATAGTCAATCAATTACTGGTAATTAAATGGGATAATTATTATAGAATACATTTATGGTAGATATGGTTTTAAGGGAGGAGTTTTCCCCCTTTAGAAAAGCTTTTAGATATATTTGGCTTGTTTGATAGTTTTTAGGGTTCGTATAAGTTTTGTAAAATGGGGTTTCGGACTGTTTATTAAGTAGAGTATAGATTGGGGATGAAGTTTGCCTGGTCGTGCGGTTTGCACACTGGACTGTCGTTTGGATTTATCGATGGTCCCTGGTTTAAACCCTGCCCGCTCCCAACCCCAGTCGTTCTGCGGGAGGTTTGGACTAGGAAATAAATTATCTTCAACTCTGAAGGAACATCCGAAACATGTATATCTAATTTTATACTTAATGTACATTTAACCTAGTGCACCAGTGTTATACTAGTACAAGCGTAACAATTTGGCCAAATCGCAATAATTTGTTAAAAAGTAGGGTTTTTTATAAAAATAATTTTCCTGTTTTAAAAACAGTTTTTATTTCTGTCAATATAATTATTTAACAAAAATAATTACAGAAAATTATTTGAATACTCAATAGAGCTTTTAGTAAGTCATAAACACAAAAACACGGACAGACATCCCAAACACAATGTTTCCCCATATTGACCTATGGCATACAGTTTTTTTTGTCTCAGGATGTTGAAGATTGACACACCGATCAATCACGTTTCTTTTCCCTAGAGCAGTGATTCCCTAAGTGGTCTATGAGGACCCCCAGCGGTCTATGAGCACTTCCAAGGGGTCTATCAAATCACTTTCCTTTCCCTAAAGCAGTGATTCCCTAAGTGGCCTTTGAGGACCCCCAGCGGTCTAAAAGCACTTCCAAGTGGTCTACGGAAGTGAAAAAATAAATTGGGGGGTCTATGACCTGTAAATGGGGGTCTACGATAGTGGATCTCATTTAAGCATGTCGAGACTTTAAATTTCATTTCCCATTAATGAGCTGTGCCTTAGTTAGTCCTTTGAATTTTAACCTTGTTAGTGGAATGATTTTTTTTTTAATTTTAAATTTTAACACCTTATTTTAACTAGCTTAATTTTGTCTACATTAAAATAAAATTATACATGTACGAGTCTAAATAGTACGGTAGAAAAGTAAATGTTGGCTATTAGAAGTTTGGCTTATTTCCGTCCTTGTCCCAACAACGATTGTCTATGTGCTTTTTACGTAACAAACTTTAAAGTTATGTCGCTATGAAATCATCAAAGGTGGAACATCATTTGAGACAACGCCAACATGATAATATAGATTGAAATTTGAAATACTTTCGAACACTTTAAGTTCGAAATAGATCCACACTAGAACAAAAGTTGGATTAAAAATCACAAAAGAGAAGAGGTTTGTGAGCGTCTTACAATATTTTTAATTAGGCCGATGTCAGACTCCAGAAAACTGCACACTATATGCAAAATATAGCCAGACTTTGAAGAGGTTTTACAAACTGTTTTATACAATCCTATATCTGTATTCATGATAAAAATTCCTGTAAGTAACAATACAGTTCAAAGGTGCAATGGTTCTTATGTAATTGCATGCAAACGACATACTTCTAAAAACTAAACTGGACCTGTTAACCTTGCCGGATAATATAGTGTTATTATCATATTTTTGTTTTCTTTTAAACCAAGAAATCCATAAAGAAAGTAACTGCTCTTTGCCTAAAATTTGATCACTTGCTCCTTCACACAGAAGTATGATAGTTGTCGAGAGGCTATTTTTTTTTTCAGCGTTTTCGGTTGCTAGAGATCCTATTTTAAAACAAATAAACAAATAAGCAGGAACCAGACATAGTCTATCAACAGACTTGTTTCATACATTTAACGAGGTTTACTTGCAGCTACAAGGTGCTACAAGGTGCTACATAGTGCTACAAGGTGCTAACCTAACTTTATAAAAAAACGAAGGCATAACCTCAATGTTTCTTGTGAGGATTAAGTAATAAAACATACAATGAACGGGATGAATTTTCCGAATTTTCAAATAAGTCAAATATCATCTAATCGAGAAGTTATGATGGTAAACCTAACTGATTGGAAGCCCAATATTGAAAATTTATTATCAAAGCTACACACTAATAGGCGTTCTATTTTGTTTAGTCAAATCTTGTAAAGCCTATTACCATTTATTTGGCTTCATTTTAAATTGAGTTTCATCAATTTTTATATGGTCTAGAAATCTGTGAGAAAAACACACATTTGAAATTGATACATTTTCCCCAAAAATGCAAAAATACTGTAATCTGAAAAACATGGCAATAGGTCTACGAGACAAAGAAGTTTGAGATCCACTGACCTAGAGCTTTTCCAGTTACTTACTAGTGTTGGGTGGACTCAAACATCGTAGTCTTCAAAACAAAGCAAACGCAAATGACAGCGTATTGGCCTCTTTAAGACCATGATTGGACGGAATGAAGAAGTCATGCTTAGAAAGAGAGGGAAGAGCGCAGACACGATGGATTGAACAAAATGGTAGAGAAGAGAAGAGACTTGGTCTAAGAGAAGAGGCTTGGACAAAGTTTAGAGAACAGACTTGGACAAAGGAAAAAGAATTGAACAAAGTTTAGAGAACAGACTTGGACAAACGAAAACGAATTGGACAAAGTTTAGAGAACAGACTTGGACAAACGAAAACGAATTGGACAAAGTTTAGAGAACAGACTTGGACAAAGGAAAGAGAATTGAACAAAGTTTAGAGAACAGACTTGGACAAAGGAAAAAGAATTGAACAAAGTTTAGAGAACAGACTTGGACAAACGAAAACGAATTGGACAAAGTTTAGAGAACAGACTTGGACAAAGGAAAAAGAATTGAACAAAGTTTAGAGAACAGACTTGGACAAACGAAAAAGAATTTGGACAAAGTTTAGAGAACAGACTTGGACAAACGAAAACGAATTGGACAAAGTTTAGAGAACAGACTTGGACAAAGGAAAAAGAATTGAACAAAGTTTAGAGAACAGACTTGGACAAACGAAAACGAATTGGACAAAGTTTAGAGAACAGACTTGGACAAACGAAAACGAATTGGACAAAGTTTAGAGAACAGACTTGGACAAAGGAAAGAGAACAGACTTGGACAAACAAAAGAGAAAAGACTTGGACAAACGAAAGAGAAAAGACTTGAACAAATGAAAGAGAAAAGACTTGGACAAACAAAAGAGAAAAGACTTGCACAAACGAAAGAGAAAAGACTTGGACAAACGAAAGAGAAAAGACTTGGACAAAAGAAAAAGACTGGACAAAGTTTAAAGAAAAAACATGGACTTAAAGATTTCATTGATCCCAGATACCAGACAGTAAAGAGACTAACACGAAAAGAAACCTATTATTGATGCCAATCTTCAGTTACTTAGCACTTACATTAATGTCACTATTCTCTTTAATAAGCTGGTAGGCTATGTCTTTACATTGCTTCTCAGATGAAGGAATCAACCTGAAAACCAAGTAGCTACTTATTAATTAATACAAAATTTAGTCATAAATAAATTAACAAATAAATAATATAGGAATAATCCACATAGCCCCAATCAGGAAAAGCGAACGGTAAGAGACAGTAATATTACAAAGCTTATATCAACTCTGAGTGTCTGGTAAAAACTGTGTACACGTCATTTCTCCCACACCCATTCTAGCATCAAGTTGAAACTTTTTACAATTATTTATTGGCATCGACAAGACATGAATCAATAAAAAAAAAATTAACAAACTAGTCTATACATTACTGGCCATTAATTATCGTGTTCGATAATGTCACACACTGGTTTTAGAACCATTGTGACACAAAGTGTTTTAGTAGTGATTTAGTAATTTTGTAACTTCTTCGTGCGTTGTCACGAGAAAATATCGGGTCTGTGACTGACCACGGGGTGAAAACCGAGAGTTGATTCAGAGCTCCAGTGGAGTAAGGAGCGAGATATTTGTTCTCTGTGTAATATCGTATACTGTAAAATGACTTAAAAGAGATTTGATACGATAGTTGTACATCCATGATTATTCTATTTGGATTTCTGTTTGACACAATGTACATCTCCTGATGGCTGGATTTGTTATGTCATTATGTACTATTTTAAATGATTATTAAATATTTGTCTGCCGAGAAAGTGTTACTTCTGTATACTTGTGTCGTGATCTGATTACTCAGCAGCCTTAGTAGAACTACGCCACAACAAGTTTGATAAAGGCAAAGTAATATAACAGTAGCACAGAGAACATTCTAATAAAGCCAGAAGAGGCCCTGATATCATACATTATCAAATCACCCTAGGAGAACAAGAGAAATTAATCCTTCAATATTAACAGATCTGGCTAATTAGGTGGGCTTAGTTCCCCTAGATAATTGTACACTTTATTTCTCTCACACCCATTCACGGATTAAGTTGAAACTTTGAACAATCAAAGATTATACCTAGCCAAACATGAATCAATTAAAAAATTAACAAATTAATTAATTATTGGTAATGAACTAGTGTGCTTGATATCGAATAAGGGAAGCAACATCTACATTAACGCGAGATGTAGTTATAAGAGTGGATCTCTTCCACTTAGTCTAATCTTTCATTTCGACTCCAGGAGGCTGTCTGGTCGTGTGGTATGCGCTTAGACTTATGTCTGTCGGGCCAAGCTTGAACCCTGTTTGCTGCTATCCTCTGACTTCCTGCAGGAATTGTGGGCTGGACGTATATATTGACGTATATTGATCTTAGAGAGATCAAATGATCTGATCTTGGAGATCGATTAGTAGAAAACTACTGAACTTGGAGAGATTGACTGATAGAAAACTATTGATCATGAAGAGATCGACTGATTGAAAACTATTGATCTCGGAGAGATTGACTGATAGAAAACTATTGATCTTGGAGAGATTGACTGATAGAAAACTATTGATCTTGGAGAGATCGACTGTTGGAAAACTATTGATCTTAGAGAGATTGACTGGTAAAAAATTACTGACTTAATAGAGATTGACTTTTAAAAAATACTGATCTTAGAGTGATTGACTGATGAGAATTATTAATAAACAACATCACTATTTAGCAGACTAGAACTTCTGATCTAGAAGAGAACCAATGATAGAGAAATACTGATGTGGTAGAGAACCACTTAAAGATAACCGCGTACCCTTGAGAGAACCACTTATCTAGACAAAACCAGGACCAGATTGTGGACATTATCGGCCAGTTCTGCTCGAAGCAAAGACTCTCAAACCACGGCTGTAGGTCTGCCTGTTTACGGAAGAACACTAAATGCCCCGGATGTGCACGTGCAGTGACGTCATAAAAACGATCCAGTGGTAGTATAATAAGCCTGTACAAAGATACAGGCATTCTCTCTGGACACGACGTGTGTAAACACAACCACCCTCACCCCTTCATTTCCACAACGGCCTCTTATACATTCCATTTCTTCATGGTTTCTGTTTCCTGTTGACCTCTGAACTCACTTCTCCCCCCCCCCCTTGCCTCCGCTGCTGGGCTACTTACCTGTCAGATTCCCAGTCTCGGTCCGGGGAGTGAGCGTAGGCACCCGCTGGTGTGGCGTGAGTGATTCTTGTGGTAGTGACTATACCTGTAGATTTACCTGCCACAGGAAATCAAAACACGGAAATGTTAGGTTACAATCTAGTCCCATGAATATCCCAGTGCTATAATGTCTTTACAACATATTTTACCCCAAATTATAACAGTACTTGGTAATCTTTATTTTTTTATAAACGAGTAATATATATATATATATATATATAAATCTTTTTACAAAGCTTCTATCAAATCACTATGTCTGTCTGTCTGTCTGACTGACTAACTAGTAAAAAATGTGAACCCGTTATACACCCATTCTCGGATCAAATTGAAACTTCGCACAATTATTTATGGACATCGACACATAATTCAATAAAAAAGTAACCAATAAGACAATAAATTAGTAGTAATTCCTTTTTTTTTAAATAAAAAATAGCAACAAGGGAAACGAGTACTTCAGTATTCACATATAAGGCTATTTGTTGGGTTTAGTCCTCTTAAATAATAAATAACTCAATTTCTCCGATGAAGTTAATAATTTAAAAATATATTTATTGTACCTAAAAAAAAACACGAATCAATATAAAAAGCTCAATTAGTCAATTATTGGTAATTAATTATTTGTTTAATATCGAATAAGGGAAATAACTTTACATTATTAGTAGATATAGTTTTAAGGACGGAGTTCTTCCCCTTTAGATATGCTTAGTTTTTGTTTTTTTTTTAAAGGATTTTTTTTCTATTTTGATTGTTTAACATATATTTCTTCCTTATAAAGCTGATGGTGCTCTATAAGTTATTCTATTGATCTCCTGTAATGCCTTCTTGATTTCTTGAACATTAGAGTCGAGTGCGGTGATTCCCAATTAAACTTTGTGACCTAATATTTCAATTTTGTGTTCATTGATGAGAAGACTTAAACCAAATTAATTTTAAGATGATTAAATATTATGTACTATTATAACGGTCAAACTAGAGTTTTCGCTCAGTGGCCAATCAGCTAGTGATTTTTTAATTTTCAATAAGATGTAGATAAATTGTTAATTTTCTAGTAACATAGTTTGAGCCGTTATAGAAATACAAGAGCTTTTTCCACATATCTTTCCCCCTCCCCCAAGAAGGGATTGTAAAGTTACTACTTGAAGACTAAAGCTTGTCCTCGATTCCAAAGAGTGCAGTATTTCATGGGCGACAAAGGAGACCCATATGTGACCTACATATTTTGTCACGTCAAACACAGACAAATCACTGTATGTCTGGGGTAGCTTTACGTTTTCATGGCACCGCTAACGTCTGTCTATCGATACATAGATTTAGATTTCGATTCCAAGCTGTTTAAGATATTTGTTACAGATCAAAGAGAAACGTTTAGAAAAACAACAACAACAACAAACTCCACAAGGGGCTACATGGTAGGACAATATTATATAGTTTATAAGACGAGATAATTTTTCTTCAAAATATTAATCGGATGCTATTGTTATTACTATTAAACAGTTATTTTGAAAACAAAAGTGTTAAGTTCAAACACTGACTGGTCGTGTGGTTTATGCTTTGGACTCTCATCACGATATTTCCAGGTTCGAACCCTTGCCTGTCACAATCCCCCTGCTGGAGGTTTGAGCTAAAAAGAAAGGAACCTCCGAAACATGTAAACCGTTCAGACATCTTATTTAGGGTTTTATTCCCACATAGTCTGTTACTCGTTCTTTTATTCCCTTACCTGCGTTTGTTGCCCACCGTAAAATGGAATGCACATTTGCCCCAGTGGTGGAGCTGCAGTTGCCATCTTGTGCTCGGGCGTTGAGCCCCAATATTTTTCTGTTGGTCTTGACACCGCAAAGAAATGCGGTGGCAGCCGCTGCAGAGTCTGTCACCTGCTCGTCTACGGCATATGTCTGTGAAATGGTCAGCAAAATAATCATAGAAATAAAGGTTCCTTCTTGAATACGTTTGAGAAAAAATAAACAGTAAGATAGTTCAATACTTCAATAGATAGCTAAATAGCTAGAGATAGATATAGATTGATAGATATAGATAGCTAGAGATAGAAATAGATAGATAGATTGATAGATAGATAGATAGATAGATATATTGATAGATATAGTTAGAAATAGATAGATAGATAGATAGATAGATAGATAGATAGATAGATACATACATACATACATACATACATACCAGTGGCGTAGCTAGGGGTTTGGGGGTCCGTAGGTTTGACTTCTTCAGGAGCTCTGCATTTTGACATTTGACATCATGACATGAGATAATGACTCGTATTATTTAACGTAAGAAACAAAATTTCGGACACTCATATGGGACCCCTTTCAAGCGGGGGCCAGGGGAGATTTTCAAATTTGGACCCTCTCCCTCACCCTAGCTACGCCACTTATACATACATATAACATAAATACGTACATACATATATAGTAGACAGATAAGTATACAGACAAACATATAGATAGAGATAGAGAGATAAATACATATATAGATAGCTAGAGATAGATAGATAGATAGATACTCTTACCTTTGATAACCCAGTTTGTGGAAACTTCTCGAAGGTCAAAGAAAACTCCTCCCCCTTTTTCCCCTGCAACTGCCCAGCTAGTATCCTTCCAGCTGTGACAGAGGGAGGACCCATGCCGTCTCCTATGAATAAGATTATGTTCTTAGCGACGCCTCTGTTTTGATTTTCCAGCGCCTTCTGCAGTTCACCGTGGGCTCCATCCAGCCAGTAATCACCAGCTGTGGAATGATTAGCAAATAGACAAGGTTCAAGGTTTGTCGTTCTTACTTTTTATTACTTCTCTTTTACTTTTATACTTCTCTTACTTCTCTAATCTCTTTCTCTCCTCTTTTTTACCTCTTATTCAGTCAATCATTTCTCTCCTTTTTTTTTGTCACGCTCTCTTTTTTGTTTCTCTTTCTTCTTTCTTTGTCTAACTTTCTCTCTCTATTGAATATTTCAATCTGTCACTCATTTTCCTATTTCAATTTGGCAAACTTAGCATATAAATAAGAAAGGGGGGGGGACCACCTGAATTCGAACTCATGGCTCAGGCATTCTCGAGCATCTCAAGCCAACACGGTAACCACTCTGCTAGTGGAGAGCTTATGGAAGATTGTATAGTTATGTATTGTTTCTATAGGGTCGACCTATTTTTCAGGTTTGTGTTCACTAAGACTCAGACGACGTAATAGGGGAATTATTCAGCTTTTACCAACACTTCAGTAAAGTACAAGTTTTTTTCCTTGTTCGAGATATCAAACAATAGTTTATTAAGTAACTTTTTTTTTTTATTGATTCTTGTGTTATCAGCTTATGGAAGATTGTATAGTTATTTATTGTTCCTATAGGGTCGACCTATTTTTCAGGTTTGTGTTCACTAAGACTCAGACGACGACCTATAAATGGGACTTATTCAGCTTTTACCACCACTTCAGCTTTAGTCAAGTACGATTTCTTTCCCTTGTTCGAGATACCAAACAATAGTTAATTAAGTAACTGTATTCTTGTGTTATCAGGTAAAAGAAATAATTGTGCACAATCCGAGATTGGGTGTGGGAGAAATCACCAGCCAAAAACAGACAGACAACATGAGTTGATATAAGCTTTGTAAAAAGCTAAAGTTTATTCTCAGCCTATGTGTTCACAGTACGATTAGTTTTGTTCAAGAATGTCTTTTAGCTAGATATATACCATTAAAAAACAATTATTCAATCAATGCTTTTGAAATCCTCCCATTGTTGTGACACCAGCTAAGACTTTTATTCCGTCCCCTATTGTAATTCACACTGCATGTTGATCTATTAAATGTTTGTACAAAGTTCTATTTTAGTATCATTTGCTCTTCCCTAAACAGAAGACAAAAACAAAACAAAAACAAAACAAAAAAAAAGGAGGTGTCATTGACACACGGTCTATTCTGTGTCGCATGTATCACACTTGACAGAACGCAGTTTGCTGTTGACAGATCATCCTCCGATACATCAATCTCTCGTATAGACTCTCCCTCTCCCATTTTTTTAACGCATCGCCTTATATCAAAGCGCTTTAGAAAGTTTCGTTTCTTTAATAAATATAAACCATAGACATGCATTATACCTAGACTGGACATGGACATATCAATGTGTCAAATACCTTATGGCTCTGGTAAATCAGGTCAAGTTTGTTTTAGAGACTATCTATCTATCTATCTATCTATCTATCTATCTATCTATCTATCTATCTATCTATCTATCTATCTATCTTTCTATCTATCTGTCTATCTATCTATCTATCTATCTATCTATCTATCTATCTATCTATCTATCTATCTATCTATCTATCTATCTATTTATTAATCTATCTTTTTATCTATCTATCTAATCTACGTATTGGTCTATCAAGATTCATTTGTTTTATTCTATTACCCTTTTAACTTTGGATGTAAGATATACCTTTGATAGAAATAGTGATGAAAACGCTCATACAAAACAAATATTTGGTTGAGACTTAGAAGACTGGGAAGACATTACTTAAACACTTTTTTTTCTTAATTATTTCTCTCCGTAATTATTTACCACATTCTGGTGGAATCAACGCTGGTATCGTCAGTTAGGAGAGAAAGAGTTAATTTTAAAGAATTACATGTACAGGGAAGTGGATAATATCGCGTTACAATGTTGAAATTTGAGTCTATGATCAGGCTATTTGTATAACTCTTGTTGGTTTGAGTCTTTGTTCAGGCTACTTGTATAACTCTTGTTGGTTTGAGTTTATGTTCAGGCTACTTGTATAACTCTTGTTGGTTTGAGTCTATGTTCAGGCTACTTGTATAACTCTTGTTGGTTTGAGTCTATGTTCAGGCTACTTGTATAACTCTTGTTGGTTTGAGTCCATGTTCAGGCTACTTGTATAACTCTTGTTGGTTTGAGTCCATGTTCAGGCTACTTGTATAACTCTTGTTGGTTTGAGTCTATGTTCAGGCTACTTGTATAACTCTTGTTGGTTTGAGTCTATGTTCAGGCTACTTGTATAACTCTTGTTGGTTTGAGTCTATGTTCAGGCTACTTGTATAACTCTTGTTGGTTTGAGTTTATGTTCAGGCTACTTGTATAACTCTTGTTGGTTTGAGTTTATGTTCAGGCTACTTGTATAACTCTTGTTGGTTTGAGTCTATGTTCAGGCTACTTGTATAACTCTTGTTGGTTTGAGTCTATGTTCAGGCTACTTGTATAACTCTTGTTGGTTTGAGTCCATGTTCAGGCTACTTGTATAACTCTTGTTGGTTTGAGTCTATGTTCAGGCTACTTGTATAACTCTTGTTGGTTTGAGTCTATGTTCAGGCTACTTGTATAACTCTTGTTGGTTTGAGTCTATGTTATAACTCTTGTTTGTCTGACTCTATGTTCAGGCTACTTGTATAACTCTTGTTGGTTTGAGTTTATGTTCAGGCTACTTGTATAACTCTTGTTGGTTTGAGTTTATGTTCAGGCTACTTGTATAACTCTTGTTGGTTTGAGTCTATGTTCAGGCTACCTGTATAACTCTTGTTGGTTTGAGTTTATGTTCAGGCTACTTGTATAACTCTTGTTGGTTTGAGTCTATGTTCAGGCTACCTGTATAACTCTTGTTGGTTTGAGTTTATGTTCAGGCTACTTGTATAACTCTTGTTGGGAAACAAAAACTGATTTAGATCTACTATTATAGTTTGATAATAAACTACTAATAGAGAATACAAAAAAATGTTACCGTGTAGACAATGCTACACCCCTTCATTCTCGCTCCTTTTGTAAATGTGTACTGTAGATAAAATACATTAACTCTTTACTTACTCAGTTCTCGTTGGTAAGAGATATCCTCCTTGGTCACAGCCATGACAGCTGTCGTCAAGGACGCTAGAGTTAAACATATCCAGAACATGACGCTGTAAAAATACAAGTGTAATGAACGGGATAAAATATAGCTTACAATATAATACAAATTGTCTATTAGTCAATAGTTGTCTTATTAGTTATTCTGTTGTGAGATTCAATTACAAGTTGCTTATGTTGTTTAAAAGATTTAATTAATAGGCAAAAGATCAGCATATATATGAGAGAGAGAGAGAGAGAGAGAAAGAGAGAGCGAGATCAAATTTGAGTTATAAAGTTTTGACAGTGATATTCATTTGGTCATGACTAATGACTTGGTCATGACTTAAAGACTTGGTCATGACGTAATGACTTGGTCATGACTTAAAGACTTTGTCATGACGTAATGACTTGGTCATGACTTAAAGACTTTATCATGATTTAATGACTTGGTCATGACTTAAAGACTTTGTCATGACTTAAAGACTTGGTCATGATTTAATGACTTGGTCATGACTTAAAGACTTTGTCTTTTCAACGTGCTTGAAGCTAATTTTTCAAGTATCGAATGCAACCATATTGTCTTTACTTGTTTTTATTTCGATGCTTTTTTATCAAACTGTTCTGCTTCAATAATTTATTTATCAGAAGTTCTATAATTTACGGTTAAAATGTGTGCAATGCAGGAGGCGTTATAATATGCTAGGATGCAATATATATATATATTATAAGTTCTCTAAACGGAAGAAAATATAATTTTGTACTTCGGACATAGAAATGTCGGCTTTAAAAAACATACTGGGTTAAATGAGAACGAAAATAAAAGAAAAAGATGCGAGCAAAATATTGATACAAATCAACAAGAGTGTAGTTCGCAATGTTATTTCGTTCTTTAAAAGAGACAGAACAATACTAACTAACTGGCATTCCTACCGGGTGCAATCCTTGTGACGTCATACTCCATTGACGTCATTATTAGCAGTAAAGCGTAAGCACCACGCTGCACCTTTCTGCACTATTTAGCCAAAAGCAAATGTAGCTCAAGTGCGCAGCTCTGAGCTTAAGAGTCTTACTTTGCTTCATAAATAACCACTTACCTAAATTACATTCACGGTTGTCACTTCAGACTTCCCTAAGGAATGAACACACACTCGCAAACAAAGTCAAAGGGGACACTGGTGATATTTTGTTGACGACAGTTAGTCCAGATTTGCCAGTCGACAATAAATAGGCGCATATTGTCAAGTTGAAAACAAACAAATAAACTACAGACATTTTGGCTTTATGAATTAGGAACTCGGCTTTGGGCTAGTGCAGTGTTTCTCAAACTCTTATAAGTGACGTCTCTGTTAAATATCATATAGACAGGTACAGTGTTGAGTTGGTGAAGACGTATTGACAGGGCCGGATTTAAGTTAGTGGAGACCCCGGGGGGGGGGGGAGGATTTTTAGTGGAAGCTTCTACACTTTTCTACACAAAATCTACCAATTAATTATGAATCTATCTAAAAACATGCCATATTTTAGAAGAAAGAAATATAGTATTTGCAAATTTAATATAATTTTCCTTCTTTTTTGAGTTTGAGTTTGAGTTTTGAGTTTTTGGAACACAGGCACAATTTAGGCCATGTCGTGCCCGTAATCCTAAAAGGGTTACTCTCCCTTCATATCACAAGAGCTAAATTTTATACAGCTAGCTCATTAAAAGCAAGATCTATTCACAGTTAAAATAGTTAAAAATGTATTAATTAAATAAAAATCTGTAGTAAATATTATATGTTCACGATTTCTTTGCCCTATCTCAAATCAAACCTTCGCAGACAACCCCACCTCCCAGAGAAAGCCCAATACCTTCCCAGGTTCGACAATATCGAACAGTGTTTTTTTTTTTTTAAATTAATGCGCTAATGTTAGTATAAATAATATTATTTACTTTATGGAGGGTGAAGCTCTGGGTTGACGCACTGCCGTAAATCCGAAGCTGCCACAAGCGGACACTTCTTAATCACGGCTTTGAATGTCGTTTCTACTTGATTTACTTAATAACTTGGTAACTACTCAAATATTTATTTGTTACTAGGCCTACAAGGCAAATAAAACAGACATTTTTGTCTTGGAATAAAATAGACTGCTTTCGCGCACCAACCTTTTTTCTTGTCCGCATGCCCTTTACTTGTAGTAAGCGCACCCCCACACAGTTTGAGAAACGCTGTGCTGGTGTCCAACTAATCTTTAAGTCTTAATTTTCATGTCTCTTTGTTTGTCCTTTACTGAAATTAAATTCCATTATAGAGAGGAGTAGACAACATTGCAACAACTGTCTGTAAACTGGAACCCACAAAGGGAAGAAAAAGTCTGGGAGACCAACGCAAACATAAAGGAGGTTAGCAGAAACAAATACTTACAAAACAACAATCAAAGCGTATAATAGGGAAATAACTGTATATTTACTGTATATATTACTGTATATTTATTTCCCTTTGTCCTACATCGAACAAAAATAATTAATTACCACTAATTAATTTAATTAATTGATTTTTTAAAAATTGATTCGTGTTTTGTTAGGGACAATGAATGATTGTGCAAAGTTTGAAATTGATCCGAAAATTCGAAGCGGGAGATATAACGTGTAGAAACTTTGTACCCAGACAGCCCGGGCATGCTACCCTACCTCATAGTAGCGTCCGGGTGGAAACGATCGTAAGAGGAAACGATTAGGCTAAAGGGTAGCGAAACAAGACTCCCATGGGGGTGCCTAAGGGGGTGCGAGAGCATCCTCATTGCACTGTGCGGAGTTGTAAAAAAGCTCCCACAACCTTGTCACAATCCAGGCGCTGTTCCTCAAGGGGCCGTTACATAAATGGCGTGTCCCGCACGGTTAGCCTGGTATAGAAAAGGACAATTGCGGGGGTCTTAGTGTACGCGGCCTCTTGCCGCGAGTCTGACCCACCCGTCAGACAGAACAGTGTACACTGTGCTCATACAGGCCGGTGAGAGGGAGCTCTTGTTCCCTTTTGCTGGCCTAGAGTTCCAAGAGCCGAAGGACAGTTTAAGAAGAAGAAGAAGTACCCAGACAGACAAACAATTGGAGTGACTTGATATAAGCTTTGTAAGAAAAAAAGACAGCAGGATGGCCTTGACCCAAATGAGGGAATTGTCCAGAACAGAGTTCGATGGCGAATTACTTTTTGCGGGCTATGCTTCACTGGAGGTCAAATGGACTGTATCGATCTATTATTTTTTAATGTAAACTAGCGAGTTATTATTATTATTTTTTAATAGGGTAACTCTTTAGTTACTCACAACCTTACACTTCCACACCCCATAATAAAAACCTCCTTCGAGTGAATACATTTATATTTTGTTTTATATAAAACTCATTTGTAAAATAATTGTACAATAATCGCCAACGAGCGTTTTTCTTATAAGCTCATATCATACAGACAGTGTATCACATTACAACCATAAGAATAGAAAAAAAATTCCACCCCAAAATACTCACCTATGGTGGAATGAAAAGATATCCAAAAACAAAATATTCCTTAAGTTTAAATTGTCTGCACACCTTGAAACTGGGTATAAAAATTATGAGCAGCGAAGTTTACATGTAAGGGAGGCAATGTGAAGACGAGGTTTTAGTGTATTCAGTTCACGTAAGGGCTGGTCCACTTATGACGTCCACAAATGGCAATTGCTTTGACATTGGTATGACCTCATTATCATCTATTGTTTCGTCAACAGACAATGGTCTGTAACAAAATGTACGAGTTGTTTTTTTTGCCGACGGAATTGAAGATATTTGTAGTATGATACTGACTACAAAAGTTAAAAGATCATTAGATGCTTATGTTTTGAATACAATTAATTTTGGGTAACTTATAGTCTTGAATATGAAAATACATTTTCAAACTTATATACACTAGTTCACACTGATTGTGTTTACCCCTTCCCACACACACACGCACCAGCGCTAATAGGCCTACACATTGTTGGACAAGTACGTGTGTGTCTCATAATTTTTAAAATGCAAGTAGGGCAGGCCTAATCTGCTTTAAGAAATATGACAATTACTATTTCTCTATTTTCTACCTCTTTTTTTTTTCTCTTCCTGTTTTTTTCGATCTTTAATTTTCTCATTCTTTACAGATTTTCTCTTCCCTTTTTTTTTCTGATTTTCTCTTTTTCTTTTTTTACATCTTTCTGCCTACTCTTTTGTCCATCTCTCTTCTCTCTTAATATCATGCTCTTTTTCTCTAACATTTTCTCTTCCTTTTTTTTTCTCTCTTTCTGTACTGACCTTTCTTTACATATAAATAAAAGGACATTTAAAAAAAAAGCTATTTTAATTTCCTTTTTAAATTAGATATCACCAGCTCATAACAAACAACACAACATACTTTATTATTAGTTTAAAAACATTGAAAACTATATATTAATATATTTTTTTCTGATAGAACAGAAAAGCATTTATTTAAAAAGCCAAAGACTATACAAAACTTATCTGGAGAAAAAATGGCGTTCCATAGGATCAACCAAATACTTACAAATTGTCCAACCTAATTTGTTGTTATAGAAATTATTTCTTTTTGGTATTAATATTAGTAATGCATGTATAAATTTAAAATTTGGTATGGAAAGTTTGGAATTAAAATTCTGTTTTGATCTCCTTGTTAGCCTTGATTGCCCTTCCAAGACTGTATTTCAAGCTAGAGGCCCTTGGCAATATTTTGATTAAGGCCCGTATCCATTTCTAAAGCTTAATACAAATTCACTTAATTTTAGTTGCGTATATGTAAAAGCATGCGTTTTTTTTTCTTTATTTTAAATTATAATTATTGAAAATTTATATTGTAAAATACTGTATACATATTAAATATGCACATTTTTTTCAATTGGATATTTTTTGAGTTTGTAGTCTCTCCTTCAATCCTAGCCATGGAACTGAGATGCTACAGAAGGATAGTAGGTATCACATTCAATGACCGCATCACAAAACAAGAGATTAGAGGCAGGGTTACTGCACCGATTGGATCCCATGATGACATGCTAACTATCGTGAAAAAATAAAAGCAAGCTTAATATCTATGGCCATATAACAAGATCTTCGGGGGTCGCAAAGACCTTCCTTCAGGGAACAGTACCAGGTAAAAGAAGAATAGGCAGAAAACAAAATCGATGGGAGGACAACATAAAAGAATGGACGGCCTGCCATTGAAAGAGGTTCTAAATAAGGCAAAAGACAGGGAGGAATAGAGAAAGACGGTCGACGAGTATTGCAAGGTGCCCCAACGGTCATATAGACTAAGGGAAGGGTAAATGGTAAAGGTAAAAAAAGACTCTCCTTCCATCCACTGGAGAACGAGGCCTACTACGGCAGAACCGGTTGCATTGTCTAAAGTCCAACCATTTGTCTTGGTCTACGTAGGTTGGAATAATTTTTCTTTTATTCGATTGTGGACGTCCTACATGGATGACGCCTAACCGTGCTAGAAATGACGGTAGGATTTTTAAAGTTATCTATTCAGTTCTCATTACACCGGTAAATTTCTAGGCCAGTGCGGGGGCTACTTCCCTGGGCTTTCTTTGTCGATAGAACAGGGGCAGATAATAATTAGGTAAGCTTTTTTTTTTCTTCATCGGTAGGGACAAACACATCCGTTAATTCTGCGATTAGATCTGGCCCATGGTCGAGACAGAAAGTAATACATTGGGTCAATCAAGGAAGCTCTGCATTCGACGGTTCTAAAACTGGTGGCATCTATTTATTTTTATTTTTTAAACTCTAAACTCGACCCAAGCACCAGCACCCATTTTGTTTTACAAAACTTATACAAACTCACTATGTCTGTTTCTTAACGTAGTAATATGATAACACCCTCCACACACATTCTCGGATTAAGTTGAAATTTTGCACAGTTAACTTTGGTAAAGACAATACATGAAAAATATATATAAATATAAAATAAACCAATTGGTCAACTCAGAACTAAAGATTAATTATTGCTTTTGATATCGACAAAGGGAATCAATTATTCGGTATTCAGAGAAATGGTTAAATATTTAGGGTTTATTTCTACCACGCCTATTCTGGGATCAAGTTGAAACTTAAAACAATCAACTTTTGACCAAACAAAACATGAATCAATAAAAAAAAATTAACCCCTTAGTCAATCAATTATTTGTAATTAATTATTTTGTTTTGTATCGAAGAAGAGAAATAATGTCTCCGTTATTGTATTGAGAGATATAGTTTCAAATATAAAGTTATTTCTCTTTGATAATATATCTTCTCTATATATAATTCTCTTCATAACTCAGGAGTTTGGATACCACGTAATGGAAAGATCACTCTTTTATTTTTGCGAACGGACGGACTAGAGTTACCTTACGTAATTTAAGAGGCGAAAAAAAGAGGGGGGGGGGGAACAACTAGTTTTTAAATAAGTTAAGTATTTTTCTTTCTTTTTTATAACTGATTGACGTAGACGTGACTTCATTGACCGTATAAAAAAAAAACGCAGGTTATATATAAAATTTAAAGCCCCTAGAAATCAACATTATGCAAATTTCCCCTTATCACATTTTCTGGGTCCCCAAGCTCTTTTGGGGTCCTAAGGTAGAACTTTTGGGGTCCTAAGGTAGAACTTTTGGGGTCCTAAAGTAGCACTTTTGGGGTCCTAAGGTAACACTTTTGGGGTCCTAAGGTAGGACTTTTGGGGTCCTAAAGTAGCACTTTTGGGGTCCTAAGGTAACACTTTTGGGGTCCTAAGGTAGGACTTTTGGGATCCTAATGTAGCACTTTTGGGGTCCTAAGATATATGACTTTTCGCTTATGTTGCCTATAGGTAAAACCAGCACTGGAAAATCCATGATAGCAACATTCTCATCCGCGATATGTGAGATCTCATAGCTGGATTAGTCCAATACAGTAGCGCCGAAGTGTTACTAAATGTAGTGATTTTACTGATGCTGTTACTCCAATCAAACGGGACTATTCATTTCTTATTAATCTCAAGGTTCCATTTGGCGTTTATTTTTGTAGCTCCATTGTTTCTATGAGTTTGGCGGTTCCAAACAAAGGATGAATATTTTTATATTGGGCCTTACAAAAGTATAACAGCATTTAAGTTTATGCATTTGTTAAAAATGTGTTCTTGATAAACCATAATGATTCACAGAGGCGTAGCTAGGGTTGGCTTCACCTGGAGTGATTAACCAATAGTGAGACCCCATTTGCACACACGCATACACACATACATCCAATACAGGTCACCATTTTTCTAAAATAAACTTTTCTAATGTATGTATTTGGTTTATTCGTCTCATAAACTACATTCATTGTAAAGCTCGCCAATTTTTATTTGTATTTCATTAATTGTTTCTGACTGCTCCGACCGCTGATTGGTGTCACACAGTGCGGATCGCACCCCTCTCTCCTCCCTAGCGACGCTGCTGTACCAAATATATTTGTTTAAATAATACATGTAATAGCTAGCATTGCGTAATTGCAGTTAATTAATGTTAAACGCGATTCTGTCATTATGACGTTAGAAATGCAACAATTATCTGTTTCAACAATAACAACAACAACAGCAACAACAACAACAACAACATGAATGGATTAGCTCACCCAATAAACACATTTTGTTTTCTCTTTTTTCTCTGTCATCAGGTAAACCTTTTGTCTTTTTGAGAACGACCTCGAGAAATTAAAGGTTAAAAAAAAAGACTATTAACCAAAAAAAATCTAGATTAAAGAAAAACTACGTTTTTAAAATAAACTTTTCCACGGGTTATTCTTATCAAAACGGAAATTTCCAATTTACCTCAGAAATAGAAACAGAAAATTTTTACACCCTATGGGCAAGAAAAGCAGGATATACTAGAGAGAAAAAAAATTCTTCTATTTTTTTAACGTAGAGTAGGCCTAGGGGCGTAGCCGTATATAGCGGACGCTTGACGGTGACATTACAGTAGGTCATTGAACAAAGGGCGATAGCTACTGGACGTAATCATATGACGTCAGCAGGTGTCTGGGAAAATGCATCAATCGTATTAGGGACATGACGTGAAAAGTAAAAAAAAATTCGATTACATTTTAATCTGTTCTGTATTTGAGAAGTTTATACCAGATTCTTTCACAGCTGTTCTGTATTGGTACCCCTTTAAGACCTTACGATATTCAGGGTAGGTAATGTAAAGCATATCTCTTCCTACAGCCCACGGTTAACCAGGGTGATATGTGGCCAGCACAACGACCCAATATATGTCAGGTATCTATTTAAGTTGTGTGGACTCAAAATCCAGAAACAAATCCCGATCTTCACCGAGATTCGAACTCAAGTTCCTTTGGCTTTAAAGAAATTTTTTTAATACTCGGCCACCACGCTTCTAACAAAGATATACAGAGCTAAAAACAGTGACCAAAAATATTAGATCTAAATCTATATGGGTTTTTAAATGCATAAATCAGATACATAAAAAAAAGCTTGCTATAATTATAATAATAATAATAATGATAAGGGCGGTACTGCTACAGACCTGCCACATCACCAGATAATTCCTCAGTGGAAACTGATAAAGGGACTACGATGAATTTTGTTTCCTTTTAACAAAACTCGACCCTGGCAGCGCCAGTGATTAAATACTCGTTCGTTTCTGACATAATAATAATAATAATAATAATAATAGTAATAATATTACTATTAAAAGAAGAAGAAGAAGATTCTCGTTGCCTGTCAGAGGGCGGTAATGCTGTTTATTGTCTATTCTTCTATTGCTGCATGTGTGTGTGTGGAAGGGGGGTGGGTTGTAAAAAGGGGTCACCGAGCATAAAAGGTTGAGAACCGCTGCATTAGACAGTTTGTTTATATCTTAAGGGAAAAAAACTACCTAAATCGCCACACTGTGAAAAACTCTGGCTTGACCGTTGTATTTAAAGAAAAAAAAATAATCATCTTACGATTAACTTTGACCTAGGTCTTTTGATTTTGAACCCGGTTACAGCGGGAATAGCTGTAGTAGACTCCAAGGTTTCTTTGTATTCAGAGTTAAATAAATCTATAGATATAAATGTAAGCTACATACATTGTGTCCCTTTGTTTATCAATCCGGAAAAGGGCAAAGATTTTGAGACCCCAAACGCAAATTAAAATGTGTATGCTACGCATTTATACAATATTATTTGTAAAGACAGCACAAATGAGGAGATTTCAAACAGTATAATAATGGTCTTCGGGTCCCCCGATTAGCTTTTGGCCATTCTCAAAAAGCCATATAAGATCCACAGCACTCGCAAGGCCTTTCTGCAGGAAACAGTACCAGGGAAAAGACAAAAAAGTTATTGAAAGATATCAAGGGATGGATTTGCATGTCCAAGAAAGACTAACCCTGGCCAAAAAAAAAACTATAAAAAAAAACAGAGGAACGGAGAGAGATTGTTACCATATCATATGTGGTGCCCCAACGGTCTATAAAACTTATGAACAGGTGAAGGTCAAAGCCATGATTGTTTATACAGCGATGTATATTTATACTACAACCGCCTTAGCATATAGGTAAACAAACTCGTCAACAAAAACCCCAAGCGAATATTTTGTGTAAACAAAATTCACGTTCCTGAAACTGATCTAGCAGTTGTCAGCATTATGTATGCCACGCTTTATCTCCCTTGACATCAAGGGGGGCTTAATCTATTTTTGGAAATGTGACGTCACGGGGGAATTAAAAAAAATAAGAATGACGTAATACCTATTTATAAGATCGTTACGAAACATCTTGTGATTGGACATAGTCTGGAAGTTACTTATTGAGATTTGTCACAAAGATGCTGCCAACTTTCTAGCATGTTTTAAAAGTTAAATAAAAAAAAAATAGAGAGAGAGCTTACACTAGAGCGCTCTGAGGTCTCAAAAGCATGAAAGATTCAATATACAAAAGTAATGAAAAAAAACAAAACAATTACAAAATGGTGTAGCACAAAGCCGACGTTTGAGGAAGTCAGGTGTGTGTGTGTGTGCGCGTGCGTGCGTGTGTGTGCGTGTGTGTGGTGCTGACTTAAGCGATTCTTTCGAAGGGGCAGTGGCGTGGCATACATGACGCGAATGGTTTCAACGAACCGGTCCAAGACCGTTTAGGGGCCCACACCCGATGGCATAACAACCCATGGGGCCAGGGCCGGATATATCTGTATGCAACATAAGCTACAGTGTTAGGGTCCCCAAGAAATATTTAGTAGTTACATATAATATCTGAACTAATATAAGGGCCCCTTATCTCAGTAGCGACCTTTTAAGTCTAAATACGGCACAGCATGGCGATTGTGACGCGTGACAAATGACCAGTTGTGACGCGTGACAAATAAACGATTATGACGCGTGACAAATGATCAATTGTTACCTGCCTTACATGAGCCCTTGGGGGTGTCAAAAAAGTGGGAATAAAAAACCCTGAAATTTTGTAAAAAAAAAAAAAAAAAAAGTTTCCTTCAACCATCCTAAACATCATATCAAAAGTTATATAAACTTCAAAACTATCCGTGTTTTCATCTAGACCCAAAAGTCTATACACAGACTGCTTCGACGATTGTAATGTAGTTAACTGCTTTCAGCAGGTTTATTGTAATGGTGTGACGGTACGTTGGTGGTGACGTTTGTGTCCCATTCTTTTTTTGGGTTATTTCCCCTCTATGTTAATTGAGCCGTTGATACTATTTCCTTTTTATTCTGATTTTTTAAAAAATAAAATGTAAGCATCTTTTTCTTTTTTTTATTTTTCTATCACCAGAAATGTATATTAGATATTTAACAAGCAAAAGAAACATATAATCTGTTACTTAGGGAGTCGTTAAAGGTGCTGACTTTTTGTGCTGCTCATCTTGACTGAACCTGGAAGGAGGTTTATAACAAACATTTGAAGATAGGACGACGATCACATGGAGTAGTGTCTTATACTTGAAGGACAGCCTTGTCGTAGGGTACCTGCACTTGACTGTCGTTCGGATGGTCTCGGGTTTAAACCCCGAGACAGTATCAATATTGTTTGTTTTCCAACCGAATTGTTTAACAATAAAGAAAACATGATAGGCCTAAAAATTACTTACCTTGATCAACAAGCTTGCCAAACGTACATACACCATGAACGACTGAGAACGGTGGGTGATTCAAACAAGGAGCACACTGATGAAGTTGAAAATGACGGACGGAAAGTAATTTCATCGCATAGGGAATGTGAGTTTTAACTTAAGCAAGCAACAACCTTTTAAATAGTGGTCATCGCAAAAATTATCGTTTAGGTGACACAAGTAACAACGATAATTTCTTATCAGTACATACATTCTTTAAAAAAAAAACAAAAAAAACAACCCCTTAGCTCGACCCATAGATTCAAAGCAATATAATAGACCTGTTGGGTAAGGGTTTTAACAAAAATACTAAAAGAGACCCAGTCTGCACCATTTGTATCTACCACGGTTGAAAACACTCAAGAAATATTAAAAGTTGATTAAATAGCAATATTTTCTCTGAAACTGTTTTGTGAGCTCAGATGACGAAGTATCCAATTAAATTGCAATTAAAGAGTCATTTGTACTTTTTTTTTGATATTTGTGAGGATCAGAAGTCTTCAGTATTGGCTGAATAAATACTCCAAGAAATACAAAATTACCAACTTTTAACAATTACCTGCGAGGCCAAGGCATTGATGGTTTTCCAATAAAAGTGGACAGCACAATAGCCTTCTGGCATTGTTTCAAAAAAAGTAGCCGCTAGCGCATTATGTTCACTGTGTTTAACAGTAAACATGGTCTAAAATGATTCTGTCAGCTTGGCTCATAAACATGCATTAGAATGTCTTTTAGTAAATGTACTGATACATACAAGCTACTCGATTTTTTTTTTGTCTTACACAAATTTGTCATATGGGGGAGGGGAGGGGGCACAACATATTCTTGAACACGGGCCCAAGGGTACCTTGCTACGCCACTGCGAACGGGCCTCGCACTTTTACATTAAGGCTTTGCTTATGAATATCTTCGGGGTTCACTGGAAAATTATTAATTGGTTCTTTTTAAAATCTTTCCTTATGGTCAAATTTTAGAAACCTCGTATTTTGTACTGTACGCAAGCTTTTTACGATCGTTTAAGTGGCCGTAGGCATTTTCTAATTCCTTATGTTTTGACGTACCAATAACTCTAATTTGGAAACTCTAAGGGGCATACAGATATGCCCAAGGTTAACGAGATTGTCATGTGGCCAGCACAACGACCAACCATATATACCCAAACTTACCCATTAGAGCTGGGTGGACTCAATGATTGGTCAAAGGTTTACATGTGCATTTATTTCCGATTGGTCAAAGGTTTATATAGGCCTTTATTTCGGATTGGCCAAAGGTTTATGTATGCATTTATTTCCAATTGGTCAAAGGTTTGGGTATTGCAAATGTTTCCGCAACTCGTGCAGACAGAGCCGTTGTCCGCCCAGGGATTATAATTGATTGATTATAGCTCATGGATCATGACCTTTAATATACAATAATGTGTTTGTTTTCTTATTGAAAGATAGAGATGACATACGCTGTCACTTGTTTAACGCTAGTACTATGTAAACAATTGACAATTGAAACAATTTTTGTTGTTGTTTGGGCTTGTCACTGACAGAGTCAACACACAGCCTTGCACGATGGCTGACAGGTCAACACGAAAATATGGTAAATATAATCTTTAAGTTCTCTTAATTTATACACTTTGTATAATTACAGTTACGTAACTCATGAAGTATGCAATACATGCTTTTATATGGCTCTATTTGTTATGTTGACTGTAGACATACCTTTACACATCTATCTATCTATCTATCTATCTATCTGTTTGTCTATCTGTCTATCTGTCTGTCTATCTTTATGTCTATCTTTCTGTCTGTCTATCTCTCTGTCTTTCTGTCTGTCTGTTCGTCTGTCTGTCTGTCTATCTATCTAAAATCTATCTATCTATCTATCTATCTATCTATCTATCTATCTATCTATCTATCTATCTATCTATCTATCTATCTATCTATCTATCTATCTATCTATCCGTCCGTCCATATGACTATCTATCTATCTATCTATCTAT
Source organism: Biomphalaria glabrata (assembly GCF_947242115.1). NCBI lineage: Eukaryota > Metazoa > Mollusca > Gastropoda > Planorbidae > Biomphalaria > Biomphalaria glabrata. The sequence continues at coordinate 30,597,985 of NC_074723.1, forward strand.
CTATCTATCTATCTATCTATCTATCTATCTATCTATCTATCTATCTATCTATCTATCTATCTATCTATCTATCTATCTAACTGTCTATCTATCTGTCTGTCTGTCTCTATCTTCTGTCTGTCTATCTCTCTGTCTTTCTGTCCGTCCGTCCGTCCGACCGTCCGTCTGTCTGTCTGTCTGTCTGTCTATCTATCTATCAATCCATCGATCGATCGATCTTATTAGGCACCGGCTACGCCCGTTGATTTGTTCCTAGGCATTTGATTGATCATTATGTCCGGATTTGTTTTGCTAGACTTTATATTGCTTAGTATGACCAGAACGGCAGACAATGGTTATGCTTTTAATACTTAATTTTTTTTTTGCTTTAAAATGTGGCAAGGTATGTAGGTCACAGCTGGGACTGCACATCCACTGGAAATACTGCATTCCTCATTAATCTTAGGACTCGATGGCAAGCCTAATTATTATTATTATGACCAGAACACACCTTCCCTTTCCTGTTTTTTTTTAAATACACGGGCCACATTTTAACGATCAACCTAACATACATGTTTAGCCCCTTGAATTAGTGTATATGTTACAATGAAATTTCACGACCCGCTCTATCTTTCTCTCTCTCTCTCGCTCTTGAATCAACATTTTTTTTTCTAACCTGTGCATCGTAATTTCTGCCATATAGATTTGATTTGGAAAGACCCGCTTTATAATGCGTTCTCGACACATGCACGTTGGTTTTAATAACACTTTTACGTATTCCCCCCTCCCCCGCCTACATTAAAAAGTTAGTCCTACGTACACAATTCAATTCCATGTCTACATTTCTCTTTTCTTATATATTTAAGAAGTTACTTAAAAAAAAAAAGAAGATAATTACGTCTTATGCATTTCATGTGTCGGTCTATTCATGTTCATCAATGACTTAAACTCTGCTAAACTACTGGTATGTTGTTCTCTAAATAAAATGAAATATAAGTTTGGTTTTAAAAATTATTATCCTTTATTTGACCTATTTTTAATGTAGCGAAATGACAATAGATCTAGAATCTAGGATTTATGTGGTTTTTTTTTCTTTTTGGCAGTAGTGCTCTCTCTCTCTCTCAAAAAAAAAAAAAAAAAAGAAAACTCGAAATAAACTGGCAACACAATTGCAGACTCCTTGGCCCACCTTGGAGAGCTAATTCCACCCACCGAGCAGGCTGTAAGTTTTCATCATACTCTATAATGAAAAAAAAACAGAAATGGAAAAGTGGTTTGAATGCTGGGACAAGTCCCAAAAAGCCCATGGAGTCTGGGAACGCATGAGGCGGCCTGACCGCACTTCCCCGTGGTGGAGGCTGTCCAGGCCTGAGCAAGCTATTATAGCACAGTGCAGGACAGGCCACTGTCCTGTTGGCTCATATTTCTCACGGCTATGGCCAAATTTTGATTCACGGTGACATGCTTCTGAGAAGAAGAGGTAAGCGTGCCTCATATTCTGTTTGACTGCCCCAGACTTGCTGATCGCCGCCTCGACAGGTCTGGGAAACCAAACATTTTCGACCTGAATGGTGACATGTATGCACTGCGCAAGACAGCAGGGATTTTGTCCAGGGCTTTTGCAAGAGAGGATTTAAGCCTCTCAAGCCCGCACTGAAATGGAGTTTGATGATGATAATGATAGAAATAAACCGAAATAAACCGAACACAAGCTCTGAGGCCATTTGTTTTTTAGAAATATCAAAACAAAACAAAAATGAAATGAATTTCTTGAGTTATATAGATCTTTGAGAAGCTAACTAAGCAATTTCTTAGTATGCAATTACTTACAGGTAAGACAAACCTTTCTACAAAATTGACAAGTTTATGTATTTGCATTAGATCTAGGTTAAAACATTATTGCAGTCTATTTTTAAAAGGAAGGGGGAATGACGCGAGGCATATTAAAAAAAAGAAGACTTAGGAAAAAAAAAAGATTTAAAAATACGGAATTTCTGACATATGCTTTCTAATTAGACTGCAGTTTTTTTTGCGAAATACCGTAAATAAAATGTGAAGGTTGTTCTTCGCGAATCTCGGCGGTCAGGTTGCGTATCTGTCAAAAAGCATTCTTAGTGAGTGTCACGAGTCGAGTCTGTGACCTATTTCGACCAAGTTCTAGAAGCGAGGTCAACCAGTGCAAAAGTCCAGCGTAAACAAGTTAATTTTAGGTATCCAATCTAAGAAAGGGGTTAAGGAAAAAATTAGCACACGTCAGCTTCTAGAAGGTCAAAGTTACTAAAATAATTATCTGAGAAGTTTCCATGATTCTAGAACATCCGATTAAAAAAAATATAAATTAGGGGAAAGTCAGTTAGACGGGATCCTTGCATAGTAATAGTTCTTGTAGAGCGATGGTCCTCGCTTAATCCTCACTTAGTAATAGTTTGATAGAGTTATAAGTTTTGTTATATTAGCGTGTCCATTAATTAAAGTTTTATTAGTTGAAGTTGAATGTTATACTAAGTGAAGTTTCATGTATCTTTAAGTTTTATTTATGAAGTATCAATTCAAGTTGTTATTGAATTAAGTTAATTTGATGTGAAAGTTGAAGAAGTATTATTAAAGAAGTTTGGAAGAAAATACAGAGAGATGTTTCTTCACTTCATTGAATTGTCAAGTTTGATAATATAATCCCCGGCATGTGTGTTCGTCACAGTGAGCACCTAGGAGGTAAAAGGAACCTGTGTACGTGTGATAGAGAGATGTCGTGATAGATCTAATATATAGCAAACTAGCTTATTTTGAAATTAAAATTTTTGTTTTTTTTTAGTTTCATTGAAAAAATCGCTAGGGCTCACTTAGCATTTTATCGGTCTGTCTATTTAGATCAAGATTCAATCCAGTTACGTTTTGAGTAGAGTTTAGTCTTTAACTATAGCACACAGATAATTCCTAACATTACGTGTTTAAAATAGCTTTTAAAAGCACAAATATATATGCAAGTCAGTAAACAGCTGGCTCTCACGTGTGGCTCAGATATTACACATAGTAGAAGGGTACCACTAAAAAGAAAAAAGGGCAAAGGCGAGTAACTGGCGCCTAGATCAGTAAGCTTCAGGTAGGAGGGGCTTTGTATCGTTGTCTGGATACCACCTAGAAGAAGCCAGACCTATGCTTATTTGCGGCTATATCCAATTATGGGTAAGGCTTCGGGAGTCAAATGTTGAGGAAAATTATAAGCCGGTGACCCTTAAAAAGATATATATTGAGTGGCGTAGCTAGAGTGGGGAGAGAATTTTAAAATCCTCCAGCGTCCACATTTGAAATGGGCCCCAAATGAGTGTTCGAAATGTTTTTTTTACATTAAATATTAAATATTGCTCAAAATGCAGGGGCATCCAAAGAGGTCAAGCCCCGCTGGCCCCCAAATGATGGCAAATTCTTAGCTACGCCACTGTATAAATTTATACATTTAACATGCTTTCATTATTCCTTGTTTCAGCGCCAATCCTGCACTTATAATTAATTCCCGAGAGAAACAAACGAACTAAGAAATCTGAGTGTTGTACAGTTACATTTATTTGGGCTTATATTAACGATTTATGTAGACGTGCGAAAGAATACACACTTCTTCTATTTACTAAGACTTTTTAGTTTATTATTTGGTATTTGTAGGTATAGAAATTTTTTTTTTGCTTCATATAGAAAAGTAAGAAATTCAAATTATTCATAAGATGATAGTTATACTCAAAAAGACTTTTCGACTGTAAAAATGACGCAATAACTTTTTCCTTTTTTTTTTTTGCTGAAAACGAATCAAAGTCACCAAGTGATTTCATCTGTGGCTATAAATCACCGGTACATCTGATGGGCTTTTTGAGACATTGTTGCTATTGGTCTGCAATGTAGAAAATATATTATAGAATTATTTACTGGCGTAGCAACGGTTTTAGATTTTTTATCAATTTTTTTTTTAAAAATGTGCATTACTAAATTTATTACAATTTTTTTTTGTCATACAAGCAGGGACGGACTGGCTATCAAATTCAGCCCGGACATTTCTATACAAGCCGGCCCATATATTGTATATTGTATGATGGACATCCAATTCTAGGCCTACTTGTCCTAACAATCACTATGTTAAATTTGATAATGTATCGATAACTGCACATATACATAATTGCATGCCATGGATTCTGTATAAGATTTATTTTAACACCACGCTCCAAGAATCACTTTCATAAGAGAAGGTTATTTTTAAAAAATTTAAACAATTTCATAGTGGTCTTTTAGGTGGCCCTAAATGCCGATTTGGGTAACGGCCCACCGGGCATTTGCCCGAATGCCCATATAACCAGTCCGCCCCTGAATACAAGTTAATTAAATTTTAAACAATATGTTTACTTTTTTTAAAGACACAAAATCTATTTTGTATGCATATAAGTGGAATATATTTTACAATAACAGTTAAGAAGTAGTGATTTATATTATGCAAGTGACTTGCACCATAGATAATTAGCTTGCCGAAGGAAAAAAGTTTCTTTTTTAAAACTTTCATTGTGACATTGGCCCCTTTACAAAACAATTAAATTAATTAGATAATCATTTAATAACATCAGTTAGGCCAGGCTCAAATGTCAGTATGTCTTCATAACTATCGATTCATTGAATACATATGAATATTAACAATTTGATAAGAATGTCATTAATAAGTCTACGTCTCCTGTTGTATAAAGTTGATACTCTTTTTTTTTTTTTTTTTTTTTTTTAAGAAATTACAATTCATTTAATATCTACTAATTTGTAGTCATTTTCAAAAAATTAAAAATAAAACATGAGTGGTCAACAAATTACAATTCATTTAATTTCTACTAATTTGTAGTCATTTTCAAAAAAATAAAAATAAAACATGAGTGGTCAAGAAATTACAATTCATTCAATATCCACTAGTTTGACAACGCTGTCAATTGTAGTCAAACTGAATTTAAGTTATCTTATCTTGTAGACATTTTCCAAAAAAATTAAACGAAACAAAGGGAAATCTGTGTTGTGATTGTATCCAATTAGTTTATGTTTCCTTTTAAGCACTTGGCATTGTCATTGTCACTTTATGGCTAAAGGGGACATAATGTATTGATCTTGGTGGTAGTACGAAGAGGAAAAAGTGACTGATTTCATCCTAAGCCTCCATTCTGTCTCGTCAAATAGTATTTTAGACATATAATAATATTTAATTTTACACAACAGAGCAACATCTTTTCTATAAAGTAATACAGAGAAAAAGGACTTCCTTGATAAGTGGCCTCAGTATTTTTGCTTTAACAGTAACAATCTTCTACATAAATGAGTTTATTAACAAAGCTGCACAGAAATATTAACAATCTTTCCGGAAATTGACTTTGTAGCAATGCTATGTTCCCAGGTGGTAGCTAGTAATTAGGCAAGGCAAGCTAATATAGGTTTTATACAGCTGCCTTGTGTATTTAAAAAGACTGATCAGGGAACAGGTTAATCCCTCTCACGACAATTTTTAAAGGTCTCCTTGAGATGTAAGAGGGCTACTCTAGCATCATCAAGGTGGCCCTTGGGTCTGTTAGAATCGTTCTGGGATAGTTAACCAAGCAAAGGTACAGCTGTATCACAATTGTTCAGGGTTCTGTTAGGGTCATGTGTAAATTATTTCAGGATAGGGGTGTCGATTAAGGATTTTTTTTTCTCTCATTACGAGGGGTTTAAACAAAAATAATTGATAAATAAATAAAAAATAGTTAATTTGTCTTAAACTATTACATTATTCATAAAAGATTCTTGACTTTCAATTGTCTGCCCTTGTCTATATTCTGTAGGATTATTGGTTTTGGTTATTTTTGTTTCTAGTCTCTTCGCAGGCTCCATTCAGTTGCGTCTTGTTTTCTTGTTCCTTTGTTTCCCAGTATGTCTAGGATGAGGCTGCCGCTAAGATATAGACATTGTCATAGTGTTCTTGTTACGTTTCCACGGGCTTTACGTGTTCTGTGAGTGTTGTACAGACACACTTGATGTTGACTTGTGACATGCTCGCCGATCATGTGATCAAAGAGGACGTAACCGCGAGGGAGAAATAATTCTTCAAAAGTGTTGACTTCCCTTTAAAAGACAGTTCTTTAGTAGTTTTCCATAGATAAATAAAGTTCAATTTGATTCCTATCTACTCGAACTATCAAAACAAATTTGATTACGTGCACTTTGGAAACGAGCACGTCTCTTCTTTTTGTATCGACGGGGGTAGTTTGTAGTTCATAGTTTTTGATATTCTTTCTGAAAATATTGAAACCTGCCTTTGAACATGCCTGAGCAGAACACCTCGGGAGAGGGAGGGGCGATTTTGAGGTTGTGTTTCCACACGAACTGTCTTTGTAATCTTTGTGCAACTGTCTTAAGGCTGTTTTCAGTGCACAAATGGGTGTAGAAAATTGAACTTGTGTGTGCCTAACATTTTCCACACGAACTGTCTTTGTAATCTTTGTGCAACTGTCTTAAGGCTGTTTTCAGTGCACAAATGGGTGTAGAAAATAAAACTTGTGTGTGCCTAACATTTTCCACACGAACTGTCTTTGTAATCTTTGTGCAACTGTCTTAAGACTGTTTGCAGTGCACAAATGGGTGTGGAAAATAGAACTTGTGTGTGCCTAACATTTTTGACAACTTTCCAACAAATGATAATACCAATGTACCAATTTTCTACAAAGCCTCAAAGTCATAAATCTTTATTATTTATAAGAAGACGTGCTCTGCCAACAGTCTTTACAAATTCATATGCACGTTCGCTTGCGTCATGGTCCCTCTCTCGGTCTTGCTGATGAGATCCAAAGGAACGCTTCGCATTACATTCGACACCAGCTCAGTTGCAGAAGCTGCTGGAGGGAATGTCATAGTTGCTATTCCCAACGCCTAAGGGGCTTCACTCCTGATTTTTCCTCGAGGTTGTCTCCTGAATCCTTATAACCGCTAGGCAGCGGGGGTTTGAAGTCAGTGTACTCCTCTCCTAGATGAATTGCCTTACTAGGCGGACGAGCTCCATCTGCCCGAAGCTCCCGGTTTTGTGGCGCCAGGTATCCGCCTTCACCTGTTAACAAGAGCAGTTTCGCCGGGCTTAATATCTAAGCCACACGAGCAGGCCCGGTGCTGGATTTAGATATGCACATCACAAAGTCATAAAGTCATCACAAAGACACAAAAATGTATGGTCATCACAAAGTCGCAAGGTCATCACAATGCCACATTGACATCACAATGTCATAAGGTCATGTGGTCATCGCTAAGTCATCAAAAATAAAAAAGAACCATATTTAACCACTGCTTATTACTATATTGCATGGTCATTATAAAGTCACATGATCATCGCAAAGTCCATATAAGCACCCACAACCTGGCAGCGTATAATATACATAAATTTCCAATAACGTTTAAATCAGCTTACCTTAGCCTTACTGTGTTATGACTGATCCATCAGCAGGCATTCGGAGGATATTTTATGCACAGAGTTTTCTCAGGGGCTTTAGAGAAGGAGAAAGTACACAAAAAAAAAACAACATTAAAAAATAAATGTGCATAGTATTTAAATAGGTATTTAACACAAGCTTAAGTACACGAGGGTATAATATTTGATATTTTGTGTCTTTGGCAAATCGGCATAATTTAGGCCATGTCGTACCCACTAATGCCCATGGGTTACTTCCCCTTTATAGCTCAGCTTTAAATGTTATATAGCTAAGTTGTAAAATGTAAGGTCTATTCATAGCTCTAATAGTGAATAGCTCTAATAGTCGTTACCAAGATTCGAGCCTGGAACCCTCAGTTCAGAAGCCAAGCTCTTTACCGCTGAGCCACTGCGCCTCTTTCATTAATTTTTGAATCAACTTTTTTTTCTTTACATGTGGTCTATTCTTTTTTCAACTAGTTCCAGGAGTTGTGCGGACTCTGGGACGTCCTTAAAAAATGCCAAAAATGTAAAATCCCAGAGGAGTAGTGAACAAAACGTGCGCCCGGATCAGGTACTTTATTGCCCCTACTCTTTTCAATGAACATCCCATGGAAATATATGCTTATAATCAAAATGTATTTAATAATAATACAAATAAGCTTAGTATGCATTACCTAATTTTAATATTTACAATAATTATTTTTTTTGCACACCCTAAGTGTGGCGCCCGGGGCATCGTGCCCCCCTCTCTCACTACGCCTCTGCTACAACCGTCTCCCTCCCACTCTCCTCTGTTTTGGAAGTCCAACGCTTCAACACTCAACCACCACGACCCTGCGTAACTATAGGCACTCACCAAAAACCCTTTCAGGCAAGTGCATGACGTCACTGAGGTCAAGGTCCTGCACTGGGCCGTAGGTGAAGAAGAAATCCGCTCTGTCGTAATCGAGCATGACAGTGACGTTGACAATGAGGGTCACTATGTTGTCAGTTACCGGCCCGCAGTAGCACTCCATGCCAACCTGCGAGGGGTTGCAATAAAACTCCGGGTTGTTTAGATTAAACCGACACACCTGCGTCGAGAAATAAAATTTAAAATGTATTTGAATATTTGAATTTTTTTTGGTAGGGACAATCTGCATACCTTTGCAGTTATTTACCTTACACGTGTTTTTATTTTATGAGGCGCGGTGGCTGAGTGGTAAAGCGCTTGGCTTCCGAATCCTTGTGAAGACTGGGATTTTTAATTTCGGGATCTTCGGGCGCCTCTGAGTCCACCCAGCTCTAATGGGTACCTGACATTAGTTAGGAAAAAGTAAAGGCGGTTGGTCGTTGTAATGGCCACATGAAACCCTTGTTAACCGTAGGCCACAGAAACAGATGACCTTTACATCATCTGCCCTATAGACCACAAGGTCTGAAAGGGGAACTTTACTTTACTTTACTTGACTATGTATGAAATTTACCACTATATCTCACCACATTGCTCTCTCCACTGCAAGGGTTCTCATACATCAGGTAGTAATACTTTTGGTAAATGCCGTGTACGTAGCCAGGCAGCATTTTGAGGTCCACATAGGCAGTTAGCTGAAGTTCATCAATGTTTGCCATCAGGCCGTAATCACAATTGGAGTCGGGCATTCTCTTGTAAGGGTTGAACTGGAAAGCTTGGATGCCGTCCACGCCTTGAGCTGATGGGAAGTACGAAACATATACATCAGTGGTACCTTAAGCCTAGCAGTTGTCATTGTCTAAAGCCTCGCAGTTCTAATTGTCAAAAGCCACGCAGTTCTTTTGTTGTAATTTTTTTTTTACTAAAGCCTCGCAGCAGTGGCGTAGCTAGGGTGGAGATGGTGGGGGTGTCCAAATTATTTAAAAATCTTCCCGGGCCTCCACTCGAGTGGTCCCCCAAATGAGTGTCCTAAATTATTTTAAATTAAATATTTAGCCAATGCCATGTTATATTGTTATTCATGTTGCTATGTAAATTAGTGACATTCTTGCATATATTCCACACATTAGACACACAAACACACACATCACACACACACACACGTATATATGTATATCTATATATATCTAAGCTCTCTCAACCCACTTGGGCAGCCGACTCTCTCCAGCACAGCAAACAGACCGCCCCCGCCAACAAGGCCAAAGGCCTTGGTCAAATCAATAAATGCTATGAAGAGGGGCTGCTTTTGTTCTCTGCTCTTCTCCTGTAGCTGCCGAAGAGAGAAAATCATATCTGTTGTAGATCTACCTGCCCCAAAGCCACACTGCGACTCTGGATAAACACGATCTGCCAGGATCTGTAATCGCTTTAGTAATACTCTAGCAAAAGCCTTTCCGACTATGCTAAGCAGTGAGATGCCTCTGTAATTGTTACAATCAGAGCGGTCGCCTTTATTTTTATAAATTGTAACAATGTTGGAGTCTTTCAATTCCTGGGGGACCATTCCCTGTTCCCAGCACAAGCTTAGCAGTTCATGGAGTGGTTTGATTAGGGCATGTTTTCCAGAATGAATTACTTCAGCAGGAATGCCATCTCCTCCGGGTGTTTTCCCATGTGCAAGCATGTCAATGGCAATGCTCAGCTCCTTTACTGAGGGCGTTTCGTCTAATTCCGTCAAAACTGGAAGTGATGGGAAGTTGGAAACAGCATTTGGTGAGATGGCGTTTTCAATCTGGTAGAGTTCTGCATAGTGTTCAACCCATCTTTCCATTTGCAGCGCACGATCGCTGATGATTGAGCCATCTTTTGACTTGAGCGGAGCACACTTGCTGGTGTGAGGTCCAAAGGCTTTTCTCATGCCCTCATATAGTCCTCTTATGTTACCACAGTCGGCACAAGATTGAATATCTTCGCATAGCTCCTGCCAGTATTTGTTAGCACATTGTCTCGCTACTCTTTGGGCATTGTTACGTGCAGCTCTGAGCCTTTTTAAGTTGCTTGGGGTGGGATCCTTCTTGTAGATTAGCATGGCTGCTCTCTTGTTCGTAGTGGCAGTTTCCATTTCTGGTGGACTAGCTTCAAACCAGTCTTCGCTTATCTTGGTTTTGTTTCCAAAGACCAGTGATGATGTTTGGTAGATTGTATCACGCATAAACGTCCAGCTTTTTTCTACCTCAGTCACAGAGAAGTTTTTAAAAGCTTCCTCCAATTTGTTCTCAAATTCGGTGCAAAGATCAGGATTTTTTGTGCTAGTAGTATTCAGGCGTGATTTTCTTTTTCCCTGTGATGTGTGGATCTTAGTTGGCAGCAGTCTTGTCCGGCAGGACACTAAAGTATGATCAGTATCACAATCCGCGCTTTGGTAGCTACGTGTCAGCAGTATATTTCCAATGTCCTTTTTTCTTGTCAGTATCATATCCAGCTGGTGCCAGTGCCAAGTGGGCTGAGAGAGCTGGTGTCGGCTTTTCGCGGGGGAGTGCGGGGCGCCGTTCGGTTTGGGGGTTCTTCCTCCAGGCCGTTCTCCGTTGGGGGCGGTGTCGGGCGGGGGTGTGTGCTGGCCCCTGCGCTGTTTGGCGTCTTCTTCTCGGTCGTGCTGTCCGGTGCTTTTGGGTCCCTGGGGGACGGAGTGTGCGTCCATGGCAGATCCGATGGAAGGCTCTTTAACCTGGCACGTCTTAAAGCCAAAACGAAAAGGCGTCGTATCTTGATAGGGGAGCTGCTGTTTGCCGATGACGCGGCACTCGTATCTCACTCACAAGGAGGTCTACAGAAGCTAGTGAACGCCTTAGCAGCTGCTTGTCAAGAGTTTGGCCTTACTATAAGTCTCCCCAAGACCGAAATCCTGGCACAAGACGTCGCAGAAATACCTATAATACAAATTATGAACCACACCCTTTCAGTGGTGCAGGAATTTACCTACTTGGGTTCAACAATTGTCAGTAGCCTGGACTTGGACATCGAGCTGACAAAAAGGATAGGAGGGGCTGCCACAGCATTGGCAAAACTCTCCAGGCGCGTCTGGGAGGGTGGTGAATTGACCACACCACAGCGACCGGGATCCTAGTCTACAACGCCTGTGTTGTGAGCACTCTCCTTTGTGGCAGTGAGAGCTGGTCAACATACATGTACCAAGAGCACAGATTGAATAGTTTCCACTTGCGCTGCCTGAGACGCATAATGGGCATCTCTTGGAGGGACCATGTCTCCAATCAGGAAGTTTTAGGATTGGCCAGTATGAACAGCATGTATGCTCTCCTGACACGGGGAAGATTGCGCTGGCTCGGACATGTCACCCGCATGCCAGATGGCAGAATCCCGAAAGATATCTTATATGCTGAGCTTGTGGAGGGAGTCAGACCCAGGGGCCGCCCAGGACTAACATATAGAGATGTCTGCAAGCGAGACATGAGAGCCTCAGGCATCAGCGAAAGTATGTGGGAAAACATAGCCAAAGACCGGAGTGCATGGAGACAGACTGTGCGTGCTGGGACAACCCTTGCTGAGAACAAAAGAATTGAAGCGGCTTTAATCAAGAGGGATAAAAAGAAAGCTGCCCTGTCTGCTAGCCCTAAATCAGAGGCATACACATGTACGAATTGTGTCAAAGTCTGCCGTTCTAGAATTGGCTTGATTAGCCACACCAGATTCTGCCCCGTCTCAAGATTAAGCCAAAACCAGTGACTCATTTGGGCGCATCCATTTCCTTTCGAGACAAAAGGAGCCATATATATATCTCATGTCATGATGTCGAATGTCAAAATGCAGGGGCTCCTAAGAAGGCCAAGCTTCCCGGCCTCCAAATTCCGCAGCTATAATAGCCTTCATCAAACAATCAAACAATTAGGCTCAAGTAAATGTAAAAATACTTTTTTTTTACAAAAGCTTATATTAAGCGTAGCTGTATCAATAGTTCGGATCAATCATGTAATTAAATTTTTAATAGATTTAAACTAACACTAATACATCTGCGCGTTTAGAATTATTATATTATTATTACTGTTGAGCACAATTTTGAACTTTTAGCGTTCTCAATGCGCTATGATCCCATCACTTGTCTGGACCAGTTGCACAATGGTTGGGTGAGAAAGAACGGGGTATCTGGGTGATCACTTTTTAAATATATTGATAAAAAAAAGGTGAACTCGTGGCTAAAGCCTTCTCAGACTTCTCAAGCCAACACAGTAACCACTATGCAAGCGAAGAGCTTATGAACATGGAAGATTGTATCTATTGTTTCTATTTCATGTTTGTGTTTACTTCGCCTCGGAGGACGGCCAATGAAGGGAACTAATTCAGCTTAAACCACCACTTCAGTCAAGTACAATTCCTTTCCATTGTTCCTGATAGACAACAAAATAATTAATTAACAATAGTTGATTAACTTGTGTTTTTTTTTTTTTTAAATTGATTCAGGTGTTGTCAGGTATAAGAAATAATTATTCGAAATTTCAGCTTAATCCAAGATTGGATGTGGGAGAAATAACGTGTAAACATTTTTTACCAGACAGACAGTTGATATAAGCTTTGTAAAAACTAACTGGCTACAGTCTGATTGAAACCAAAGGAGCCAAACCAAAACATTCTTATCTTATCTTATATAATACAGACGTTACGTCAAAAAAGAAGATGATTACGTCCTACGCGTCATGCATTCAGTCATGCATATTAACCAATGACTTAAATTCTGCCAAGTCACTGGTTTTCCTTGCTAGCTCAGGCAACCCATTCCATGCTCTAATAGCACTAGGGAAGAAGGAGTATTATGGTGGAAATGTCGTGAAGGACACTTTCTCTTTACTCAAAAAGAACCCAATTTTGACTATAACACATTGCCTAGTCTTAGGCGCTTCCACGCTGTGTCTTAAAGCAGATAAGGCAAACGAAAGTGACTCTCCTATAGCGAAATCAAATTACACAGGCGAAAGGTCAACAAGATAAGTTAGTTGCCACTGATATTAAATATCGAACAAAATTTGAATAATAACGAAGGAACTCGTCGAATGTTGTCAAGCTAAGTCTCTACGTTCATAAAAAAAGCTGCCTCTCTCTAAAACCGCCAAAAATATTGTATAGGTTTCGTTGTTCTTCCTAAAAACCTAGTCTAGTTTTTGTTAGTCGCGTCATTGTCTCGAAGTCAAAACTTCTCCTATTTACGAAACAAATAACTAATTCCTAATCGTACCTTCACACTAGTCAGTTCGTTCTTGTTTTGTAACTAAAAGGAATTAATTCTAAGGAGCGTGAATCAATAGAACATGAATTTCAGATTCAACGGGCACACTTACGAGTATTGACCAGCACCAGGAAAACAAACAAATGATACCAGCGGGATTCCATACATGTCGCAGTTCTGGCGTTCATTTGCGTGCCAACTCGAAGCAAGATCTATTCAACAATGGATCTACAAATGCAATGAATCTGAAACAAAGCCATGAAACGTGAAATTGAAATGGAATTCAGAATGAAGTAGTGACCAATCCAGAGGCGTAGCTAGCAATGTGTTGGTGGTGCGTGCCACACAGGTTATCTGGCGGTGAGAACCGTGAGAGGCATCAAACGTTCCTCCAATATGTATTAATCCATTGAGTCCCATATTCCGATTTATCGATCGGCAGAAAAAAGTGTAAGCCGCGTTAGCCTGAATTATCGGTCACAATGACATTGCTTTAGAAATTCTGTAATTGAAAAATATTGCACTTTGTGGACATCACATATGTTCAATGTTTTCTTTCATTTGTATAGGGCATCAAAAGGAGCTGCCGCACTAAACATCCAATATCCTAGGTACGCCACTGGATCAACCGTGTATTATTACACTGATGGATAGTGTTATTCTCATGTTTGTGATTATTCCTTGTTTTGAACTTAAATAAAAAAAACAACAACTTATAAATATATTTCGGGTGGTTCAATATATTGATATGTAAGTCTACATATCAAAATTTTAATAACTAGAGCCTAGTAATTGAAGTGATTTTTTTTTTAAAATGGCAAGCAACTGTGTGTGTTTGTGTAAGTGTGTGTTTTAAATGGGAAGTGTTTGTTTAATTTAATGTCAGTTTCATTATCTTTTTCCTCCCCTTTCTTGGACTCCTATTTGTATTAAAGATTTGTGGACGTAGGACCCCCCCCCCCCCCCAACCTTTCCAACACTCCCATCTGAACTGGATAATACTATAGATCTAATTTAATCTTTACTACATTATAGATCTGAAATCTACATTAGTGCCATTAGATCTATAAGTTATATTGTCAAACTGGAAATACAAAAAAACAAAATCTATTAAAATACTCTGAAAGACACAAAAGATAAGGCACTTTACTCGTTCCATATGCTAGGACAAATTTGTACAAATACTCCTTCTTCCCTAGTGCTATTAGAGCATGGAATGGGTTGCTTGAGCTAGCCAGGAAACCCAGTGACTTGGCAGAATTTAACTCATTGGTTAACATACATGACTAAATGATAGTAAATGCCTCGAGGCGTATGACGTAATTACCTTCTTTTTTGAAGTAAGGTCTGTATTATATAAGGTAAGAGGATACAGATTTGTGGACTTAGACCCCCCCCCCTTTTTTAAATAAAAAAAAAACAACAAAAAAAAAAAAAAAACAAACAACATTTAAATCGTATAATACTACAGATCTAATTTAATTTAGAATACACTACAGATCTGAAATCTACATTAGTGCCTAAAGATCAGTAAGTCGAGATATATTATAATAATATAATCTATATCGTTAAACTGCTCAAGATCTAAAGCATAGTGTAATCTAGGCTCTAGATAATAAGGTCGATTTGCCTACCTGTTTTCCTGAATGCTTAGATTAAATTCTACAGACTTTTAGAATTGCTTGATTACGTATGTAGACTATTCTTTGACTACTCATTGGTAAAATACATTCTAGATCTATGTTACTTTTGAAAATATTCTACTCAAAATATAAATGAACTCTATTCTTTATAGGTATCAATGTTCATTAGTACTAAGACACGTTCACTGTCGGTGCGCTTGGGTTCATTATACAACCTGCGTGTAATGTGAGTGTTATTGTTTCCTATTGGAATTCTAACGATGCATTCATTAATAATAATAACCATAATAATGATTAATGAGGAATGCAGTATTTTTTGTGGATACGCAGCCCCAGCTGTGACCTACATATTTGTCACATCCAGGGCAAGCATAACCTTGTTCACAGGTGGTCGATTTAGATTTTCTTTTCGCCGTCCTGGGGCACCTCTGTTACGTCGACTACCTTTTGGATCACCAAAAAAAGGCTGCACTGGCATATGTTTGCCCCCATTCTTTAACAGTAATCTTTTCTTACTTATTGATTAATAGGATTCGTCCAACATTCACTAGCAACAAGATGTAGTCATATAAAACATAAAGATAAAGCGATAGGGTTTGTTGTGGTGGCAACAGAAGGGAATCTTAGTTAATCAGACTTAGATCCTTACGCGCACTTCAGTGCATTGGGCGGCAAGGTGTTTCAACAAAGATCTGTCACTGGCAATGTCTGAAGCCTCCTCCCACCTGGTGTCCGCTGTTCTAAGGTCCTTCATGAAAGTGTGGCGCCAAGTTATACGAAAACGTCCTTATTTGTGCTTTCCTCGAAATGGCCTCCATGTCATCACAACTCTTGGCATGCGTAAGTAGAACATGTCCCGCAAACCTCAGGCGACGATCTGTAACACCCTCACTAAGTGGTCGACTCACAGTTCGGCATAGGTTTCCCTGAGACTCGATGTCTGTCACTGACTCCTGACTCTAATAAGGGAATCAAAATAGCAGAAATGTACGAACAATGAAAAAAGTGATGGGAAAAATTGAACAAGAAAAGACAAAATAAACAAGGTCAAGGGTACTAAAAGAAAAGACGACAGTGTGGCACAATTGCAATTTAAATATCTTAAGATTAGAAGTTGATCTTTTTGTACAAACTCTACCTTTACCACTAAATAGTCTACTTTAAAATGTGTTGTGCGTTACTGTCTTGTAGTGAAATATTTATATTTTATTACGCAATGAAAATATTTTGTGTTATAAATGTTTAGATATTTGACTTTGCAGAGTAAAAAAAAAAGAAAAATATTTTTTCTTTTCAAAACACATATTATATAATCATTTCCTTGGAATGACATGGGAGCAGATGAAGAAAGATGCACAGAACCGAATGTGGTGGAGAGGTGTGGATGGAGCGGTGTGTATACGTTGATTTAGTCCCCCTTAAGCTATGTAGAAAGAAATAGGTGGCGCTTTAAAGGTTTAAACTAACAATAGTAAACTGTAAAACGTTTATTTTCATCAACACTTTCCTGGCACAGTAGATAGTATGTTGGCTTGAGGAGGCTTAAATAGGCTTCACCCGATCTCATACTTTATGACCAGGCAGTCATTTAAATTTTGCAATTAGCCTTTTGAAGTAGTCAAAATTAGTGCACTTTTTTTTTCTTAAAAAAATTGGGGGGGGGGGGAAGGAAATGTAGACTATATATATATATATATATATATATATATGCACACTAAGGTATATATATATTGAACAAAAATGTGTATGTTTAAAAGATGTGTGTTTTATACAGTACCTCGCACTCCAACACGGCTGCACCAAAACGGCGTTGCCAAAATGTCGAGTAACCGGAGGAGCTATACCTATGTAATAACGATAAGGAAACCCTAAAGCATACACCTCGCACTTTTTATCTCTTTAATGCTTTTGTCAATGGCTAGTAGACCGAAAAGCTACAATGTTATACTTCAGTGATCGTGCAA
The DNA here is from genome assembly GCF_947242115.1 of Biomphalaria glabrata. Classification (NCBI taxonomy): domain Eukaryota; kingdom Metazoa; phylum Mollusca; class Gastropoda; family Planorbidae; genus Biomphalaria; species Biomphalaria glabrata. The sequence continues at coordinate 30,615,140 of NC_074723.1, forward strand.
TTACAGGGGACACAGTTAAGACAGAGATACAGAGAGACAGAGAGAGAGACAGAGAGAGAGACAGAGAGGAAAAGAGAGCTGTTAACGCAGCTTTTGGGCTTAGACCTGCGTAGCTATAGACGAAACCTACACACAGTCGAATCATGCGTTCGACGGTTGAAAAACAAAATTCCTGGGAAAGAGTAGGTGAGGCTGTCGAATAAGATTAGTTTTCAGGGGCCCCTGACGCATATAGAAAACCATACATTCCAAAAGGCCTCCAGGTAATAAGCAAAATAGACTTAGACTAGTTCACTAGCATTAACACCGCACGCACATGCGTACTATATACAGGGTGCGTCAAAAAATGTATACACACTTTGAACTGTCATAGAGAATTTATTTCCCGTTCTACAATGCTAAATTTCTGGACATGGAAAGCTTAATGTCCAATGGGGAAAATAAATGTGATTAATGCGAGTAATGTTCAAACTGGTGGCCTTCAGTATCAGTAATGGCAACATCGCGGACCTGCGTTTGAGTTTTGAGGAGCGGAAGCAGATAATTAAGTGGTACTGAAAGTTTGTGAATGTAGCTGCTGTTCGTAGACAGTGGAGACGAAAGTATGATACAGAACCACATTCAAGGTTAACAATTACACGACTACGAGACAAATTCGAAATTTATGGAACGGTGTGTGATGTGAATAAAGGTCAACCAGGACGACCTTGTACAGCTACAAGTGATGAGTCCACAACTGCGGTCTTGGAACTGTTTCAGCGTTCACCTCAAAACTCGTCAAAGCAAGCGGCACGTGAGAGTGATGTAAGTGCTAGTAGTGTGCTAGACATTCAGGCGGTGTGCGCAGAAATCTCAGTGGACACTTTGGTACGATGTACGGAATCAGTGTTGACTCGTACTCAGCAATGTATTAATATATAAATATACTAATGTTAATACGACCTCGTAAATTTGACTATTCTCCCCCATTTCCTCCCCCCGTCAACATCATAATTAGTGTCTTGTCTATGTTAATTCTAAATTAACATTCAACGACCTCAAACTGACCTTCAACCATTAGGCTTGTCTTTAAGGGGGAACAACCGTCAATATACTCCTGTCAATAATATGTCACAGCCTACTAGACCCCGTTTTTCCATTGGTAAAGGACATTAAGGTCACCTTGACTTTACAAAATGTGCTTCGGTTTGTTGTCACGAGGCAGAGCTCGATACGCAGACACACTCATCCTCCGCAGTTGTGCAGGAGGTTTAGATTTGGGCGCCAAAATCTTCATTTCGAACTGAACTACCAAAACTTTAGTCACTGATAAACAGTCTAATGTTTGTAACAGAGCCCCACTCGGCCCGACACTATAGCACAGTGATGCTCAACCTAATTCGACCTGCGGGCCATTTTAATCTCAAACACTCGTGTCGCGGGCCACATGACCGAAAAGGTACGAAAACGAAATGAAATGGACCTTATACTCTTTGATATGAAAGGTACATTAAATAATGAGACATTCGAAGTTTATATTTTTTTCACGCGTCGGAAAATGACTTCGTTTCTCTACTTCAAATGTGAGCTACATTGTAGCTAGTTCTACCACCGACTCATTTCTTAATGCTTTTTTCTTTTTATAATTATTATTATTCTTTTTTTTTTTCTGTAAATATTTCCATTAATAATCCAACTTCTAGACGTAGTTTAACAATCTTTTATTCACAGCTTAAACCAAAAAATGCCCTTATATTTATTTCATAATGCCGTTTTTATCTTGACTTTTTTTTAAACAGCCTGACTTTCTTAACGAAATAAATATGGCTTATAATCATCTTCCATTCTTCCTGATAGTTATTAATTTTAATGTCCAATGTTTAAAGTCATGGAATCAATCCATCAGAGATAGATTGAGGTCCCTAACGAAGATAAAGATACACTTTCTTAACCTTTTTTTTATGGATAGGGGGGATTTTCTACACTTTAAGCCAACGTTTAGGCGGGGGACTGCTATAAAATAATGAATGTGTGATTATTTAAAAAAAAAAAAAAAAAATTAATTTCTGTATCAAAATGGATGGTGTTTTCCGAAACTATTACGCAATAATTCTTGTTTTAAAACATGTATTCAAAAATGTGCATAAAATATACAATGTTAGTTTTTTTAAAACAAAAAGAACTGACATTAAAAAATTGTTTTTTCAGCTTATAATATTTTGTAACAACGATAATAATATCTATATTATAAAGTAGAAAGTAAGGCGTCGGTATGTATGTATGTATGTGCCGAAAAGAAATCAAAACAGTTTGTCCAATCTTGATAAAACTTGGCATAAATGTTCCTTGGGTGCTAACTTAGACTATAGTGGATGTAAACAAACTTAAAACCTTCAAAAAACGTTTTCCAACTCTATGAAAGCATTATAACTTCATTGATATAGTCTATGTTTACCATATTTACATGAAAAGATCGAAAGGATCTATAGATCTGGATCTAATTTTAGAAACTACACGTTGCGCAGATAGTTTTTTACTTTGACTCATGAAAATACAAAATATAATCTATTGATTTCATTATTTAATAAAATTAACCTTCAAATTTGTGTTTTAAAAAGCATTTTTACATACATTCGTTCCTTATATCTGCGAATTTAGAATTCCTGAAGAACATTCTTTCATTAGACATTACGCGAAAAGTTACACTTCTCTCTATACCTAGGTCTAAAACTCTAATTCAACTCTAAGATAGCACTTCTCTTCACAAAGATAGTTTTATAATTAAACACATGAACATATTAATTATATTCCATTCATTTCATATTTTAATCAAATTAACATTCAAATTCGGTTTTCTAAAGCCTTTTTACTCTAGATCTACCTTCGTTCGCCAATGTTTTCATAAAAAAATGAATCCAGGTCAATTAGCTATTTTTAGCTCCATTCATAATATTTTTTTATTCATGAATTCATGCAATTGCTTTACTTATAACATTATTATTTTCTTTAATTGTTTCTTATGCACTATATCAGTGACTATATCAGTAATACGCAAGTTAAAACCCTTGGGCAGCGGGTAATATCTGTCTAGTTTTAATATAAATGAAATAAGAACATAAAACTAAAATGTTATTTAACCTTGGTTAGGCCAAGAATAGAATATGCATCCTCTGTTTGGGACCCCTCAACTCAAGAAAACATTAAGAAACTGTAACAGACCCAAAATGGAGAAATAATATTAATAACAAACGAATATTCCTATTTGACTAGAATAACACCTTTAGTAAAAATCGATAAATTTAGAAAGCCTTCAGAATAGAAGACTCAAAAGTAAAGTAGCAGTAAATCATAAACCACTGAATCATAATCTTCAAATATAAAAACAAAATTTAATAAAATACTTAGAAAGACACATGCACATATGCTAGGACAAATTTGTACAAATGCTCTTTCTTCCAAAGCGCTATTAGAACATGGAATGGGTTGCCTGAGCTAGCCAGGAAAACCAGTGACTTGGCAGAATTTAGGTCATTGGTTAATATACATGACTTATGACTAAATGCATGAATTGTAGTATGTAATCATCTTTTTTGAAGTAGCGTCTGTATTATATAAGAAGAAGAAATAATAACAACTACTGTACTATTGACTAAAAAAAAAAAGTAACATTTTTATCCTGCACAAATTCTCCCTCTACCACCCTAAAAAAATCTTGTTCAGGGCATGTATAAAGGTACTTACAAATCTATAAAATTCAAATTTGATGATACAGATAAAGACAATGGCAATATTGCAGAGTAATCGTTTAAAGCACGGATGTCCAACATTATTCAGCCGGCGGGTCATTTTAATTCCCGCCACTCGTGTCGCAGCCACATCAACAAAAAGATTTTAAAAATATAAAAAGACAATTAAACATTTTTATAAGAAGCTAGTTATTACATTAATTTATGACTGTTTATCCTAAACCAACTTTTAAAGATTCTACTACATCAGGGGTTCTCAACCTGTGGATCGCGACCCCCTTGGAGGTCGATTGACGATTTGCCAGGGGTCGCCTAAGACCATCGAAAATATGGATTGTTATTGTCTACTCTTCCATTTCTATATGTGTGTATGTGGGGGGGGGGGTCGCGCTAGAGTGGTGGATTGTAAAAAGGGGTCGCGAGCTTAAAAGGTTGAGAACCGCTGTACTTCACAGATGAGACACGAAGTCAGAGTCTAGCATTCTAGATGTTTATATTCAAGACAATTACATAACACTGGTTTCTCACGATTCATCACTGAAAAGGTTTTTCCTCACAAATAAGTGCTTGTCATTATCGTGATAATCATAAAAGTTTGTTTTCAGAAATTTAGAAAAGTTACTGCAAGCAACACGGAGTATAAACCAGTTGTCTGAATTATTTAGATGTCTGGCTCTGTAATTGCAGATCTGTTTGGGCCTTTATAATATTAGCCGCAGACGGATTTTTTTTTAACCAACTGACATTATCACCTGGTACAGACTGAACATTGTGCCACATAGATTTTGTTGGTGAGATAAGCCACAGGCTTCATTTAACTTGACGAATTTTCAACCATGCTTCTGGCATCATCAGTAGTCACTCCAAATGATTACTCCCAAGGAAGAAAAAGATCCTCTGGTTGACACTTTCTTTGACTGGACATCGCCAGTTGTGCATAGACATAGCGAGTGGTGCATGGACAAAATCAGTGGTGCATGGTCAAAGTCAGTGATGCATAGACATTGCCAGTGGTGCATGGACATTGCCAGTGGTGCATGGACATTGCCAGTGGTGCATGGACCTAGTCAGTGGTGCATGGACATCGCCAGTGGTGCATGGACATTGCCAGTGGTGCATGGACATCACCAGTGGTGCATGGAAATCGCTAGCGGAGCATGGACATAGTCAGTGGTGCATGGATATAGTCAGTGGTGCATGGACATAGTCAGTGGTGCATGAACATAGTCAGTGGTGAATGGACATCGCCAGTGGTGCATAGACATTGCCAGTGGTGCATGGACATTGCCAGTGGTGCATGGACATAGTCAGTGGTGCATGGACATAGTCAGTGGTGCATGGACATTGCCAGTGGTGCATGGACATAGTCAGTGGTGCATGGACATTGCCAGTGGTGCATGGACATAGTCAGTGGTGCATGGACATAGTCATTGGTGCATAGACATAGCCAGTGGTGCATGAACATAGTCAGTGGTGCATGGACATCGCCAGTGGTGCATGGACATCGCCAGTGGTGCATGAACATAGTCAGTGGTGCATGGACATCGCCAGTGGTGCATGGACATTGCCAGTGGTGCATGGACATCACCAGTGGTGCATGGAAATCGCTAGCGGTGCATGGACATAGTCAGTGGTGCATGGACATAGTCAGTGGTGCATGGACATTGCCAGTGGTGCATGGACATAGTCAATGGTGCATGGACATAGTCAGTGGTGCATGGACATAGTCAGTGGTGCATGGACATAGTCATTGGTGCATGAACATAGTCAGTGGTGCATGGACATAGTCAGTGGTGCATGGACATAGTCAGTGGTGCATGCTATTCATAGCTACTAACTTTTCTGATTTCAAACTGCTGTTTTTTTTCCACCAATAAATATCAAGATTTTGTGCGGTATCAGATATGTCGGTGGACTCGTCAGCGGCAAGATAAAACTTTCGAAATTTGTTTTGTCTGATTAGTTTTGGAGATACTTACCCATATCTTTCACTTGTTGTGTAAATGTATTGAGAAAGGCTAACTGCTTCAACAGCATTTTCAGGACTCCTCTGTCCCATTATTGCTAGAAAGTACTTTTTTAAAATGCATTTGCCGTCGGAATATGGCTTCATGTCTCTACTTATAATGTGAGCAGTTCTGGAGCTTTGCCGACTCATATTCTTGTGTTTTTGTTCAATACTCTCATCAATCCTCCACTCTGGGCGTAATCTAACAATCGTGTCTCAAACCAAGAATGTCGCCTTATTTATTTGTGTATTTGGTTTCATAAGGTTGTTCTTTGAAAAGAGCCACTAACTGATATGATGTTGTTTTTAAATCGGTACCAATCCATCAAAACAAAAAAAAAAAAAAAAAGAGAGCTATAAAATAGGGCAAGATAATTATTTCGAAATTCTTTTTTTTTTTTTTATGGAGAGGGGATTTTCTTAATTTTTTGCTTAAGTTTCGGTGGGCCGGATTGACCCATGTCGCTGGCCGGATATGTCCCACGGGCCGTATTTTGAGCATCGATGATATAGCATATTAGATCTCCTGAAATTTTTTATTTTTTTTCCCTGTATCTTATCTTGTCTCAGAAGTGTTCAAAAAATATGCCAGGTAAAGAATACCAAAATAACGTAAGAAATGTAACACTTTAAATTTCATGTCGCAAATAGCACTGTGTTGCTACACACATAGACAGCCTGGAAACTTGAGGCTCTGACTGGGATTTCAAATAATTCTTAAAGCTTACGTAGTTACATTAATCATTATATTTATTTAATACCAGTTCGTTATGCACTACATACTCTCTATGATCCTTTGTTCGTCTTCCATTCGGACAATGTTTGACATCCATGAGTTTTTGAAAATCGGTTAGAACTTTTCTGTTTGGCTAGTGAGACATACTTGTGCTAGACTTTGTATTTGAAATCACAACAAAACTCTGACTTGCCTGAGTGGCTGCTATTGAATTGAACAATAAGATAGCGCTCTACAGGGCGTCGTCAAGAACATCTCCCACAGCATTCATGGAGATTTGAAAACACGCATGAAAAGATGGTGGATAATACATATACTTTATAAAATATATGCTTCATAATACATATACCTTATGGTACACATACCTTATAATACAGATACATGATTTATATTACATATACCGTATAATTCACATACTTTAAAAGGAATATATTTTATAATATATATATATATATATATAATTAAAATTAATACATATACTTTATAATACATATACCTTATAATATATATACTTTATAATACACAAACTTTATATTCATTTTATACTTTATAATACATGCACCATATAATACATATTCTTTTTAATATATTATACTTTGTAATAAAAATACTTTAAAATGTATATACTTTATGATGTATATACCTTATAATACATATTCTTTATAATACATTTACTTTTATAATACGCAAACTTTATATTAAATATACTTTATAATACATTTACCATATAATACATATACTTTAAAATATTTACTTTAAAATATCAGATACTCAAGTCCTTCGAAGAGCTGTCTGCAAAGCATCTACACAATCCTGATGCAGTCCCAGTTGCGATGGGCAGGACACGTCAACAGAATGAAAGACCGCCGCATCCTTAAACGACTCCTGTATGGCCAATTAAGGGAAGGAAAACGCTCACAAGGCGGACAAAGAAAATGGTTTAGGGACACCATCAAAGTTTCTCTAAAGGCGCTCAACATAGACCTTCTGGGAGACAGAAGCACATGACAGAGCATCATGGCGTCGCCTGTGAAAACTGGCGCATAGGTTGCTAAGGAAAAGAGAACAACGCTTGCAAAAGAAAAGCGCCAGAGAAGAAAAGCAAGGCCATAACACTAGCTCCAGATGCAATAACCTGCCCAGTATGCAGCCATTCATTCCCGGCTCACATAGGTCTCACAAGCCACATGAGGAGGCACAAAACCCCAGTGCAAAGCCCTCAGCCCCCTGGATGACAAGAGTGGTCATCATCAAACCACGATGGACGAACTATTTAATACAAATACTTTAAAATACATATACTTTATAATACACAACCTTTATATTAAATATACTTTATAATACATGTACCATATAATATACATACTTTATAATGCATATATTTTATAATGTATATACTTTAAAATGTATATACTCTATAATGCATATACTTTATAATACACATACTTATAATACATATACTTTATAATACACAAACTTTATATTAAATATACCTTATAATACATATACTTTATAATATATATATATATATATAGAGAGAGAGAGAGAGAAAAGTCTGATTTACAAAGTGTTACCTTAAACGTAAAGCTTACTCTGCTGAAAAATATAACTCGAAAACAATAAGAAATATTAATATTTACTAACTTATAACAAGCCGGAAGTCATCTCTGTGTCAAAATAAGAGGTGAAGTTGACCTGGTGGCTGCCACGATGAATGGCGCCAAAAATAATCAAACAAAGAAGAAAACAACCACTGCGAATTTAAATATATAAAGATAGCATACTATGCTTAGAGCGCAGTAATCAAGTGTCTTTATGTCGATTGTTCATTTCTAAATCGCCTAAACATTTCTTTAACGGGGCATGGTGACCTTTTAGTTCCATTCCTTGGATCCTGTTCTCGAAATCTCAACATAATTCTTGGCTGGGCTTCCACAGGGTCTTAATTCGAATTCAACTCTATTAGAGGCTGGGATTCTGAATTTATTTCGTAATTTAAAGCTATTAAAATAAAGACAACGAGAAAATTGTTGCTTTGGAAAGAAATTGCCTGGTCACTTGTGCTGATCATTTGACACTGCTTTTGACTTTAGGATTCAAGAAATGAATGAGCGTTGCATCATTTGCTTTCAAGATCAAAACTTTTCCAAAGTCAACTCTACTTTTGTTTTGACAGTTATTTCAGTATTAGTTTTAAATATAGCGCCATTTCACTTCTGCAGTAACATCTTAGATATCTTAAAGTTTAAAACGAACGATTACACTACGGCTTGTATCTGAGTCCGAACACTAAAGATGTGTTAAAGTTTAATATAATAATTATAAAAAGCATAAAACATATATATATATATATATATATATATATATATATATATATATATATATATATCATGGGCGTAGCCTAGTTTTTATTTTTTTTTGGGGGGGGGGAATTTTGGGGGAATTATTTCTTCAACCCCATGCTATAAATTTATATATATATATATATATATATATATATATATATATGTGTGTGTGTGTTTATGATATTCTGGTCCTTCATTTATTCGAAAGACGTTTATTGTACCCTAGAATAGGTTCTTCCTGGAGCAAGTGCAAAAAATGTAAACACCATGTCCTTGCCAGGAGGGGGCGGATCCTCGACGCCAGTCACTATTGCCGGTGTTTAACACAAAAAATGCATACTCTAAGGTATCTACAGTGTATTATCCTGCTGTCATAAAATTTTTAGTTCAAAAACCTAATCTGCTATTCTAACTTTATTTGGACTTAGTGTGTAATTTGCTTATTTTGTTATACTGAAGAGTTGGTTTTTAACTTCAAACCCCACTGAAAGGGGTTTAAACTCAAAGCCCTCTGGATGGGGTTTTAACTTATAGCCCTTTGGAGAGGGTTTTAAACACAAACCCCTCTTGGATACACTCATAGAATCTGATGGCTGTTGTATGCTTTAGCCAAATATTGAAGGGGGGTTTTATCGTAAAAAAAATCGGAGGGGGTTTTAAAATCCAAATCATCCTTGGCTATGTTCTTAAAAATAAACAAAATCAAAGCAAAAAATCAGTCACAAAATTCCCCCCCCCCAGCCTTTGGGGGGTGGGTGGGTGTGGCTACGCCCATGATATATATAATTATAATATGTTTTAAATGCAGAACATGGCCCTTAAGAGGGGCTTTTTGAGACCCCCCCCCCCCCACCACCAGAAATTGTACTTAGTTTATTGAGATTATTGAGGTCAGAGGAACAGTCGATCAATACGAACAGGTGTACCTTGACAGAGCCTCATTCTAATCTGGTTTGATTTGGATTCATGTTACGTCACCCATGCTATATAAACTCGGCTGGATACCTCGAGGCCTTCACAGTAAGTATTTGTCGAGCTACGTCAGTGCACGTACAGGCAAATCTTTAGCCCTAGCAGACGTATTCAGCAATCCCAGAACACATAGCAATAAAATCACAGGAACAGATATACGCACAAAGCAATATGGCAGCAAGTCAGTGTCGACAGAACTTTCATGCCGAGTCCGAGGCTGGCATTAACAAACAGATCAATATGGAACTGTTCGCTAGTTATACTTACCAGTCTATGGTAAGTAAGTGATTTATAACACTATCAAAGACACAGGCCAATCTTAGGCACTGTATGGATCTACCAATACAATGTGCTGTTAAATGTTTTTTTTTCACAGTCAATATCATTTTAGTACTGCAGTAGCTGTTTTACCTATAAAGAATGAGACAACTTTCTATCTCGGCGAACTGATATTACTATCACATAACTTATGTACTATTCACATTGATAGCTTGAGATGCTCAAATTATCTCTTTTTAAAAACCCAACTCAGCGTTTCTCAAAACGCGTTTCCTGGATTCACTTAGAGCTATGAGATTTTATCCAAGTTACGCTGTTTTTTTCGCTTTAAATATTTTTTAGTGCTATGCGAGGCGAGGCCTGTACCCTAGCGGCTGCCTAGTTTGCCAATGCCTAAGATCGGCCATGCGACTGTAGATTCCTTTTCAGGAGCAATAGTATTTTATCCACATGCAACGCAGGTAAAGGTGACATTGGCTTTGTTGGTAGAGGAACCAGCCTTTTTTCGCTTGGCTGCCTGTTCGTGCGGTATGCTCGCTGGATTGTCTTTCGGTCGTCTCTATGGTCTCTGGCTCATACCCTGCCCGCTGACATCCGCCGTCGTCATGCGGGAGGTTTGGATTAGGAAGCGTGCTCGAGAGGCTAAGTACGTTTGAATCTGGCTTGGCTTGGCTACCTATGAAGGGGGCTCGAGGTTTGATACCCGACATGAGCAGAGTTGTGTTTACTGAGTGCCTAAAGGCAGCACGGAAAACCTTCTCTCAGATACCCCTCCCCCCACTGGTCCACAAAAGAGATTGGACCATAGCGCTCTAAGCATAATACAAGCATGAAAGAAGCGCTATATAAAAGCTATAGTTAATTTATTACATTATCTTCAACTCTGACAAGTAAAACAGTTTTACGTAATTTTTTAATACCGTTTTTTTTTTGCTAACGACATCTGCAACAAGGCTGACTCAAACGTTATATAGTTATTCCTATAGAGACGCACTTTAGGTGACTGCTAGTGAACGCGCCATTATGACGACATTAATTCAGAACGAGACTGTAGTGTAGCTACAGATAAACGGACAGTTGAGGCTAGGCTTTCGTAAAAGTAACATCGTTTATTCTAGTGACTGAGACTAGACCGTTCCCGACAGTTCCCGTTCTAGATTAAACATTTCTATTCTATATTCACCTGTTCATTTACTTTATTGTAAATGTCTTGATCTGGGTGTCTATTACTACCGAATCAAAAGTAATACTATGCGCACAGAAACACGTAACCAATCTTCTGATCAGTTCAAATTCTACAGACCCAGATTAGACACCCTGGCCGTGCGGTTTGCGCGCTGGACTGCTGCTCGGATTTATCGATGGACCCAGGCTCACACCCTGCCTGCTCCCATCCCCCGTAAATTATCTTCAACCAGAGTTGAACATCTGAAACATGGAACACATTTTACAAATATTTTTACCCTTTAAACAATTGATATTATTTTCTTTAAGAAGTATTGCTGCCTGATTCTTCAGACTCCTTACATTACAATCTCCTCCGCCTATTACTTTGATCGGGATGACGTGGCACTTCCTGGATTTCACAAGTTTTTCAAGAAGCAGTCCGAGGAAGAAAAGGAGCACGCTGAGAAACTGATGAAGTACCAGAATAAACGAGGAGGTCGCATCATCCTTCAGGAGGTCAAAGTAAGTGACTTATAGACTTACTTACTTACTTACTTAGAGTTAGGTCCTCCCGCGCCGTTCGGCGCATTTGGCGGCAAGCTGTCTCCATAAAGATCTGTCATTGGCAATGTCTGAAGTCTCCTCTCACCTGGTGTATCGGGTATTGGACTTCAGGGTTTGGCTGCCCTCGCCGCATGTATCGTTTTCTGTAGCAATTGTAGTTTTACAGGGTGGGGTCGCTAGCCCCACGCCAAACCCTCCTCCTTTCTCTCCCGGGCTTGGGACCGGCAGATGGACGTATAGAGGAACGAAGAATATGCATTGATTGGCGTTCGCTCAGAGCGCAGTAACTCAGTGTCTATATGATTATTGTCAAATTTTTAACCTTTCTCACATTCAGACATTTCTTTGATGGGGCAAGGTGACCTGTTGGTAAAGAGCGCCTCTTCGACTTGGTCTTAACTTAATTAATTAACTTAATCCTGTGTACTCCCAGGGGAGCAATGGGCCGCAACCACACCTCTCCACCGAACTCGGTTCTGAGCAGCTTTCTTCTGGGTCTTAGGTCAGCTCTATTTAAGACTGGGATCTGATCTTTTTTTTCGTAATTTTGCCACCACCGTCTTTCTCCATTCTTTTCTGTCTTTTACCTTTAAGCGTCTAGGACTAGAAAATTGTATTTCTTGAGAGATATTGAATGCATGGTTTCACTTAGTCACGTCAAAGAGCAACAAGCAAGGCTAGCGTTTTCAGTCCTCTTGATTTGTTTTTAAAGAGCAAAAAACTGAATGGCTTCCTGGTCGTGTGGTAAGCCCTTCAGAATGTGGTCACGATTGCCCCAAGTTTGAACCAAAATCTTCCCACTGTCGTCCTCTGGCGTCTTAGTTAGTCATATTCATCTAAATTCCATGGGGATTCAATCGGTTTTCAAAATATAATTTTAAAAGTTACTCATAAAGGCATAAAGATAATGACCACATTTCTTATGCTCTGTGCTAGGATAAATTTTTACAAGCGGCGCTCCTTCTACCCTAGTATCACTAAACTATGGAATCGGCCAGGAAAACTAATGACTTAGCACAGTTTCTATTTAACATGCGCTACTACCATTAAAAGATAGGCGTAGGACGTAGTTATCTTTTTTCTTGAAGGGACGTCTGCAATGTATAAGATACGATTTAACAATTAAATAAACATGAGCTTATAAAATGTTCAAAAGCAAACAAAAGAATGTATACACTGTAAAGTAGTGCTATTACTACCATGTCATTGAACGACAATCCAGTTTATATTGTACTATTTATCATATTGATGCTGTTTGATTGAAAGCACACGGAATTTCTCTAAATGCATTTGTATTTGTTTGGTTCTAAAACTTCTAGAAGCCTGATCGAGACGTATGGGGCACTGGGCTTGAGGCGATGCAGTTTTCCCTTCAACTAGAGAAAAACGTCAACCAGGCCTTGCTGGACCTTCACAAACTCTGCAGCGATCATAATGACGTGCAGGTGAGGGCGATATCACATTGGACTTTATAATATCTTAATAAGGCGAGCGTCCTTGTGTCCGAGGCTTAAGGAAGAGGCTACGAAGACCCATCTCTAACCTACATATTTTGCCACATCTCACGCAGACAAATATCTTATGGATTCAAAGTTCTTTATTGTACTATAAAAAATATTGACACCTTACTTAATTTACCGACTATTTTAATTGGAAAAGGAGTCACATAAACAGAGGTTTTAAAATTATGTTGGGAAAATAGGGGTGAGTTTGGAAAGATATGTAGGGAATTTTACAGTAATCGCTTTTTAAAAGCATTTATAAAAAAAAAAAAAAGGGGGCGAATGACCTGCATTCGAACTCATGACTTAAGCCAACTGCTAGTGAGGGGTGTTTATGAAATTAGAAGATTGTATAGATCTAGTTATCTATTGTTTGCTTCAAACTTACTTTAAAGCTAAATGGCACAATAGTCCTCTGCAAGCCCATTGACTTATATCCAGGGCTGTGCTTAGCTAAATAGAGGCCCTAGGCGAAGTGAATGTGGTGGTCCCAGATGGAATAGAAAAAGTAGAAAAAAAAAGATAAATAGTTTAAATAAAAGTAAGAAATTTATTAAATACCTAATCAGCTAGTGACTTCAACAGTAACGTTTGGCATAAGTTTAGCTATTTCTTCTTTTTTAAAAAATACAATGTAGCGAGGCCCCCATCAATTAGTGACCTAGGCGCCTGCCTAGTTTGCATATGCCTAATGCAGGCCCTGTTTTATGTCTATTTTAAGTTAATATCAATGTAAATAATTTATGAAGTTGTAGACCGTTGACTGTCAATACAATTTTATGATGATTTCTTTATACATTGTAGCTCTCTTATATGCGGTTTTTAAATGTATCCGCAGATGGCGGATTTCCTAGAATCCGAATTCCTGGAAGAACAAGTTGAATCCATCAAGCAGTTTGGTGATTACGTCACCAACCTGAAACGTGTCGGGGCTGGGCTTGGAGAGTATATGTTTGATAAGGAGACCCTGAGCAGTGACTGAGTAATCGTCTGCAAACTCAATGGGCGATAACTCTATTATAAAAATGTTATTTTAAAAGTAATATAAAAAGTGTTATTTCCCTTACTTTCATACACAATATTTTTGTTAAAGTAAATTTCCTAATGTTGATTTTGTCATAAATAAATATATACCATCAACAGTTTGATGCAAAACTACATTTTTATGTCATTTTATGTTATTTTTTTTTCAATTACTATTATTTAAAAAAAAATGTCCCGTTAATCTGAAAATCATATTTTAGGTAGGTGAAATAGCCAGAGTCCCGGGAATACAACCTAGCCACATGGTGGCCCCAGAGTGCAAAGTGTCTTAAGAAGTAATGGTTAGGCTAAATGGTTAGGAAAACATTACTGCCCTTGGCTCTAATGCACTGGTCGCAACCATGTCAACAATCCACACGCCATTTCACAAGGGGCCTTTTAACAAACGTATGCAACACCATACAAAACAGGAATGAAACATAAATGTTATCAAAGTGTTCCTCAGTGAGGTCGTGAAAGTTCAGATTATGAAAACCAACCTTCACTATAGGAGAATGTCACGTGTAATGGGCTTGGGTTTAGTTCTCTGCTATAGATAAATGCAGGGCCGGTCTTAGACCACTGCAACCTATGCGGTCGCAGTGGGCCCCGCGCTTTCAAAGACCCCGCCCTAATTTTATGTGTAATTATTAATTGCAAAATATATACGAAAAATTCCTGGAAATAACCTGCACTTATTAAAATTTCCTGAAAACTCATAAAAATCTCATGAAAAATAGACAAAATTACCATTTGCGTGTGTCATTCATTATGGGAAACGCCATTTCTATGCGCGATAAAAAAAAAGACATTCTCAGCTTTCATGTAATAAAATAATAATAATTGGACGACTTTTGCCCTTAACCGGAAGTTCCAATACGTATTTACTTTTATTGTTACTGGCATATAAATATGCCATAGGTTGCAAAATTGGTAAAGTAAAATTAACTTGATCGCAATTTTGTACTTAGAAAAGAATGAATAAAATGCAAAGCCGAATTTATTTTCTAGTACAAAATCTTAATTTTCAATTATTATCCTTATTCCCACCCAGACTAGGCCCCGCGCAATTAGTTTCGCATATACTAAGGGTGTGATTTTCCAATGCTGATCCTTAAAATGTACAAGTATTATACACTACACTCGACGAAGGAGTATAGAATTTGTATTTATTTACAGCCAACAATAGGTAACACATATACTGTTGAAAACACACTCTTCAATAACTAAAAGTACTAAATGTTGCCAAATGAATACTACAGGGCGCTTAGACTAGATTCAATTAACATAGACCATCAATGCCACAACACAATATTACCCCCAGATAGTCAATTCACACAATGCGGAAATAATATCTCTCAATCCAACAGACAACAATCACCAACACCCTACTCAGACCAGGTCAGCTCTCCAAC